>NC_053162.1:44046866-44408172 GCF_016835505.1 Polypterus senegalus
CCTGGTCTGTAAACTTTATTCCTATTAAGCGAACTGTTGGACCGTTCAAAGTTTTCTCTCACCTTTCGTCAGATGGAGTTTCTCAGTCTTAGCCCCGAGGTGGTGAACTCGTTTGAAATCTCCTGAGCTTCTTTCTTTTGGCAGTGGGCGAGTTTCCACTTTTAATCTCATTCATTTGGAACTCCTCTTAGATTAACGGAGCCATTGATTGGTCTCCCTCACTTTCAAAAATGAAAGCTTTACTACTAGACGCCCATTGACCTCACAATCCTGATGCATTTGTTGATTCCAGCTCTGCGCGTGAGCCATTTGGGGTATGCAGAGTTTTTCCCCTTTTTCAATTGACTCTCTTTACGGGTTTGTTAAGTTCCTTGAATCAAAAAAGCAGGGGGTCTGCAAACTCAGCTCTGGAGGGCCGTAGTGGCTGCAGGTTTTTGTTCATTAGAAGCCAACCCTTACCAAGAACAGATGTCATTTCTTTTTTCATTCTGTCCTGTCAGATCATTCTTCTATCGCAGAATTGTGTTCATCTAAATGATGTGTGGCCTCAAGTAGGTGAGCAGCTCTCAGCTCTTCACTTTTTCCTCTTTAGTTTCCTTACAAATATTTTATTAAACCGGACAGTTGATGATGAATCCACTCGGGTGGAAATGGACACAAGCTCAATGGAGAACTGCAGGTTCCTTTATCATTTACCACCAGTGAAACACACGGATCTGAACTCTTAAAAGACCGCTGGTGGTCCCAGAGCAAGTTGAACGTTTCCTTCTTGGCAGCACATTCTTCTGTTTTTACCTTGGTGATGCAACATTTCCTAAGTGGTACTTGTGACGACGCCGGCCCCCTACATCCTCCCTCTTCCCACATGGGGGTCTGTTGAACCAACACCGTCGATAGTTATGACCGAGATGAGCTGACAAATGAGGGATGGTGTAAAATGAATTAAAGAAAAACAATCCAAAGTAAAACCAAAAGTGTCCATTGTGCCGTGTTCAAAAAAAAAAAAATCCATCTTAAATAAATCCGTTGAAATCCAGTCTCCTCACCCAACCACAGCCCACCACCTTGTGTCTCCCCGGCTCACCCATCACAGGTGTTGCTGGCGGACCCTTTCTGCTGACCCCTGGCACACTGCGCAGCCAGACCATCCGAGGTGGGCACAACTCCCGTCTTCCTTTCGCGCTCACGCATTCGCTCCTCGGATCCACTGGGAGGTCTTGCGTCTCGCCCGACCCACTTTACACGCCTCGGCCTGCACTCCCACACGGACCCCCAGCTCGAACTGCCTTCTCCAAACAGACGGCCTGATCGTCTCTCTCTCTCTCTCTCATTGCCTTTTCTGTTCTTTTAACCTCCTTCTTCTGTGCTATCTTTTTTCTCCCTCTGTGCCAGGCCATATATATACACCCGTCTCCGTGGGCACAACGCCTTAATTACACGCCTCAGGAAGCAAATGAGAACAATTGTGCCCGCACGTGCAGGTGTGACTCGCCCCAGTTACCCCATTAACTCCCTGCGGCTGTGCAATTGCGCCCACGGAGAGCGACACGGCTTTATGGATTTAAAACCTGGCCATATTTTGTTGTAGCCGCGGACCCGCTATACCACAGTACTCCACTTGTCAACGTCCATTTCTCTCTCTCTCGTTCTTCTTCTTACATTCTGTATCCCAGATTTTGTCTTGTATCCCTATGAGATTTCGTGTCTGCCAGCTGCTCAGTTGCTCCATCATTGGCACCTTCTGTGATGTGTTTGATGCTCAGCAGATGTTGCTGCTTCTCTTTTTCCTTCTTCGTCATGTTTGATGATGAATAAACACAATACTTCCACTTGATTAGGAATATGAAAGACGTATGTACCGTGCCCTGGGTAATTATTAATAGATAGACTTGTGATGACCGTGCCTTTATTACAATAAACTCTTCTGCCCACCAGTAATGTGGCCACCAGGATGCTGTGACCTAAAATGTTCTGAATTTCCAGAACATATCAGGCTATGTTGAGGATTACTGCCTGCCTAGCTGTGTGTGTCAGTCAGTGCCTTGTCGTCTTATTCTTTCTCAGTCTTCATTATTAGGTCATCTCAGTGATGTGCTTGATGCTCAGTAGATGGCGCCTCTCTAATTCTTCTTATTCTTCCTGTTACAGTATTCTGCATAACATAAGTGGGTTGAGCGATTTGCTTCGGGATCAGCAGATGTTGCTGGTCATCTTCTTCCCCTTATACTGTTCCTTATCACGTCACTGGCTTCACCAATTTGTTTGTCATTCCACTTTTTCTTTCCACCATATCGCTTCATTTGAGAATCACTTTGCCATAAGAAACCCAGGAGTGCAGGTCAGCCAGCCGAGGTTGCCGCCACCTGACATGATTTACATTTACAGCACGTATCAGGTCATAAGCTGTCGATCAAGGCAGTAGCCCCACTTGTTACTCGTGGAGGTCCAGTCCAGTCCAGCACTTCTTCATCTTTCTATTGTCCTGCACTTGATGCTCAACAAATGACACAGGTCGTCTTCTTCTTTTTCCTATTATGGTGTTCTTTGTCATGTCAGCGGCCTCTACAATTTGCTTGATACTTGGCAGATGTCACCGCTCTTCTATTTGTTTCCACCACGTCACTTCGTTTGCTGATCACTTTGCTGTAATAAACTGAGGTGCACAGGTCACTTTGTCAAAACTGCTAATAGAACTAAAATGACCATCACTACCATGTCATACGCTTTTGATCAAGACCAATATGAAGGTTCTGGTCCAAGTACATCACGATTAATTGAGTGGCCGTGGCATTTTATAAATAAAGATAAGGAGCAATTAAATCGGTGAATGCAGAGGTTTAAGACTAAAATGAGCAATACAGGGTGGAGAATTGTAACAAGTGAAACAACTAAAATAAAGTAATCAGTACTTCAAAACCAATAACCAACTTCTCGATTGAAAACTTGAGTCGAAACAAAAACTGCAGCTGCTCCGGCCCACTAGGACTAGCATTGCAGACCCCTGGCACTGAGTGTTATATTTGACTTTCTTTTCCTCCCTCTAAATGAAAACACTCCTGGATTAATTTTCATTCAATATGGTGCAATTTAGATTTTGTCCTGTGACTTTTAGGTGACATGTTCTTTATTTCTGTGTTGCCGGCCTCAGGCCACTGTTACTACAGGGTGAGGCCACAGCGATATGGTGTAAAGCAGCAGTCCGAGTCTCAGACCACACTTCTCTGTTCTCTTTATTCTCCTTTTCCCAGAAATATATAAATGCATCAATTTCTGCACAGATCAACATGGCAATCGGTGAAAACAATGGTGCAAGCCAAATTCCTCTGCATAGCAAATACTGTAAACACATTTACTTTGGTTCAACAATGGCCAGCTATCAAAAAGTACCTGATTAGAAACCAACGCCCCAGAACTTGTTAATTTTCAAAGAGAGCAGGCAGTTCTGTACCCAAACATTGTATGTAGATGAGATACTAAATCAAAGCAGTCTGACTATTCAAAGCAGGGGACTCTTTAGCAAGACAGGTAAATATTTATGTCCTGTAGATCGCCATCAGCAATAACCTGTAGCAGAATTTTCCAGAACTTCTGCCTTTTCTTTAAAGCACTGGTTTATAACCCGTTACACTAAGCAACACACCGAAATGTCATTTTCTTTAAAACACTGAATTCATGTGCACAGGAGCACACGATTGGGATGGCACAGATGAATTGGCCAAGTACTCCTGATATTACTGTGAAAAAAGAAATTGTAGAAATGCTTGCAGAACTAAACTGTATGGGTTGCCTGTTTATTATGGTGTGCGGCATCTTCCTTGATGGCTAGGCTGCTCTGTATTGTGGAAAAGTGCATACTGTACATAAATTAAAACACATGCCAGCTTAATTTTAGTGCTTTACACCTAAAGCTGATGTCCCATTATGTGACGTCGAGTCATTGGTATGTCTGATTGGCTGATCGTGTCACTGGACACGTCATTCAAATGACTGAAAACGGTTGTCCTTGTCACATTTAGTGACTGCATGCCAACTTTCCAGCACAGTTGTGCTCACCACATTTTGAGACAGTCAGTAAATAGCGTGTTGTCTGATGGAGATGGTGCTAACAGACGCTTTTTATTCTTTCTTCCATTCTATTTGGGTATACAAAACAAAACATCAGATGGATGAGCTTCTCTTCTGTTTGCGAGGTCCAAAACTCCTGCCTTCCCTATTCCTCATTGTTGTCTTCAATAAAGTGTACTTCTGGATAAGAGTTTATTGGTTGTCGGCTCTCATGCACACCGAGTCTGCACCTACGACTGAAGACAAAATCAAACCTCTTTGATGTTATCAGAGGGGACAAGTTGGACTTTAGTCAACGGGTATGTCTAGGGTTAGAAAATTAGAAATACGGGACACTCTTAAAATCTCTCTCTCTCTCTCTCTCTGTATTACCATATATTTAAATGTATACATGCCCTCTACACACCCAGACCAATATCTATATATATAATTCACTAAGGGCACGCAAGACAGTGAGCACAAGCAAGACCGAGCCCTGCCCGCCAACTCTAACCCTCCTACCGCATCATGGGATACGCACAACAGAGCCACGCACGCCAACTGTAGCTGTCCTCCCGAGTCCAGCATTGCTCTCGAGGCACACAACAACTCGCCAAACACGGCCTCGGTCCACATGCACCTCTGAGCCACGTTGACTTTACACCACACGCAAGACAAAGAGCCACGATCGCCAACTCACAGAGCCAGGCCCACCAACTCTAAGACTATGGGATACGCACACATTTAGTGTATAAATGGATATAAATAATTGCATGTAAACGATTGGCACAAAATCTGTTGTATGTAAACGATACGGTTTAAAACGTTATTGTTTTTTCATCAGAAAACCCGGTTTCCACGTCTACCTGTATTAGTTTAAATGGCACTTTTACCACTCAATAGGGCGGACGCGCTGACTTATCGTGTCGACTGGGCAACACAGTGAATGTGGCGTCTATCTATATATGTCTGTTTTCCATAGCCTGGTATAGGAAGGTACTCTCTCGACCATTGGCATTTGTTTCGCTCCTTGATATTTTAGATATACTGCAACGGTGGTTTCCTAAGCCTTTGTTATACTGAATTCCTTTCTCAACGTTTTCCGTTCTTATTCTTACACTGCCGTATGCTATGGCGGGCTTCGGCTAGTGTTATATAAACGTAGAAACATACCGTATTTACTCGTGTACCACACACCCTCATGTAAGATGCGCACCCTAATTTGTACAAGGAAAATCTCGAAAATCGTTTTGCACGGTGTATAATGCGCGTTGTGATTGTATAGGAAGCGTTTTGAGAGAGAGAGAGAGAGAGCGAGTGAGCCCAAGCAGAAGAAGTAAACGTTACAGAATTACATTTCCTCGTGTATGACACGCATCTGATTTTCTAATGCTAATTTTCGGGAAAAAATGTGCGCGTGGTACACACATAAATACGGTAAGTTAAAAACATAAAGCAAGGATTTTAATGGGTTATGAGGAAAACAAAAGTAAAATCATTTGAAAATTATTTACTACAAGCTAAAAAAATTCTGTAAAAGTGAAATCATTTGAAAATATTTATTTAATACGGACAACAGAGAAATATTGTTTAGTACAGGCAGTTCGAAAAAAAGTGGGCCGTGGCGAGTAGTAACAACACGCTCTGACAGTCGCTGTATGTTGAAATGCTGATACAGAACTGCACAGCAGCGCGGCTGGAGAGTAAAACGGTAAGAGTGTCGCCGTCCTCAGCCAACCATAGCAACTGAACAAGGTGCAGACAGGCAGCAAACACTCGTTTCCTTGTTACATTTGGGTTATTTTCATCAAGAGAATCTAAGAAAAGAAAGTATAATTACTTATAAAGTTACAACTAAGTACCGTAAGAAGGTAGTAAAAATATATTTTTATTACGACATTCGAAAATGAATTAAATAGGGGACATTTGGGTGTCCCTGAAAGGTCAGTACAGGACAGGGGACGAAATGTTCAAATATGGGACATGTCCTGCATATAAGGGACGTCTGGCAACCCTAAGTATTTCACATTATGTGACCGGCTTCATGAGAGTGCCAGGCCAGCTGGCTAGGATTATGTGAATTATGTGAGGCTACAACTTTGACACCATCTTTTTTTTACTATTGTCCCAAATCCCACGTCAAGTCCATGGCCTCCTTACACGAACTTAGTCCTCTGCCCCATCCTTTTCATTGCTGTTAAAAACTTGATAACTCATTTGTATCGTCCTAAGTTTTAATAAGTACACGGCTATACAATTGGAAACTTGTGAAGGGTACATTTCACACGAGGTTTTTCTTCACACAGAGAAGCATACGAGGTGTGGCAGAAAAGTAATGAGACGGGCAACACTGCAAGCGATGTGGCAACGCTGCGCTGTTGTCCTTGATAGAGCACGTGTATCAGTACCCTCCCGTAGCTCAGTGCGAGTTTCAACTCCTTCCGTTATCTACGTGATTATTGTGACTGCTATTAGCGAAGTTGTGTTTTTGGTTGTGCGTCACGCAAAATGGAACAGCGGAATTTGGAGCAATGTTGTGCCATTAAACGGCAAGTGTGACGTTTGAAAAGTTAAAACAGGCGTATGGGGAACATTCTTTATCCCGAGCTCAAGTTTTTCGCTGGCACAAATCATTTTTGGAAGGCAGAAAACACGTTGAAGATGAACACCGTTCAGGGAGGCCTTCAACTTCGAAAACCAATGAAAACATCGAACGTGTGAACACTCTTGTGAGATCAGACCGTCGTTTAACATTAAGAATGTTGAGTGAACAATTAAATTTGAACAGATTTACCGTTCATCAAATTTTGACTGAACATTTGCACATGCGAAAGGTCTGTGCCAAAATGGTGCAGAAAAACCTCACAATTGAGCAGGACAATCAAAAAAACGCATTCCTGTGGTTCCCCAGCCCCCTTATTCACCTGACCTCAGTCCGTGTGACTTTTTCCTTTTTCCTAAACTGAAACATGTCCTCAAAGGATGTCATTTCGGGACTTTAGAAGACATCCTAAAGAGTGTAACAGACATGCTGAAGACCATACCAGCTGAAGACTTCCAGCGCTGCTACCAACAGCGGGAACAACGTCTCCATCGGTGTGCAGCTGGCCAAGGGAACTACTTTGAAGGGGATAACATTGATGTTTGAAAAAAATAAAAACTTTGGCAGAAAAGTAATGAGACTGATTTTTTATTTACCAGACACATGGAATAAGCTACCAAGTAGAGCAGTGGACAGTAGCTTAATGTTATTTTGGAGGAATTCAGTGGAGCTTTTCCTGGTTAAATGGTCTGTTCCTATTATAATTATTCCAATATTCTAAACCCATCTGTCATGCTACTGTATACAAGTAAAAAACTTCCTGAGACGCAGAGCATGCTGTCCAGCTACCTAGTCCAGGCAGGAGGCAAGAAACCCTACAAGTCTTTAAGATGACAGATCAGAGAAGATGAAAGAGGGCATCTCTTGAAAAACAGACGCCTGCTGCTGGCCTTTTAGGCCTCTCAATGACTTATTTGACAAAAACCAAGCAAAACTGGGAAAGTCCCAAGACCCACCCTCACAAGTGCATCCTCAGGCACCATCTCAAAGCATTCTCTTTGATTGCCGATGGTCGCCCGATGACAGACTTCTTGAGGAAGTCTCCTCCTCTGATGATGATGCACACTTGACTGTGGTTTGTCAGCAGGATGTGTAGTCTTCACCTAACCTTTGTCATATTGTTAAGAGGAGGTGCCTTGCAAGCAGGTTTGCACAACAATGGCTACAGGCGCCAAGCAGGAAATTTCCTTCGGCCTCCAAGGTAAGCTGCCGTGTTTTACTCCGTTTGTTTATATGTCTGTCCGCTTCAGTCTAACACCGTGATGGTGTCGTATAAAGGCCTCACTGAATGTGTCTATCTGAGTCAAAGACGTCATTGGTAAAGCAGGCATGTGGTCGGTGGCACGGCACCCACTGGCAGTTAATGTGGCTGACTTCAGAGAAGCTTTACAACTGAGCGCTCACTGTCATCCAGCCAGGCTTTGGTTTCTCCCACCATCTGTCTCTCCTCCTAAAAGCATGCTCTGGCTGGTTTCATGTTTTTTGTAGTTCTCATAAATATTCATATTTTTTAATTCTTACTGTGGAGTTACTGCCTTTTTCTTTTTAAAAAATATTGTCCTAATCGTAAATGTGGTAGGAGGCATGGTGGCACAATGCCCAGCAGCTCCTGTCTCCAAATCCCAAACTGGTCTGTGTGTCATGTGTAGGTTCTCCCCATGTCCACGTAGCCATTCACTGGCTGCTTTGTTTTCTTCTTCTTGCCTCCCTAAGATATGTGGATTAGGTTACCTGGTGGGACGAGTCTGGCCAGTGGTCTGCAAAGTCCGTTCTGGAAGGTTGGCTTGGCTGCAGCTTTTTGTTCCACCCCGATTTGTTTATGAGAAGGCAATTATTGCTGTTGAAGCGCTTACCACTTTTACACTTCAATTTAGTTGTCTTGCTGGCTTTGACTCCCCACTCTTAATGGCTTATTTAGATCTTAAACCGCTGCATTCTGTTTTTAAAATGTAAATGACAAAGGAAGCCCACAGTTCTCCATTTAACTTGTTTCTATTTACTTCTTTGTGTCTTCATCATGAACTATCTGGCTTAATAAAATATTTGTAAGGGAACTGAAGACAAGAAAGTGAAGGACTGAGAACTACGTGTCTGCTTCAGGCTACACCTCATTTGGGTGAGATCCTTGAAAAGGAAGGGAAATGTCTAAGATAATAATAGCGAGCTGACATGGCAGACTGAAAGCACTAACAAGCCACAAAATAAAATCAGATCTGTTATTGGCAGACATTGGGGTTTACTTGAGCAATTGGGTTGGAACAAAAACCTACAGAAACTGTGGCCTCCCGGGACCAGCTTTGCAGACCCCTGGACTTGGCTTGTTTCCCTAAATTTTTAAACCTGGATGAACATCTATGAAGAAACGCACGGTTTGATTTCAACTATTCCGTGTGCTGCAAACTCTGGGAGTGCACGTTCTCTTGCATTGGCATGACTGCTCTTTCACTACTTTTCAATGGCTAATTATTAAACAGTAACATTTCTTAGTATCTTTAAATCAAAACAGAAAGGAATCTGCTTTATGTAGGGGGAGCCAGAAAAGGTGATGTTTCCCAGTTCCACTCAGGCCAGCCCAGCAGAACAAACCTAGCTCAGCGATAGTAGCAAACGGGAGAGAAGATATTCTCCAGCTGCACTCCAGCTCATCCATCCTTTTCACATGCGGTGGGAAACAAAACAGAATAAAATGTTCAAATTCGAACATGGCTGGATAATCCATTTGCGCGAGACAGGATGTGCTAAAAGAAGATAGGAACCAGAATGCCTTTCAGTGAAATTTCATAGGATGATCCAGCTAAGTTACACTGCAGCTCAAATACAGTGAGAACCAGAAAGGGTACACAACTCCTGGCAAGAAAGCTTAAGAGCAGAGACAGAAATGTCCTCGGTGATTCCCTTCTTCCTGAACCGTACTGGAGACATGGGAATGGGAACACCTCCCAGTACACAGGAGAGGTTAACATTCACTAATTAAACTACACGTAGACCTGCAGGACGTCCTTTTCCATTTACGCCTCAGCAGGTTCAGCTAATGGTGACCAAAGAACCTCATACACCATGTGACGTATGTAAAGGGCTCAAAATGAAGTAAGTACAACCTAAGAGAGTTTCGGCTCCAGGTGGAGAACTTTGTCTACATGTATTTGGTGGAAAAAAGAGGAAAAATAAACGGTCATCAAGAGCTGTGCGACTTCCTTTAAGGCTGGTTCCAAAATGAACGAAGACTTCTGGCTTCATATGGTGTCAGGCTAGAAGGGGCGGAGATACTGGGAGGAAGCTGAACTGGGTCACTGGTCCTCTCTGGAATGAGCCTCATAACTGTGGATTTAAAGGAGCAACATGCATACACTTGGATCAGCTTTGCTAGCTCAGTCACAAGTATGAAGAGGACATCTGGCTGTACGTTATCTATAGCACATACCGTACAGCTACATTTGACAGAGACCGTGCTGTTCTTCGACATCTATGCTGTCCCCAGTATCTTATTCAGATATTTTTTAAAGGTTGTCAAAGTTCCTGTTTCAATTCTGCTTGGTAGTTATCTCCAGTTTACCCTGATCTTTGTGTGAACAAGCACTTACTCGATTTTTAAATTCACTCTCCCGTTATTTCCCCTGTTGTCCTTGAGGATGTGAATTCAGATGGATTAATTCTACTGACACCTTGGTTTAGGTCCCTACACAGCCCAAAGAGGTTTATTTCCTGTAGACTGTTAGAAGGACTTGCCCTTTACATTTTCCAAATATTCAATGGCCAGACTATTTAGACCAAACCAGTTTCTTCCATGGAGAATGAGAATGGGGCGATGAAGCATGGACTCCTTCTTTTAGCTCAAGGTGAAGGTTGGTATCACCTGACATTTGTTGTGTTGTGTTTGGTTAAGTGAATCAATGACATAGCGGTGCCCTTTTGAAGGACAGGACTGTGTGTGTCATTATAATGTCAAAGAGTGAGGACCAAATCTACGATTGGCTCCTGTCGTTGACAAAGTTACCATGATAGGTTTAAGCCCCTGACACCCTGAAATGAAATAAGTGATGGATACACTCAATATGGCTCACATTTCATGAATTCCCTATCCATCTAAGAAGATTGTTCACCAGACCTCTGATACTAACCATCCTTAAAAAAACGTATGTTTCTCACACAGACAGCATTATAAGATTTCTGAAGCCACAAAAGGTAAAGTTCATGAAGAAGATCCAGCTTCATCATTCAAAGACAACATCTGAAGAAAGGATTTTGGTAGGTTCCCATTTTACATTTTAATTTTGCATTTGTGTGTTCAGGTATGTCTACAACACAGGTAATTTCATTATATGACAGGATTGAAAAACCTGCTGCCAAGGCACCTCCGTCTCATCAAAAGAGACAAGTAGTTTGAAGGAGAGATTTGAAGTTCACGATGACATACCAGTCCTACTCATACTAATCAACCCACTGCATAGGGTTTTTCTGCAAGTACTCCTCCCAAATCCCAAGACATGCTAGTTAGGCTAACAGTAAATTGCACACGGGCTCAGTGTGTGTGTGTGTGTGTGGGTGTTTATTGCGATGGACCAGCATGCCATCAATGGTTGATTCCTGTCTTGTTTCCAATGCTGTTGGGTTGGTGCTGAAATCAGGGTTGGTGCCTACCTTGCACCCTAATCAGAAGAGGAAGGCTTCAAACAATTGCACTGAAATATGCAGATTTTGCCCAACTGACACTGCACCCAAACCTCGCCCTTTGTTTTGTAGATGCTGAGTCTGCATGGTGAGACAATGCAGCACTTTAAGGAAGAGTCTGACCAGCCACAGATTTTTACAAACACTGCTCCTATAAGCCCATAAATCAGATGAAGGCCCTTGACTAACTAGCTCTAAGTGTAAGGGTCCCCTGATGGTGTGCACAGTCTCTTAGGCTGTTCCAGGTTTTGCATTGATGTGGTATCAGGTTGCAGCCGAGGGTTTTGGTGTTTTCTAGAGTTTTTTGCAGATAATGTCCTCTCTTTGTTTTCTCAAACCATTAAAGATGGTTGTGTTGTGGTCAAGATGGGAATTACTATATGAAAATCTTACATTTATAATGCTCTCCTGGGTAGAATGACTTGTTCCTTGCAGGAAGAGGGCGAGGAGCTGTACTAAATAGTAGAACTGAAATACCTAATGCTCTTCTTCACTAGTGAGGGTGGAGATGATTATGAGATCGACTAGTGAATCAGCACAAATGCAGCAGTTTTTGTGGATGTTGAATTGGATCTCAGTAGTCAAGCAGGCACTAAGATCTCAAAACAAGATTTAAATTTAACAAACCATCACCTACAGTCACAAGTTGGAGGTCATGACTGAAAGAATGAGACGAAAGTATAAGAGACCAAAATGAGGATTTCTAGGCTCACTGTGGAGCAGGGTGAGATGCTTGACAATAGGAGAGGATGTCTAAGTAGAATCACCGCTTCTCTGGTGTGAGCGGAGTCAGTTGAGGATGTTGTGCTTTGACTGTTCGCAGAACAGCTATGAGGAGCAGCCAACTTGGGAATGACCTGAGACACACTGTATTGATTCTCTACTGGCCTGCTGATGTACATGTAAACTGCTGAAAAGGACAGAATGGTCCGTCCAACTCCGCATGTTTACGCTGTCATTCTCACCAGGACAGTAAGCAACAGTGAAGAAAACTGAATAAATGATTGTTATTTACACTTTAAATGCTTAGTTTAATGCTGTTGAATCTTGACAAAAACAGTGTGTACATGTTTTACTTTTTAAAACCAATGAACAATGATAAATGCAGGGTATGCAGGGCTAATCATACTAAGCCTGAGTTTGGTGTGTAGTAACTAACAGCCTTTCCAGTGAATGTCCACATACTCAACCGTGTAGCATTTGAAGTATCTCTTTAAAAAGTTCTTTATTTACTTTGAGAGGCAACTGATGCTTCACAGAATATTCACAGCGCCTGACCCAAGAACTGCTTTGGGGATAGAGGGTCTGTTTGCAGAGATTCATATGCCTTTCTCAGTTACTCACATTGTTCTTTCTTCTTCTTAACCGTTGCTGCCTCACAGCCCTTAAGCAGCAGTCTCATTCCAAACAGGAGTGAGTTTTGTGTTGTGTTGGGCAGTGTGGGCAAGTCTTTCGACTTCAAACCCTGTGGTTGTTGGTTCAAATCCTGCTACTGAACACTGAACAGTGTCATCTCCAGACAGAGGAGCAGCTTCAGTGACAGACTGAGGAGATCATTCCTCTCCCACACTATGTGACTCTTCAATTCCACTCGGGGGGGGTAAATGCTAACATTATGCAAAGCTATTGTCTGCTTTTACATGCATTTTTATTACTATTTAATTTAATATTGTTTTTGTATCGGTATACTGCTGCTGGATTATGTGAATTTCCCCTTGGGATTAATAAAGTATCTATCTATCTATCATATAGTGCCTTTCAAATCTATCTATCTATCTACTATATAGTGCCTTTCCTATCTATTTATCTATCTATCTACTATATAGATAGATAAATAGATAGGAAAGGCACTATCTACTATATAGTGCCTTTCCTATCTATTATATACTGCCTTTCCTATCTATCTATCTATTATATAGTGCCTTTCCTATCTATCTATCGCCACTGTGTGACCAAATCACTTCACCTGTCTGTGCTCCAACTGGAAAAACAATTGTATTACAATACTTGCAATCTGAATCACAGGGACTATGAGGACATGAGGGCGACCATTAAGAAGGATATTAAGGAGAATAAAAGACAGCTGAAGAGGAATATAGCAGATAAGGTGAAAGATGACCCAAAGAGATTACTTCACTATTTTGGTAGTAAAAGAACAGTCAAGGAGGAAGTGAAGTGCATCAGGAATAAGAAAGGGGAATTTAAAAATACCGACAGTGAAATAGCAGATGATCTAAATAAGCATTTTTCTGAGGTCTTCACAAGTTAATGAAGTAGATAACCTCCCAACAGTAAATGGGACTACTAAGGAGGTACTGATTGATTTGGAAATTGTAGAGGGAGAAGTACTGCTCATACTAAATAGGCTGAAATCAAATCTCCTGGACCAGATAATAGTTACACTTGAGTTCTTAATGAGGTTAACGAGTACATTATATAAGCCTAAGACACATATTTTTAGAAAGTGGGCACATTTAAACTAACATACACTGAACTGTAACATGGATGGATATCTTGTTATGGACATGTGTGTGCGAGAGTAGGATGGACATCTTGTCAGTGTTGTTTGCTGTCCTGCTCTCTTTGCAGCCAGGGTAGGTTCCAGCTCCCCGTAACCCTGTACTGCATAAGCAAGTGTAAAGAATGTGGGGGGATGATTGTCACTACACTCAGTAATAGGCTACCAGTTTAACAGGCATCTCGAAACTGGCCAGTGGAGGTCCATCAAAGTGTGACCATGTTGCTAAAAATATGCTACAGGAAACTAAAAACAATAACACCAAATGTGAGCACAATTTAAGTATTAGTTAATCTACATTTTGGAGCCTTGGCATACGGTATATAGCATCTGGATTCTTTGAGACCAAACCAGTGGCTCAGGTGGGAGGCCTCTAAAAAGAGAGAAGTAATGAAGCCCAAGCATAATATAAGCAAATGTTAACCTACTTAAAATCATTTACCTTGAAATCTTCATGAGGTTAACCTACAGGACAAGGCAAGTGTGTTGCAGAACATTGTGGTTTCATTTTAACACATACAGATATCTGAATTACAGCAAAATTAACCACAATGCAGGAGTGTTTTTAATTCTGCGTCCCCTGATTATCAAGCAGAAAGTTGAGTGGCAAAGACGCTTTGTAGTCACAAGGCATGATGATTTACAGATTTGTCATTCTCACCATTGGAGGTGGTGTTCTGGATTTGCTGTCTTTTTTTTTTCCATCTAACATGCAAGAAAAGAAACTGCCAAAAATGTCAGCTCTGGCCCCAAAGGTATTTGTGAAATTGTATGGATTTGTCATCTTTGTATATATGCCATGGATCTGGAGATACAGACCCTCCACCCACCCAGTCATTCACTTACTAAAAAACAGAAACAAAGTCTATCACTGTAGAACTGTAGAGGGCAGAGCAGGATCGATAGATAGATAGGAAAGGTACTATATGATAGATAGATAGATAGACAGGAAATGTGGAAGGAAAACTGGAGGAAAACAAAATAACATGAAAACTCTGCACAGGCAGTATCCAGGCCAGAATGTAAATGACTCAATGAATTATACGATTATCTCTGAAAGCCCATCATAAGTCAGTTAGTTTAGCTCTAAAACTGCCCTGCAAGTCAACCACAGACACTTTCTTGTTGTGTGTTTCAATTATTTTTGGACACACATTTATTATATCTTCGGAATCAACAGTTTCAAACTGACACACTAAAATTCACAAATATTGCCAATCTTTGACCACATTCATCAGCAGGATGCAAGTTAACTTTTACCCATTTTATCTTAACTTCTAGTCACCACTTAATTTCTATTTTTGTCATTTTCAGCAGTTTCTACTGTTGTTCTGTTCCCTTAGTCCTCTACATACCAGCCTCTGCATTAGTTATAGTTCTGCTGTATGCGATCCTAGATATTTGTGTTTTTGAGAATCTACTAGAACATAAAAAATGTCCAATAATTCAGGTTTCTCTTAAGTGTGAATCAAAACCTTTGTAGTTTGTGCCCGATAAATATAATAACTGTAATATTTAAACAGATACAGAAAATATTCAAGGAGGTTGTGACTGTTGCATCCTACACCCTTTCTGGAAATGTTTTTCTTCTGATTTCCTCCCACACTTCTGAAAAAAGGAAGGACTGTAAAATGCTTTTATCAGCTTCTAAAAATAAGCACATTATACTGTGATCTCCAGCACCACAGCATCAATTCATATTAATGACAATTTGGGAAGACCATATACCCAGGAAGTCCTCAGAAATATCTTGAATTAATCCCAGTTCCGGGTACTTTGGAGTTTAATGATCCACTCATATATTTATGGTTTTGGCAGCTGCTAGTGGAGCCGAGTTGCTTTTGTCACAAGAAAACAAGCATCACGACCCACATCCTTCATTCTTTTCCTAATACAAAGCCCTATGGAGTCCACCAAATACATAAGGAATGTAATCAGTCACTGTAGCGTTGAACCAACCTTCTGTACCACTACATTGAATTTCATCCATACCCTAAACCTCTTAGCCAGTCTATCCCTATTCACTTTAAACCTATATATTATATTCTAATATTTCCCCAATACTGTATACTCATCCCTACCCTAGTCTGTTTCCTGAACATTTACACCAATACATAAATGCAACAATCTAACCCCAGTCTGTCTATACTCACGAATCCCTACAGTGTTCTGTTATAGTCTATCTACAGTATCATTTTCCAAACCATTCTGTCCCCATCCATCTTCACTGGTGTGTCACTCCATTTTTCTGTAAAGGTCTGTGTACCCCAGAATTCACCTCACTATGTTCCAGTACATCCCAACAGTTAGTATATTCCAAGAATATGTGTGCCTTCACTAGTCTATAAGAGGCACTATTCATAAACCAATCTATCTTCAGTATACAGTACAATAAGCAAATCGCTTCACTATTTTGTCTATTTGCACCCAGCATACAACAGTCTTACCATAGTCCCTTTATACCAGCCTATTCCAAAAAATGGAAATGGAATTACACACAGGTCTGTTCTCAATCAGACTACATCAGCATATTCTTAAGCTAATTTGTCCTCAGTCCACACCAGAACATATATATAGCTATCTGCCCCCAGTCTATCAACATTTATGTATGCATACATTATTCTATCCTTGGCCCATCTTCAACAAAATACCATTCTGTCCCATTTAATTTTGATTGTAGTTATACTTTATTTACACTATCATTTCCCTCTACTTTTCTGTCCCAGTTTGTATACACCAGAATACCCCGTCAGCATTCTGTTCTCCTGAACATCTACAATTATAACAAGAACGTTTCACTAGGCCATTTCTAATCACTGTGAGCCAATACAGTATATTCTTAAATTAATCTGCCTTCCTCCCATTTTTATTTACCCTTACCCTAATATCTCCCCAGTCGTTCCGCACACATTTATCTACAGACTGAGTGTCCCTCTACCTAAACATTCTCGGTTCATCTTCACCTCGGTTTATGCCTTTATTCTCTGTTGTGAGTTGCTTGTGCATTATTCTGCCGATTTAACATGTATTAAACCAGTCTTCTTCAATCTAACCCTGCTCCACATCTTTAGTGTCTTTGCATTTGTCTTTCTCCTTATGGCTTGATTCAACTAAAACAAGGACTACGGCTGCTGTGGAGTCCAGTTCTTCACTGCTTCATCCTCCTCTTCATTAATATTAAATCAGTATTTCTTCTCAGTTTACCAGGTGTAATTCTTTGTTGTCATCATTATGAAACATTTGGCGGTACAATTGCCCCATCTGTAGTATTTTGTAACGAACAATTGTTTTGCTGCATCAAGGCCATATAGTGAAATAAATTCCAAGACACTTGTATTGGTTTTAATACAATCATTTTAAGATGCAAGTGATGAGTCCACATCTGTAATTGATGACATGACAGAGGATAGAAATAGAGGTGTACGACATTCAGATTTGATTACGATGAAAGGCCCTGTTATTTGCCCATGAACTGACATCTTGAGGTTCCCAGCATGCCTTGGCAACGTAAAGGTTTCCTTCCCACTTGTATACAACTCTTGCACTGGCTCATGTTTTTAGCAGGCCTGTGGTGATATCTCAATGCTTCCACACCTGCTTGCAGTCGTTGTTTTGTTTCATTTTACTCTAGTGATAGCAGTTCTTCTTTCGTTTAAAGGAAGTCAAAGGCATTACTTTGGGGCTGCTAGCAGGTCTGTGTGAGTCACTGGCAGCAGAAGAGGTGCTTTGATGTCAGTGTGAAAAACAACGCATATGTTCCAGTGTTCTGCACTAACCACAAATGGAGCACGTGATTCTGAAACAAGTGATCGTCTCTACAACCCCTCTACCGCTCCTTTTACTGATGCACCCGGGCCTGTCTAACTCACCTTGTATGTACCTGTCCTAAAGAAAGTAGTGACTACTGGTGTACCTTTGAACATCTAACAATTAGTGTTTGTGTGCAGCATTGTGCCTCCATCCTTGTGTTTGCCACAATTTCGTTTTCTATCAATCTGTGTCTGCCTGGATAGTTTTCCGTATTGTCTCTCAGAGTTTTCAGGTGTCCTGTGATGAGTGGTCCGTGACACATGGCAACTTTATAAATAAATAACCATGTGTAGGGCTTCAAACAGGTGCTATTGTGTGCTGGCTCGCTTTGCTCCACAGTTACTATATTTGGGGAACCCGGCTGACTGCCCTGCATACACGTGCAGAGGCAGGCGGATTGGTCAGACACCTCAATTGCTCCTCAGGTGGTACAGAGTGTTGTTCCTGCACCCAATTAAACTGGATGGATAAAAGGAGCCTGCACAAGACAAGAAAGGAACAAGAAAATGAGATGAAAAGAGAAAGAAAAAACATTGGATGTTAAAGGATTGAGAAGAAAGGCAGGAACGAGAGAGAGCCGGTGCTAGACGGAAGCAGGTGGTCAGGAATGGAACCCCAGGAAAGGAGCGTATGTTTGGCACTAGAGAGGGCTGAGGGTTGCTCCTGTTGACCATGGAAGCAGGAGCAATGTATTACTCTGGAAGACTCTCCCACAAGGCTGGTGATGGCAGCGGGAGTCAAGAGAGTGGTTGCTCGGTGGGGAAAGATGCAGATCAGAAGGTTGCCTACGCCTGTTGATTGACGTCTCTCCGTGCTGCGAGATCTGAATAGGATAAGTTGGAGAGACAATCGATTTAAAGGGAAGCGCCGGGGACTATGATTTTTAAAGGGAGAAATCCTGCCATGTTTTAACCTTGTTTGCATGGATTATTTATTGGACTTATTTTGTACCTCAACTATTGCACTTTTTTTATGGATTATTTAATTGTAATGACTGGAGCATTGCACTTTAATTTGGACACTGATTTGTTTTTGGATTATTTTAAATAAAACCACATTAGCTCCTTTTTGCACCAACCCTTGTTGCTATGCATATATCCTCATCTTCCTAGCTCATCTTGATTAAAGTACAAACGGTGGCAAGAGGCTCCCGGAAGGAGTCAGTAGTGTGGAACCAACCCGTACTGTCATCAGATTTTTACTGTGTCCACATTTATCCATCTATCCACCGCTGAATGGTCACGGAGGTCTGCTGGAGCCAATCCCAGCAAACACAGGGCACAAGGCAGGAACCAATCCCGGGCAGAGTGCCAACCTACCGCAGGTCACACACACACACACCAAGTACACACTAGGGACAATTTAGAATTGCCAATGCACCTAACCTGCATGTCTTTGGACTGTGGGAGTACCCGGAGGAAACTCACGCAGACACGGGAAGAACATGCAAACTCCACGCAGGGAGGACCCGGGATGCGAACCCGGGTCTCCTAACTGCGAGGCAGCAGCGCTACCACTGCACCACCGTGCTGCCCTTCCACATTTATCTCTGTCATTTAATTGGGGTAATTGATTGCATCCATCTGTCTTGGCTAGCATTCAGGGTTTACCGGGCTAAGTTTCTCTGCCTGTATAATCTAAATGCAATTAGACGTGTCTGCATTATCTCTTTTCTGCATTTGTTTATTGATTTGATTGAATAAAAGGTGTCTTAACTAACCATTTCAAATCTATATGAAGTATATTCAAAATATAATGTTGACTCACTCATTCACTCACTATTTCCCATTTACCTAAAATGCTAAAATTTAGCAGGATTGTTATTTCTAGGGCAGTAGTTAACTACTAACAAAGGACATTTTGATATATCAGTAATTAGGGGTAACCTCTTACCACAACAGAAAAACAAAATATTCCAAAATCTTAAAAATGCTCTGACTCATTTGATTGAAATGTGGTACATTATGGAAAAAAGAAAATTAGGCAAAATTTGAAATACTATTTGTTACATTTCTTTTGTTCTTCCAGTTGGAGCAAATGCAGTTGAAGTGACTTGGTTATGGTCACAAAGTGTCAGAAGCAGAATTTGCACCCACAACCTCAGGGTTTGAAGTTCTACGCCCAAAGCCTTAACCACTACATCACACTGTCTGCCTATAATATTAGCCCAATTTAAAAAATAAAAATCTACAAATATTGTACAGTATATAGAAAATTACTTAGGTAACTACATAGTACTTCTTTATACACCAAATGAATGAAAGGCATATTGGCAGTTTGTATTTTCTTATGTCCTGAAATATGTATGAACTTACAGATGCCATTAATTAACCATCAGATGTCATTTTTTTCTTCCTTTCATTTTTTTACTGAGATATTTTGGAAGTCCAGTGGCTGTATTCCTTTGAATTGTGTTGTCCTGATACTAATTATTAATGTTGAATGACATTTTAAGTTTCTTCTATATGATAATACACTTTGGGGCTCTGAGGCTCTTTACCTTTTAATCTTAAAAACAAATCTGATCAATTCAGTTAATTTTTAGCCATAACCCCAGTGTATGTTTATACAAATCATATAAAACTTGGAGTATTGAATTTTTCACTTCAATTTGAGTAGTTTCTTTATAACTATGTTAAATTCAGAGACTTTAGTTTGTTATTCTTCTGGTGGCTGTGGACTTCGTTTTGTACAGGTACTCTGATACTTGTTAGGCTAACATCAAGTTAACATGGCTAAATTAGCCCAGTGTGACTGTGCTCTGCAATTCACTGGTGCCTGAATCAGTTTTGGTTCCTGCAGTCTCTTCACAGTGTATACTCTTTAACATCTGACTAAACGTGTTTACTTTGTGCTCTTCTTTTTTCAGAATAATTTCAATATTTATGAGTAAGTGTTAAAAGGAAATTTAAACATCTGTCATCTAAACAATTTCTGGAAATATGATAGAAGGTACTAAAAATGATGTAACTAGTTATCCTTAAGCTGTGAGAATTAATATAGTCTAATATGAATATATTTCCACAGCTTATATAAAACATTTTCAGATCCCAATCAATATTGTGACTTTTTTAAAGTTAGATTCAGTTGTAATTTTGTTTATTTGTAATTCAAAACAATTTCACAACAAGTTGTGAAGACTATTTTACAAAAAATTACAATGGCATGGCACTACCTTACCTACCTTTCTGTTCTGTAACTGGCATTGAAAACATATGTTCACTGAGACTTTGGGAGAGGCAGTAGTCAATGAAACCTTTCCTGCTTGGCTAACAATATAAATTAAATTGTGCGCAAAATCCTCCCTGTATGTATTGATATGTGCTCCAATCAATTATTGGTACTATTCAGCCCTTTACAGATGCTTACACATAATATGTCTAAGTGTTTCTAAACTCCTTCCTGTTTATATACAAGTTAAACATTTTGTGAAAGATAAATAGGCCAAAATTTCATCACCTTACACCAATTTCTATTCCTAATGTGGTACTTGCTAGTTTTAATGAAGAGAAGGGGTAGAATATCTAGACTTTACCGCTAAATTTCAAGGAACCTCCCTAGACAACCTTGGGCATGATACAACAGCAACAACATTTATTTATATAGCACATTTTCATACAAAAAATGTAGCTTAAGGTGCTTTAAAAAATGAAGAATAGAAAAATAGAAGACACAATAAAAAATTAAAATAAGTCAACATTAATTAACATAGAATAAGTAAGGTCCGATGGCCAGGGTGGACAGAAAAAAAATCAAATCTGCAGGGATTCCAGACCAATAGACCGCCCAGTCCCCTCTGGGCAATCTACCTAACATAAATGAAACAGTCCTCTTTGTATTTAGGGTTCTCATGGAAGGACTTGATGAGGATGATGGAAAAATGATAATTTCAATTAAAATTTTAGATAAGCAATGGAACTCAGCTATTCATAAAATACAGTCCTATTTAAATTGTCAAAGCATCTGGCTTCTGATTTGCAGTGTATAATAATATTATTTTGAGAATCTGTAAAAGTAGTAGCAGGTTAGGAGAAAATGCCAGCAAAAAAAACTGTTGATCAATCTATCAATCCATTCTAATCAAAGGTCTCAAGTATCCTATGTGTTAATACACATTTAAAAATAACTGTCTTGCCAAACTGCCTGATTAGAATACTGTAGAGACATTTAACTGCCCAAAGTATTCATGATTTTCTAAACTCACTTACTTAGAAAAAAGACTCCCTGAGTATTATGCAACAAGCAAATATTGATGTTCATCAAGCTTGTGCTGGGCACACCTACTCACACTGGACCAATTCAGAGTCGCTAGTTAACCTAATCTACAATTTGAAAGTAACTTGCATTACCCAGTGTGAAACTACACTGCATAAATGGAATGTGTGCAGACTTACACAGGTTATGTCCAGGACAAAATATGATACCTGTCTCCTGAAGCTGTGAGATAACAGCCCCAAGCCCCGTGCTGTATTGTAAAATAGTTTAGTTAAACACACAAGTGTTCTTTCCTCTGTACCACCGTAATTCTACAAATATAAATTAATTTCCAAAAAAACAAAATATACTTTTTAAAAAAATGGACATTGGGTGCCTTGCCAATGTCCTGTGACTTTGGTGTTAACAGCAAAGTAAAATAACAACATAGCAGTTCCTTGTGACTGTCAAAACAAAGTTACAAAGAAAGGTCCCACTGTTTGCAGTGCTTTAATCCCCATCCTGTCATCCTGGAAGTCACATAGATGTTTGGATTGGAGTTCTATCCTCCAACTCCCAGGTCCTGTATTTCCTACAGCATCATCATTTCTGGCAATGTTTTACTTTCAAAATGATAGTGCAGACCAAAAACTCAACAGACAATATCCGAGGGCCCTTGGTCAACAATAAGCAGACCATAAAGGAGCATTTATTTATCAAAACATTAAAAAACTGTGGCTAAAATGAAAAGGGTCATAATTGGAGAGGCCCTCTTCTTAACAAGTAGAAGGTTGATGGTACTGACTAATCTGTGTGAAAAGTACTGTATTATATACCATAATCTAAAATGTACTAAGAAAAAAATATACTGTATAGCACTAGAGCTAGAGACAGAAATGTGCAGGTTGTTTTGAGATGCTTAAAAAAGAGAGTGAAGCTATTTTTAAGTGTTTTAATTATTAATATATTTTTCTCTTGTTTACTGGTTGACATATTTTATGTTTGCAGGTTGTGACTTTGTGGAGGGCTCACATTGTATATCCATGGCTCCCTGTCAAGGTAAGAACCACTAACATCTTATAAACGTCACTACACCTGACGCACCTATATACAGTATGTGCCATTATATCTAGTTACTCCACATATCTTATCTTGAACAGTATTTTGTCATTTACTTGAGAGAAGTCCACATGGCATCCATTTGAATATAGTAAGACCACCCAGGTTCCTGTCTTTAATGCACTGTGGACCCCAGAAACCCATTAAATAAGTAGGAAATTCCTTTCTTTTACTTTTTAAACAAACTATTTTATATTCATATGTCTGCAGTGCGCATCATCCCAAAATATTTTAGAGGGACACCCGAGTTATTGTTCCCATATTTCTACATTAAGAGTTATGACAGATTAAGTAACTCACTCAGAGAATTGGGTGTTCTGGTCCGTCCTCTTCCATCTAACATGCTTAAATGTTCATAGAGACAAAAGTGCTTTTAGGAGAGTGTAGTCAAACCATAACATTTTTTATTTTGCAGAAAGTGCAATCAAATGAACTGTGTAATTCTTAAAATATTTTACAGGGAACACTGCCTAAGATGTACATTATTATACAGCAGAGTTGTGTTTGGCTTACCATTTACTCGTTACATAAAAACATTTACACACAGATATGAATGTATATACAATATATATTGTGGACCACCAGAGGACGTACTGCTCTCCAAACCCGACACAGACAGGCTGAGACATAAGTCTTGACAAATTAAATTGCACACCTTTTAAGTGGAGAAGCATTTTTCTTTTGCCCCCCACTGCACAACACAGTACAAACTACCAAACAACACACAGTTCTTTCTTTCTCTCAGTCTCCACTCCTCCTCTCACAAGCTTTATTCTCCACCTCCCGACTCTGGCTTGCTGAATGATGGTGAAGCAGCTCCTTTTATAATGCACCTGGACGTGCCCCAGGTTTTTCTTGACCTTCATCTGACTGCACTTCTGGGTGTGACAGAAGTGGTGCTCCAAAGGGTTCAGTTGTAGCTGCAGCACCCCCTGGCGGCACCCATGGACCCGAAGAGGGCTACTCCAAACTACGAATTCCTGGCATGTCCTGCAGTGACCCGTGGTGCAGTAACAACCTAGGGGGGCTCCTCTCTAGTGTCCCAGGAAGGATACTGTCCCAAAGAGGTTCTCTCCATCGTTCCTTCCAACCATATGGTGTTCTGGCTGGGTAATGATCCTGGCCATCCATCACAATATATATATGTATATATAATGCTTCCCCTGCAGGTTTTGTCTTTATTTTGCTCCATATTTTTCCTTCCCAGGCCTTTATACAAAAGAAGCACGTCAGGCAATTTCCAGCAATTAAATGAATGTCAAACACTTAATCTGACAAAACATTCCCTTTATCACTTTGCATTTCTTACTTCCTGTACTGCAACCTAAAATATCACCTCTGCACTAGACTTTCATTTTAATGAGAGGGTTACACAAATGTCCTGTGATTCTCTGCCATAAAGGAATTCCTTCAAAGTTGTTCCCTGCAAAAGACTGGTGCACAATCCAAGTTGCTATCCTGACATGTGCTGATGTATTTATTCAACATGGAGACCATTTTGAGTGTATTAAATACTTGCATATCTCTCAAATGGCTTTTGATCTAAAATCACTCTCAGTCCTCTAAAAGCAGTATTTGGAGTAACACCAAATGTAATAATATTAAGTAATGAAAAATGAATTGTTGTATACTTACAGAAGTTTAAAGGTAAGGCAATTTTACTTAGTAACCATGACCCTGAAGAGTGGCAATGTGCTGCATGTTGATTAACACATGCAAGTAAGAATTTCACTGTATTCTGTCCTCGACAATGAACCCAATAAACCTATGCTTCTGGGGTGAGCTAAGCCTCCACCTCTATACACTGGAACAGTGAAGTTTAGGAAATGAGTGTCATGTTTCAGCCAGGGGCTCTCCCAATGGCTGGAGTTCAAATGCTATTTTATACCTCTCTTGTTTAATTATGATTCCTTTATTTATTGCTTTTGTTTATGTTTTGTGTTATTCTTTACTTTTTATGTAGCCACATTTATGCCTTTGTCATGTGCTTTGTGGATGGTCCCCCCCTTCCCATCACCACAAGGGACTGCCCTCAGCCCCACTGTGATTTTTCTGTGTTTTGTGATTTTGTGGACATTTTGAACCTGTGTTATTTTTTTTTTTTACCTTGCCTTGGATATTTTATTGGGGCTTTCTTCTTATTACTAACTGGGGTTGGCCGGAAATATCCCCCTCTCTTTTTGGCATTTGTAGGACGTTGTGGGTCACTTTCTCCTTTAGGTACTCGGAGACTCATAACAAAAGGAATAAGCTGAAACACTACATTAATGCAGGCTTTCTGTTTAGTAAGTTACTGCTAATAAATCAACCATGTCTGAACATTTCTAATTGGTGAAAACTTATTTTTTAATCTAAAAAAACTTTGATTTTGATTGACCTTTAATAAATTTCACTATGAAAATGGCTTTGAGTTGAGAATTCTAAATAAAAACTGGGGGGGTTGACTGTCCAAATCATTGCTCTTCTGCATAAATGTACAGTATATGCGTGGACCATAATGATATAATAAGTTTGTTACATTAATTATTAATAAAATTAATTTATATTACATATAAATGTATACATGGGTGGCACGGTGGTGCAGTGATAGCGCTGCAGCCTTGCACTAAGGAGACCCGGGTTCGCTTCCCAAGTCCTCCCTGTGTGGAGCTTGCATGTTCTCCCCGTGTCTGCGTGGGTTTCCTCCCACAGTCCAAAGACATGCAGGTTAGGTGCATTGGCGATTCTAAATTGTCCCTAGTGCGGGTGTGTGTGTGTGTCCTGTGGTGGGCTGGCGCCCTTCCTGGGATTTGTTCCTGCCTTGCTCCCTGTGCTGGCTGGAATTGGCTCCAGCAGACCCCGTAACCCTGTGTTAGCATATATATGACATATATACCTGTTTTTGAATTGTAAATTAGATTAGAAAGTAATTCCTCATTTGTGGTCTGTTTTAGCCGAAACCGAGTGTTTTAGGTAAGAATTCCCAATATTTTCTTTCAACGCCTTACATAACACAGTACAATTAAATGCGAATTATACCAACTTAGCATTCCACTGTTATGTGGCACCACTCCACTATGATCACTCTCACTATTGCAGAAACAGCACGTTAGCGACAACTGATACCGGACAGCCTTAAAAACTCAGCCCCTTGTTCACGAAGGTGAGTACGTGCAAGGATTCTTTACAAACCACACACACAAAAAAAAACCGCACCGATTATTGCTGTAATGTCATATGCAAAGAAAACACGACAACACCCTCAAACTTATTCTACTTGCCTGCGTTTCTATCTCGGGAATTTCGATGTCACCCGAAAACATTTGTGTCAAAATCCAAACTTTAGGAATCCTTAGTAGTACATGGACACAGTAAACTAATCACCTGTGCTACGAACGGCGCTGCTTTTGCGTCTGAAGTGGGCAGTGCAATCATTTTTGCGAGATAACAATTTTTTTTTTTTACTGGAGGCCGGAATAAGCTTCCTGTATTTTTACGATTTTACGTACATAAAACTGCATAACATTACTTACTTAAAAGTAAATTCATTCTGAAAGCTACTGTGTCCGTACCATCCTGCTGGCGGGTTCAACAACACCCCGGCTGCGGCTGGGCGGGAAAGCCGCTCACCTGGCGACTCTGTTTCAGTGCGGGATTTAGACGCCACTACACCGCGGCAGCGTTGTATTCCTAAATGAACGTGTATCTTCTGTTTTCTACCTTTTACTCTGTCAGTTCCACGTCTTTTGCAATTGCTTGGAGTCTCCATTTTAGTGAGTTAAATCCCTTTGATGATTTATCAGTCGGGTTGTCTCCTGGTAACGAATGGTCGTTCTGGGATTGACACCCGTAGTTCGCGGTGCAGATTGTTCCCTGGCTTGAGGCTGAGGTTTTGAGAGTGTGAGCGAGTGGGCGTGTGTATGCGTGTCCGGTGTGCGGTTCAAAGTGGATAGTTCGATATCGAGTGCTTGCTTCCTGTCTCACTAACCTCTATACTTCTATCTGATGTGCAGGTGGAGAGCTCCTTCAGTTATTTAGAAGTTTATGGAATCACTGTCACAGACCCGAGGCAGGTGAGCGGCTCGGGGGTTCATCACCGGGGGTGGGTGGGTGAGAACTGACCGGAGAAACTAAAAGACAACCATGGAAGTGACCGTTTGCCACTTGTGCCAAGTTTGATCTTCGTTTTTCCTTTTATAGTATCTAACAGTATACAAAAGATATAACATGAATCCAGTTGTAAATTTTATGTGGCAACTCTGACCCCCTGACTAACACTTTATAACAATATTTAAACTGGAACTTTTTTTACCTGGAGTTAGTCGTGGGGAACTGTTTCATCGCTATCCCGGGTGATTGTTAAACTTTTGCCCTGTTGGCATCGTGAGTGTGTTCAACATAAGGACCTATATCGGGCAGCGTTATGGTCACAGTTCTGATGAAAAAGGAACTGCTAATAAGTGCGCAAAATCAGCATCTGCTCCTATTCCAAGGGTGTTTACGACTGGGAATTCAACAATAAAATGAAATCATACCTTTAAACTTGCCTTCAGGTGTATGTTTAGTTGATACTGAGTGTATCATTTAAAATGGGTTTTTGTTGAGCTGTTAACCAAAGAATCAGAACATAGATCAAAAACTGACTGGGCACCATTAACCACTTTCATGTTTGCAATATGTGAGATCATGTCTGTATAAAATACTGTACACCCAAGGAATGTTGAGCTAAGAGCTGAAGGGGATGTTAAAGTAAGCACAGATATTAGTGGTTAATTGAGATTGTTATGCTGGGATCACCTGGGAACATTTAAGTGGGATTATGTTATTTTCTTAATTTTTTTTTTTTTTGTGTGTGCAGGACTTTTTTAACTGAAAACTGAGAAGATATGTAGATGGGCATTACATTTTTTGTATGCAACCAGACTTGCAGGAAATGCAAATTGTATACCCCAATTATTACTTTTTTGTTTAAAGATATGGTCAGTTTTTCATATCTACATAGTTTCCAGGCTGTGCTTTAGATTACAATCATTTATCCACAGAGCAATTTGCATTTAAACTTGGCTGTGACTCTTTTATTATTGCTACAAAAAACAGGGGAATCATATTGGGTTACTGTTTATTTGTTGCTTGTGTTCTTGAATATGGTATGTCAGAAGGAGACATTTCCTTTTTTAGCAGTTTGAGGTTATGTCCACCTGCATAGCAACGCTTCCAAAAATAGAGGCAAGTTCTACTGCAAGACTAATTATTTTTTGTTATCAGTGCATATGTGGCAAACATAATATTTAATGGCGTGGAGACAAACTTGGTTGGTGCTTTTTTCATGTGCAGAAATTTCATATGGAGGTCATGTTAATGGCTCTTATTTTTAGCATGAAATTATTTTTGTTCCATTTTGTTATTTCCTCTTTAAGTTCTGTAAAGGCAGACAGATAAATACTAGTGACTTCATCTCAGCATCAACTAGATGAATAAAATATGGTACTTTTCTATTGCTAATTAATAATAAGACCTGTGCTGTTTCAATAAAACTGTTCATTTTCTGGATTTTTAATATAGGAGAAAGTATATCAAAGGGTTTAAGTTTTCAGTTTTGAACACAGAATGGATTTACTTGTCTTAGACATCACTGAACACAATTTGACCATGTCCTGTGCACTGCTCGTGGTTGTGTGTTTGTGACATCAGAAGGGCAGCTGACATGGACAAGAAACAGTAAGTTATAGAAAAAAAAGTAAGAAAAAAATATTTTTTGGTTAGTGTCAATGGCGATCAGCAAGTGGGCTAGATATTCTAAAGATATTGCAAAGACTGTTAAAGAAAAAAAAAGTTACAATAAAATGTACAGTTTTATTTGGAAAACAGAACAGGTAACATGTTCAGAATACAGTACTTACAATCTTAAGGACTTTAGTATGACTTTTATATGACAATTGGCACATGTAACTTATGAAAGGATCAAAGAATTAGGATCAACTTGGGAATGTTTATTATAATTCCTTATTGATAGAACCTTGTTAATTATAAATACAGGTATAGTTAGTTCATGAGAACAAGAAGTTGCCTTTTGAAAAAAAGTGTCCATTAAAAGTAGAACATTCAAAGAGCTATACATTTTGTTTAAAGCATTTTCATGTCTCCAACATTTTCTGATTTCTCATTTTTCGTTTGAAGTGGAGGCTGTAACAACAAATTTTTGCAGAATATTTCAAATCAAAATGTTTGGGAAGAAAAATATGTATTATACGTTTCTGAATGTTTATTTTAAATGCCCAAAGGTTTTTGGTTCAATGAAAATAACCATGAAATCACTGGTGAAGATATCTGACATGTCTAATTGGTAATATTTCATCCGTCTTCAGTCTCTCACATTTAATGGATATTTACTGTATCAAGAGAGCACTTATTTCATTTATACATTTATATTTATAAATATGGAGAAATGTTCTACCAGTGAGAATGACAAGAGTACAGAGAATGGTTTGTGGTTCCCTGGTGCCTTTTATGCCAAACAACAGATATTGCCTTATCAGTGAGGAGGTTGTGCAGTATGCATGAAAAAGGTTTCAAGTGAAGTAGAATAGAGATGACATATGCTCCCCTGCCGAATGATTTACATGAGACGGCGTCTTATAAAAGTAGTGCAGTCTAAATTATTTAAATCCATACATTACATTAACATCCAGTCTTATAATCTGTTTCGTTTTCTGTTGTGTAAGGTTCAAAGTTTCTATTAAAGCAGAAGAATGAATATTGACGGACTAATTGTGATGTTAAGGGTACATTTTGTATCAACATTAGAAAGATTTTCTTCTAGAGAATCACAGATACAACTTACAAAGCAGTGTGGTAGATGGTAGGACTTTGTGAGCTTTCAAAACATGACTATTTTGATGAAATTAGGTGATTAGTATTTAAAGGTTTTGTTAGGCTGAATGTCCAGTTCTTGTAACATTGTTCAAAGATTCTAATCAAATGTTGTAATGAGAGAGCACAAAGATTCAGTGCAGAGTGTGTTTCGGGGTGAGAGAGAAAGAGAGCAAAAAAATAAATTCAAGTACGGTGTTATGGGAATGGCAATTTGTAGAATGTGGTGTGACTTCAGTCTTGACTAAAACATTTAGCAGGTTTACATACAGACAGGCACCGAGTGATTGCCACAAAGCTCAGTAAACCTTCCACAAAGGTTGTGAAGCAGCACAAAAAGGCAAGCTTCAGGACCTTTACATTTGGTCAGAGCTTTACAAGTGATAGGTAGCGAAGACAGGTCATTGCTACTATTTTTTACGAGTAGCATTCCATGGTTTCAAAGACCTCACACATGAGGCGTAACTCTTAATTTAGTTCCATATTTAAAGAATCATTGTCAATGCTAATTGGTACTGATTTCTTTGGCCTCCATTATTGATGCCATTCTTTTGTCCTCAGTCTTTTGATTGTTTGGACTTGTTTGATTCATTTTTGCTTCCCCCTGTATTATCATTTTAGCCGTTGTGTTTACCACATAATACCATATTTGATCATATCCCATCTTTTATCTCAGTAGTTTATCTGATGTTAATTTAAGTGTAAACAAAATACTGCAATTAAAATTTGAGTCCTGTTGTTCACCAAATAATCTAAAGCCTTACTGACAGTTAAAACATTGAAGTTATACTTGGTGATCTCCATCATCAGGCATTTGTCAATATATACTGTAGTCCAAATGTGGCTTTACATTACGAGACATAAACAAATACAGTATTTTTAAATATATTTTGCAGAGTTCATGAAAATATGGTCAATGCATTCAATCTGAAGCAAGATTATACATCCAGCCATATGATGTCCAGATGTGTTCTTGCACATTCACTTTCTTAACCTTTGATTACACCAGCTACATATGTCTGTAACATACTGTAGGTGTCATATTCCCTGATTTTAAGTGCTGGCATGGAGGAATAGAATCAACACATAATTTTGGCAGTCTGACTGACAATATGGATGAAAATTATATTAGTTCTGGCAATTCTGTACTGATTTTTTCTATAAAGAGTAACAAAAATTTTGTTCTGTACATATTCTTGAAGATATTTCAGTAAATAAAGCAGTCCATCAGTTAATTTCGGAAATCCTGTCTTGAACTGCACCAACATGTTTAGAACTGAAGCCACACTAGCATTCTTGGGGCGAGTCATTTTAACATTCAGTATCTGTGCTGATTCCTGTTTCATTTATACTTGTTTCCATTTTCAATATGTACAACTATATATTGCCAAGTCCACATTTTAATTAGAGATATTAGTTATTATATTTTGGCTAATGAAGACCAAGCTACTTTTCCCATTGACCTTTTTAAAGTTTTATATAATGATCCTGGCAATTACATTTTGACCAGTCAAAATTTTACGTTTATATGGCTAGAATTTCTTTACTTTATTTGAAATAAATATTTCAAAAACAAATCTCATTTGAAATATAATGTACAAATAACGCCAAAGAGGGCGGCACGGTGGCGCAGTGGTAGCGCTGCTGCCTCGCAGTTAGGAGACCCGGGTTCGCTTCCCAGGTCCTCCCTGCGTGGAGTTTGCATGTTCTCCCCGTGTCTGCGTGGGTTTCCTCCAGGCGCTCCGGTTTCCTCCCACAATCCAAAGACATGCAGATAGGTGGATTGGCGATTCTAAATTGGCCCTAGTGTGTGCTTGGTGTGTGGGTGTGTTTGTATGTGTCCTGCGGTGGGTTGGCACCCTGCCCAGGATTGGTTCCTGCCTTGTGCCCTGTGTTGGCTGGGATTGGCTCCAGCAGACCCCCGTGACCCTGTATTCGGATTCAGCGGGTTAGAAAATGGATGGATGGATAACGCCAAAGAAGTCAATGTGGAAAGTTTGTTAACTGTGAACTAATCATGCATATACAGTACTTGGGATTCTAACTATGACTAGTTTAAATTTTAGTGGTTGTTTTTTATAACTAAAATCTGAACCGGTGAAAATGTCATTACAGATACTGTATCAAAAGTGGTGATTAGCACAATACAATATATGGTAAAATCAACAGCCTAAAAGTTTAACTAATTAAAATATAATTATGGACATCTCCAGTTGAAAGTCCTACAGAATTTTGTGGGAAAAGCCCTTCAGTTGTATATATTGTGAAGTACATTGAAAACATTTCTAATCTACATTGTCATCAGTACAAATTGAATTTGGTATTATCATTTTTCACTAGTAAAATGATTGTATTCATTTTATATTTTTCTTTGCAAAAAATAGCTATGTAATATTAACACATTAAAATATAACTCTAACCAGTAACGGCACACTGTACGATAACGTACAGTGAATACACTTGACTTGAGCATTCCTAGTTTTCCTACTCTTTCTCTGTACGTTTGGAATTCATTTGCTCAGTGGTTGGTGTGCTTGCCTTTTGCTGAGCAGCTCTTCTTTTCTCCACCCTAGAGGCCCCCTTCTTCTCTTCTTTCGTTGGCATCTTTTTGCATTAAAACTGATTAAGTTAGTGTTTGTGTTGCAATTACTTAGTATGTTTTCCTTCATTTCTCTCTTAAGCTAGCACTTAAGTCTTCAATTTGCCACAAGAATGATTTAAGATATGAAGAGGTAGGGGGAGTGACGGCCAGGGTTTAAGGGAATGAGAACGGCGCCCATACGCATGCGCCGCATGGCCGCCCCGCTGGCCGCTGCCGGGAGTTGATTCTGCAATAAAATAAAGTAAAATAAAAGAGGAATAACCTTGGAGGTCAATCATCACACCGAAAGTGGATAGCAGACGTCACATAATATGTGTGTACCAAATTTCAGGTCAATAGTTTAAATGGTTTGCAAGCTACAGGTGATTTAAAATCCTGGATAGACAGACAGACAGACAGACAGCCACGGTAGCGTATTATATAAGAAGACTAGGAAAATACCCGCGCTTCGCAGCGGCGAAGTACTGCATTAAAATTTTTATTAAGAAGAAAATTTTACCTTTTTAAACTGAGGGAAAATATGCCAATAATTATTTGTTAAGGATCTCTTTGTATACCATGTTTTCAGTTCGGCCCTCCGGTTGTAACATGACCAAGCTGTGCGCTGAGCTTACTCTTGAGCATGCAACTTACAGTTGGCCATGTGAACAGTAATCTTGTATCAAATCTCACAGCTTGGATTGCTGCTGTCATAATCGGTTTGAGTTTCATGGTTTGTTTCAATTATGACAGTATTTGCATGATTTGTTGTATTGAAGTGACATTCGGCATCTGTCAAGCGTTGTAAGCACAGAACCAGTTTCAGCGATAAAATCACATCCAGCTTTTGAGAGTTTAAACATTCATAAACATCAAAGTGTCCACTACTGAAATCGTCACCTGTGAATCTAAGATGTTTAAGAGGCATTAGCGGTTGTCGAAAGGTGTAAAATATTTGGCCATTTCGGTACACTTGAAAGCGACAACCGAACAATTCAGAGGCAGCCATCAACTCACATGCAGAACCATAGGTGAAGGGCTTAAGCATTTCACTCTTATAGTGCTCCTGTGTAGTATAATTATCTCCTGTGCTGTCATCAGTCCACACCTTGAACCTGTCCCAGTCATTCAATACATAAGACACGATGTTCCTCCGGATATCAAGAGTGAGCCTGATATGGCCGTGCAATATGTAACAAAGAGAATGGAAAAGGTAGGTGGTATCTCCGGGCATGGAAACCACTCGGTAAGTGACAGTTCTTCGATCGATAGTGATCATTTCGATAGACATGGTAATGGGGGTTGGAATGATAAAGGAAATGGGTACCTGAACAATGTAAAGCAAGTGTAAAATACCTATACAATAACTATAATTGTAATAAACAAACAATAAAACAGCGGAGAAGCCGTGGATTAAACAAAAAGGCTGTAGTTATCAGTAGGGAGACATGAATCCCGTGGCGAAGCAAGGAAGGGAATGTAGAGACTGGAGCGACGGACGGCCTTATATAGGCAGGCAGCCAACAACATGGGAGTGGTTGGGATGGGGGACCCAATGCCGCCTCACACGGTGACTGAGCTGCAGGCTATGGACGTATATATGTACGTAAGTAGGATTCAGTTGGCGTTGGGAACCCGTGTACCAAATTTCTTGAAGATGGGCCCATAAGTAACAAAGACTGTTGAAAAGTTCAATATGGCGGCCGACAGTGGCATCATACCACCGATTCGTTCATTGGTTTCGGTTAGTGCAGGGAAGCCGCCTACCAAATTTCGAGAAGATGGGGCCATAAATAAGAAAGTTCAACATGGCGGACGTTGTTGACCATTATGACAATTACGCATAGAATTTCGAAATGAAACCTGCTTAACTTTTGTAAGTAAGCTGTAAGGAATGAGCCTGCCAAATTTCAGCCTTCTACCTATACGGGAAGTTGGAGAATTAGTGATGTTGGAAAATTCAATATGGCGGCTGACAGTGGCGTCATACCACCGAAATAAGTAAGTACATTGGTTTCAGTTAGCTCAGGGAAGCAACCTACCAAATTTCGTGAAGATGTGGCCGTAAATAAGAAAGTTGAACATGGCAGACGTTGTTGACCGCTATGACCGTTACGAGTAGAATTTCGAAATGAAACCTGCTTAATTGTAAGTAAGCTGTAAGGAATGGGCCTGCCAAATTTCTGCCTTCTACCTACACGGGAAGTTGGAGAATTAGTGACGTTGGAAAGTTCAATATGGCGGCCGACAGTGGTGTCATACCAACAAAATAAGTACGGACATCGGTTTCCGCTAAAAGTTTAATATGGCGGCCGACAGTGGCATCATACCACCGAAATAAGTACCAAATTTCAGCCTTCTACCTACACGGGAAGTTGGAGAATTAGTGATGTTGGAAAGTTCAATATGGCGGCTGACAGTGGCGTCATACCACCAAAATAAGTATGTACATTGGTTTCGGTTAGCGCAGGGAAGCCGCCTACCAAATTTCGTGAAGATGGGGCCATGAATAAGAAATTTCAATATGGCGGACGTTGTTGACCGTTATGACCGTTACATGTAGAATTTCGAAATGAAACCTGCTTAACTTTTGTAAGTAAGCTGTAAGGAATGGGCCTGCCAAATTTCAGCTTTCTACCTACAAACCGGATTCCAAAAAAGTTGGGACACTATACAAATCGTGAATAAAAACTGAATGCAATGATGTGGAGGTGCCAACTTCTAATATTTTATTCAGAATAGAACATAAATCACGGAACAAAAGTTTATACTGAGAAAATGTATCATTTTAAGGGAAAAATATGTTGATTCAGAATTTCATGGTGTCAACAAATCCCAAAAAAGTTGGGACAAGGCCATTTTCACCACAGTGTGGCATCTCCCCTTCTGGGGACCGAGGAGACCAGTTTCTCAAGTTTAGAAATAGGAATGCTCTCCCATTCTTGTCTAATACAGGCCTCTAACTGTTCAATCGTCTTGGGCCTTCTTTGTCGCACCTTCCTCTTTATGATGCGCCAAATGTTCTCTATAGGTGAAAGATCTGGACTGCAGACTGGCCATTTCAGTACCCGGATCCTTCTCCTACGCAGCCATGATGTTGTGATTGATGCAGAATGTGGTCTGGCATTATCTTGTTGAAAATGCAGGGTCTTCCCTGAAAGAGATGACGTCTGGATGGGAGCATATGTTGTTCTAGAACCTGAATATATTTTTCTGCATTGATGGTGCCTTTCCAGACATGCAAGCTGCCCATGCCACACGCACTCATGCAACCCCATACCATCAGAGATGCAGGCTTCTGAACTGAGCGTTGATAACAACTTGGGTTGTCCTTGTCCTCTTTGGTCCTGATGACATGGCGTCCCAGATTTCCAAAAGAACTTGAATCGTGACTCGCCTGACCACAGAACAGTCTTCCATTTTGCCACACTCCATTTTAAATGATCCCTGGCCCAGTGACAACGCCTGAGCTTGTGGATCTTGCTTAGAAATGGCTTCTTCTTTGCACTGTAGAGTTTCAGCTGGCAACGGCGGATGGCACGGTGGATTGTGTTCACTGACAATGGTTTCTGGAAGTATTCCTGAGCCCATTCTGTGATTTCCTTTACAGTAGCATTCCTGTTTGTGGTGCAGTGTCGTTTAAGGGCCCGGAGATCACGGGCATCCAGTATGGTTTTACGGCCTTGACCCTTACGCACAGAGATTGTTCCAGATTCTCTGAATCTTCGGATGATGTTATGCACAGTTGATGATGATAGATGCAAAGTCTTTGCAATTTTTTGCTGGGTAACACCTTTCTGATATTGCTCCACTATCTTTCTGCGCAACATTGTGGGAATTGGTGATCCTCTACCCATCTTGGCTTCTGAGAGACACTGCCACTCTGAGAAGCTCTTTTTATACCCAGTCATGTTGCCAATTGACCTAATTAGTGTTTATTGGGCTTCCAGCTCTTCGTTATGCTCAAATTTACTTTTTCCAGCCTCTTATTGCTACTTGTCCCAACTTTTTTGGGATTTGTTGACACCGTGAAATTTTGAATCAACATATTTTTCCTTTAAAATGATACATTTACTCGGATTAAATGTTTGATCTGTCATCTATGTTCTATTACAAATAAAATATTGACATTTGCCATCTCCACATCATTGTATTCAGTTTTTATTCACAATTTGTTTAGTGTCCCAACTTTTTTGGAATCCGGTTTTTACATGGGAAGTTGGAGAATTAGTGATGAGTCAGTCAGTCAGTCAGTGAGGGCTTTGCCTTTTATTATTATACAGTAGATTAGTGAAAAAGGGCAATAAATGTCAAAACATCTTTCTTCTTTTTTCCCCATTTTTAGCACCTCCTTTTTTATATTTGTGTCCTTACTTCACTTCTTTTGAAGGTGGATATTATTTAATTATTGGAAGGGCTGAAATTTAATTTTAGTTGCACTAATTTTGTTTCTTGGAACATTTTGACATTTTCTTCTTTTCAGAATACAAATTTGACTATAATTTTTAAAATATCATTCCATAACGTGCCTTCAATGCTCAAAGTACAGGAAAAATAGTTTACGCACAGCCAATCACAGAAAGGAAAATAATTTAAATGACATAGAATAAGAGTGAGCCAGTAAGCACTAAAAGAGAACTGCAGTTTTAATTCAGTGGATGAATTGACTTAAAGTAGATTAAATGTGTGACCGGCATTACAATAAACAATGTACAATCAAAAAAACATTTATATATTATCATTCTTCTTGTTGCTTAAGTAATTACAACTTTCTTTAGCATGAAACAATTGGGAGACAATAAAAAACAGTCACCTAGAAACTCTCAATAGTAGATTACACTGTAGCTGCCACAGTGCAGGCTTCTTTAATAGCAAAGGTATATGAACAACTACTTAAAATGGAAGCATCCACAAAAGGCTAAAGTTGAGGTTTTCAAGTGTGGGCATAATCAGAAAAGGGGACATCCATTAACAGAAACATTGGAGGTGTTAAAAGCAGCTGCCAAAGCAAAATGTTCAAACTGTTAATGTATAACTGCAAATCATAGCTCAGCACATCAACACAAGTAAACCACAATTGTTATCTTCTGCCCAATGCACTTTTATTGCAAAAAGCTTTTATCATTGTTCATGCTGCCTATTCAATTAACTTACCATTCTAACAATCTTTCCATAATGAGTTATACTAATAATAACTCTATTAGAAATTTATTCAAAAGATACAGAGATGCAAACAAGTTTAAAGAGAATTTCCAAAGAATAGACAGACTAGTATGGGTTGGTAATGAGGACCAGAGAAATGCTAAATCATTAAGATGAAAACAAAGGTCTTAATACCTACTTTATTTTAGAGAGAGAGAGAGAGAAATTGTCTTTCCTGTAAGAAGTTTAAAGTCCCTGAAGGTATGTCACCATCTTAAACAGTGGCAACGTGATGATTTCAATTGTATCAAATGTTCAAACCATATCACTTACAATGAGTGTCATTGCCATAAACAACACGGAGGTGCTCATAGAGAACAGTACACAATATGGTGTCTCTCATTTAGAAAAATGTAAAGAAAATTATTAGAACACCTGAACAATCTAGACAAAAACATGCCATTCAGGCCAACAAAGCTTGACAGTCCTATCAACTTAATTCTTCTAAAATAACATCAAGTCTAGCTTTGAAAGTCCCTAAAGTCTTACTATCTACCACACTACTTAGTAGCTTATTCCAAGTGTCTGTGGTTCTCTGTGCAAAGAAAAACTTCTTAAATACACCTAATTTACCCTTATGTCTAACAAGAAATCCTGTAGACTTGGACAAGTAGATTATCACTAATTTCTACCCCTGGTATGCTAGATTACATATACGCTTAAGTGAGGAAAGAATTTACTACAGTGTATTTAATTTCTGTCCAATGCCCTGGAATTTTAAATTTACTTTGTACTTGTGTATTTATTAGTGTGGCCATATTTGACATGAGTTGAATCCAGTAGGGAGTGAGAGTCATAGTATTAATCTAATCAATCCAGTGAGCTTTGTAGTACTAGTGATTTATATAACAAGAGCATATAAATAAGTCAATTCTGTATATAAAGGAAGGTGTTGCAAGGGCAACTGCAAGGAGAACATGTAATTTCTGCCCTATAGACAAAAGTGAGATGTCCAGGGATACATTAGTAATGTGTGGTAAAGGTGTTTAGGCAAAGTGTAAGAAATGGCAGCAGTGAATAAAAATGACTGCAGCTGGTAGTGATTATTTGGTATCAGGCCAAAAAAAAAAAAGATATTATATAAGTGCTGTCAAATGTGTTTTGACTGATTCAATGTTCTAAAGTGACCTTTTTACCACTCTGATTTTTTGTGCACATACATGGCCAGTATTGTATCTCTCACAAGTGTCAACAGATTTAAGATTTGAGTTGAATATTGGGTACTGTGGGCTGCCATCTTAAATAATGATAGTGGAAATATGTCTTGACATGTCCACATCACTCTCCACACCGTCATTGGCAGGCAACCGGCATTATTACCTTAAACAATATAAGAAATTGTAACACTCACAAAAAGCAACCATTTAAAAAGGCATCATGATAAAATTTTTACTCTACAATCTGCACAAACTTATAACTAACACGTTTTAGAATTGCATTTGAATAAGGGAGCGTGATGAGTAGAAGGTAGTATTCAACATTGTTAAAGGCACTACAAGAACCTGGCAATGAAATATTGATTGGTAAATGTTACATCTGTCTTTTACCCTTTTTTGAATGATATTTGCATGGCGTACTGGGTTTCTTTGTCTTGATAAAATAGTTTTAAAGTCATATATCACATACTGTACATCTGGAATGTATTGGCGTATCTAAGGAAAAATTGTCCATATGTTAAGTTAGAGAAAAATGATGCTTACCAATCATTAGTTTTATTTCCTGGGTACTAAAATATGCCAGAAATGTTGTTTAATAATGGGTCAAACAAAGGTTCAGGTGAACTCAGTAAAAGAAGTGCACAATTAAGTGGATTTTTCCAATTACCATTATTTCAAATGTTTCCCTACATTCAAGTACTGACATTTTGCCTGTAATGAATCAATTCAAGAAATACTTAAAGAAATTTGCTTGTTCTGCTGAAGCTCAAAAGGTTTTGACAATCTTAAATTTGTATTTATTTTATTTAATAGCTCCAGTATTTCATTATTCAAGTAGTTTTCTACCATTTACTGTATATGGGTGTCTCAAGGTATAAGGGGTAGAGTGAGAGGTTATTTTTATTGTTCTTTAGGTGCTGTAGTTGCATGATTTCCTATAGAGCCAGAAACAAGAATGTCGGTGCTCTTCAAATGCTCTGTCTTGCAAATATAAGGTATCAGAATCAGAACAAGAACCAGAGCAAATTATCCTTATGGAACAATTGATTGCATCATTCAATGTTGCAGATCCTCCAAATACCTCCAAGAGCTTCTCACAGGGGTCCCAGAGTGATTAAATTATGTCCAAAAATGCATTGGAGAGACATTGAGCATTGGAATTTCAATAACTACAGCGTTTATCTCAATACATTTGTGACGGTCATCAATTCAAGAAGATTTTGATGATTAAGTTAAGGTCTGTGAGACATGTAAGTCATCTAATAGCAGGTCTCCCATACTCCTACAACCTATACCCATAACAACCATTGCTTGGGAAGGAATTGCACCGCTATGTTGTGGACTTAACTTATTTACTCCATTACCAGATTATTCAAGAAATATACATAAAACATGTTCTACAAACATCATTCCATTTCAGTGTCAGTATTATTTCAATTGTCTGTGTACTGTTAACTTACACTTCCTCATCTGTAACCAGACTCTAAATAATATAACAAAATAATTAATATTCATTGGTCAGCAAGCCTTCTTGCACTTCATTTTTTAATCACTTCCTCAAGGGAACTACCTATTATTCATACAAAATATACCTGACTGGCTGCTATCTCAACTTATTCATTGAAATGCTTTCTTATATTTTATGGACTCCTAGAAGCTTCAAATTGCATAAAGTAGACAGCTTTTGAAATTGTTCAGGTAAGATTAGCATATTATATTGTTTGTCATATATACTGTATCTTCGCCTGTATATATCTGAAGATGTTGAAATTGGTGAATAAGCCTAGTTGGTAAAGCATACCATTTTAGTTGGGATTTGAGAGAGATAGTTAATGCACTATGGAAGGATGGGAAACACATACTGTAAGTGTATGGACATAAATTTTGAGAAATCTGATTCTTTCAAATTTGAAAAGGCTGAAAATTAATGTGCAAGGTAAACCAATGACAAACATTTGGTTCAGAAGTCAACGAACAAAAGCAGGGTTGTTCATTCAAGGTATAAGATTGACTGGCACGCCACTTCTAGAGACTGAGGAAACAGACTGTATTGAAAAGGACTCAAATGAGAAACATGAAATGTGAGATGAATTTCGACATGTCATGGAATTACTTTTACTAGACTAGACATAGTCATTTTATAAATTGTTCTATTTACTGTATATTAGAGCAAGTTTCCAGGACAGAATAATCTAACAGGTGACCTATAAAGTGAGCCACATGTTCTGCCTTATTTTAAACACTGGGCTAACCTTCATTGCCTATCAGTGAAACCCTTGAAAGAGGTTTCTGTTGTCTACAAAGTCTTTCAGTGTCTTTCCTAGATGTTCTTTAAATTCTCAAGAAATTCTGTAAGGCTGTGAAGGAATCGGGTAGTGGAACTGACTGAATGTATTTGATATTGGTAACCAAACTGGCACTCATAGGGCAGTGGGCACATGGATAAAGTTTTTTAGCACATTTTTTGGCAATTCAGAATAAAATACCAATTCCCTTCCGTTGGCTTGAATGTCATTAACTGTATCATAATTATATTTGAGATCCTGGGAGTAGGCTGACCAAAACAGCTGTCCTCCACCATTTTTGCAAAGGGCACATGTCATTGTTTCCTCTGTGGCTTAGGAGAGATAGTGATGGAATGCTAATGAAATGACGATGTGGTAATGGAATTGGTGTTCTATTTCAATAGCATATTACATATTTATAAAGGTGATGTTACCTTAACATATGGGAATTGTCTTAATAAAAAAATATCTTGAAAGACTTTAAACCTGATGTTTACCACCCTATCCCCATTCTAATGAAGCTCATCCATGTCAAAATTAAGTTTATGTAACCCTGTTTTAAGCTATAACAAAAACACATCCTTAGACAGAAATGTTTCTAATCTCTCTAATAGAATTTGCATTTCATTTCCACTTTTCTTTATTATTGATAATGTATGTGTTGTTATCCATTTTCGAATACAGTTCTTTGTTTTTTGGCGATAGAATTAATATAGGTTTCTATTTAATAAAAACAGTCATATTTTTGTGTTTAATAAATGTATTGATTTTTTTTTGTAGGTTATCATTGAAACTGACAGATTTGCACTTTCACTGAGCCTCATGTCTTTTGAGGATCTGGAACAGGTGGTTGGCCATGTCACCTCATCTCTCAAAAAGATTTTCCCAGACTCCTCTCCAGGGTAAATCACCATTCCTTTTGTAGCATCAAAGAAGCACAATTAGTATGGAATACTTATTTTAAAACCTGGTTGTCTCAGCATCATGCCACCATCTTTATAAAACCTTAGAATCTTTTTGGTGCTTGGGAGACCAGGAGCTTGATAATTACTATTTAAGTAAGAACACACTATATTATAAAACACAATTTTATGGGAACAATCAATTAAATAAAAATCACCGTGTGTTAATATATTAGGTAAACTTGGTTTGCATTTTACATTGCATTGTTATGAGAAATTAGAAACTGAAACTAAAAATGGGACACCAGTTCACACATACTGTACCTCAACTTCCTCCTACAATTATCCAAATATACACATCTACTGCAAGTAGAGGAAGTTTAAACATTTGAGGAGAACATGAAAAAACCACATAGGCACTGACCTTACCATTTCCCTTAAGTTTCTCCTTATACTACCTCCTAGTATTAAATAGTACATTTAATGGTACAAAATCAGAAAGATAAAACTACTTTTATTGTAACTATTAATTAAATAAGATGAGGAAGACTTTGTTTAAAAGTACCAGTGCATGAAGAAGGTTGTAGTAAGGCAGTACGGTTGTTGTGAAATCGTCGTTTGCATGTTAAATATGTATGTGTTGGCTTTGACTCAGTATAGAGGTTGGCTCTTGCATTTCACTCATTGCTGTTTTAACTTAGACTTTAAATTCTTCCCACAATGACATGGAAAAATGAAACCGTTTCAGAACATATGTGTATGGATGAAGTTTACATTAAAGATGAAATGTCCTGTTTATTTGCATTTTTTATAAATATACATAATAGATTGAGTCCTAGAACAGAGCAAAGCCAGACCTTAGGAAAAGAAATTTAGGTTAAACATAATACTCTTTGGAATCCTTTTTCTGGAAGTGATAATAGGATATTGAAGGTCAATCAGAAAAAAAAAACAGACAGAGCAGATGAGCCTGATTAAATGTACAAAAGATATAAGAGAAATAGTCTCTGATTATGACATATGTTTAAAAAAAATGTCATAATCTAGCTTGCAGATAAAAAAGTATCTATGGCCACAAGCAGAGAGGATTGATTATTTAACCCTGTGACCCAATTGTATGTTTGGTTATAGACTTTACTAGAGTATAGGTTTTTATGTCTGGGAGTGAAATGAAGTTCGGAATAAGGTCTTTGTGCAATTTCCCTTACAATATTTAAATCTGGGCTCTGCAGAATTTTTGTATTAGTTACTGCAATGTAAACAATATTAATTTAAACGTTGCACAGAAGACAGATAATGAATTGTAGGTGGCAATGCAGTACAGGAATTAGCTAGACTTTCTATTAAGAGGTAAATTGGAGCAAAGGCTCACTGATGTGAGAGAGAAGGGGAAAAAGAAAGAGAGCAGTCAGAAATGAAAAAGGATGTGAAAGAGTGCAAGAGTATTGGTACTTTTGTAACGGTTATGTGGGCAAGGCACCCCTGCAGTTAGAAATGTATTGACATTTATGGAGAATAGCCAAGAAATGCAGAAAGTTGTTTTGTGGTACATTGCAGTTTTTTCCCTTTTGTTTGTCCTTGTATATTTCTTTGATAAAAAGTTCAGTGATCTATTGTAAAATCGCTAACATCAGATCATGCAATCAAATGTCTGTTTAATTGCTTTCATTTTCTATGCAATGTCTCAGCCATGTTTTCATCATATAACCACTTTTAGTAACATGTCATTTTCAAGAAAATTACTTAGACAATGCTTCTGCAAGTTTATTTTTGCCTATTAAAATGCATCAGTTCAATGTGTTCGGAATACGCTTTTTCTGTTGTACATGTTGTTGCTTTAATGTTATTGTAAATGTTTTATTATCTTTAAGCATACCAATAAGTCAACTTTCTTTTCTTATATTAAAACATCAGGAAGACTGCACATTTAGATTCCAGCCACTACAATTCATAACCTGTAATAAAAAGAGATTGAAAAATTACAGTGAACCACTGACTATTGTAAATAGCAGCCACATTAGCTGGCAGTTTGGTTGAGCATCGGTCCTTCTGTTTTCCTTCTTGACTGGTAACCTTTACTGTGATTAGCTTCAAGACAATGTAGCTTTCATTAACTATATCCAATGTGAATATGGCCATAACATTTTCATTGTACTCTGTACATGTGACACTACTATTTTTACTGTTAGTAATGCTACCTACATATGGTCACAAATTTTTTTGTTTTTATTGAAAAAACTGCATTTTTTATATTATATTAATTATTATTATTATTATTATTATTATATTTTTTATATTATAATTGAAACCTTACTAGTTACTACAGTATATCTGCAACATAATATCATTTGTATTCCTTACATTTTTCTCATTCTAGACCCTTTCCATAGAAACTTGTTTTTCTTCCCCCAGAAGATTGGTCTGAAGTATTATTAGAACATTAGAACAATTACTATGAGAAAATACTCTTTAGTCCAACATAACTCATCAATCCTTATTGAGCTAATTCATGCAAAAGTAACATTCATTTGTGATTTGTAGATCTCGCACATACTACCTGTTACCACACTATCTGGTAACATATTCTGCATATCTATGATTCTCTATATGAAGAACTTTCTAATGTTTGTACAAAATTTAATCATCATTGTTCCTGTTGAAGAACTCATTATAAAGCAACTGCTCGGATCCAACATACTTGTTCCCTTTATAATATTGAACACTTTGATCATGTCACACTTTTAATTTCTGTTTGCTTAAACTGAAAATTTTCAACTTCTTCTAATCTTTCCTGTTCCTACTCACAGTCATAAAATCAGTCCTGTCACTTTTCTCTGGACTTCCTCTAGTAATGCAACTTCTTTTTTATAATTTGGAGACCAAAACTGCACACACTATTCCTGATAAGGCTTCGCATGTTGTTATGCTTTTTTGACTTGTACTTTACTCATTGCTATGGAGAGGTGTAAAGACGTTTGTATTAACTTATTACAGATTGCAGAGAGAAAACAATGGACTTGTCCTCCTAGCCCAGTGGTTATACATCTTAAAAGTAAAAATAAAGTAAAGTAAATTTCCTTCTCAGTATGGAGTACTTTCTAATAATTCTGAACATGAATAAATCTTGTGTGGGTATCTCAAGTAAATTTAAAATGCATATTGTAAGTGCTCTTGTATTGTAAAGAAATTATTTCATAAATGCTTCTGTCTTTATATACAGCTGCCTGAAACCATAATCATTCGTATCTTCAGCACTGCTTTAAATGTGGCTTATTTTGCTTACATCTTTTCCCTGGGGAAATGTAACTATTTTGTTACATGCTGTGAATGCATTATGAGTCAACATGTTCAGCATTCATTGCAACAAGAGGCAAGAACAAGCAAAACAAGAACCTACACACACTACCTGTTTGATAGTGCTGAAAATGAAGCTGTGATAAGAGGATATTGCAATATTTTCTTGTGCTGAAAGTAAGAAGGGATTAGACATTGTCAGAAGTTTGGCTTTTCACTCATTATTCCTGTTGAAACACTGCCATGCAAACATTTGTCTCTTTGATCTTATGTTTTTTATAACAATATAAGCACCCACTTCTTCTGAGATGTTGGTGTGTACAGGAGTCTTCCACTAGCACTCATGCTTGCACATCATGTATTGTTCATAGTTTAGACTGTTATAGTTTATGCATTTTTTTGCTTCCTGCTGTTTTCTGACTTAGCTCTTGTTTGCTGCAGTATTTTAAAGGACTTGTTCTGCCCACTTTGTGTAGTTCTAACTGCATTCCTGACACCCTTCTGGAAGAAGAAAGGGTTTTACTTCCATATTCTTTTGCTTTGTGAGTTATTTAGTGGTCTTCCTTACTCACCAGAAGAAATTATGAACAAATGCACACACAGGTGGTAACATATGAGCATTTGAAGCTGTTTCCAATGAGAAAAAGGCTCAAATAGAAACTTAAGAAGAAGGTGGAATAGATGTCCTAATGTTAATTGCTGTCTAGTTCCATGAAAAGAGCAGGATGGTAGAAAGGAGCTTTGTTTAAAGTGGGTAGGACTTGAATTCTGGGTTCTTTGGTTTAACAACTGATGGGATGTTCAGGCAGAATAAACCCATCTTGAAAAATGATTACATATTTCAGACACTGCCTCTCTTGTGCTCTAGAAACAGAATTACCTATGCCCCAATAAATGCAAGTTATCAGCAATATACTAATAGCCCATTTGTGCTTCACTCACTCAAAATATGGAACCAATGTAGAAAGCATTTTAGAAGCTTTTATCTGTGGCACCTCTGCAAGATAGCCACCTCTTTCAACCTTTGCAAACATATGCAGTTTTTAATATCTGGAAAGAATTTGGGATTAACTTGCTCAGAGATCTTTATATAGACAACATCTTTGCATCCTATGAACAATTACAATCTAAATTTAACATTCCAGCTACACATTTCTTTCACTATCTTCAAATTAAGAACTTTGCTAAACAGAAACTGCTCGATTTTCCTCATTTTGCACCCTCGTCCATGCTGGAAAAAATATTGCTCAATTTCAAGGGCTCAGACACCATCTCTGCAATATATAAAATTATTTTACAGTCCCTCCCTTTCAAAGATCCAAGAGGACACTGGGAAAAAGATCTCTCAATCAATATTTTAGAAAAGGAGTGGAAAATAGCAATGCAGAGAATTCACTCGAGCTCCATATGTGCAAAGCATACAATTATTCAACTCAAAATGATCTATTGAGCACATCTGTCTTACCTAAAACTCTCCAAAATGTTTCCAGGGCATGATCCAACCTGCGAACGCTGCAATCAAGTCCCAGCCTCACTGGGTCACATGTTTTGGTCCTGCACCAAATTAACATCATTCTGGACCAAAATTTTTAATTACCTTTCAGACTGCCTTGGTCTCACAGTCCCTCCTAACCCCTTAACAGCTGTGTTTGGTGATCTTCCAGATGGGTTTAAAGTGGAGAAGGACAAACAAACTGTGATTACATTCACTACACTTTTGGCACACAGACTTATTTTGCTAAACTGGAAGAACCCTAACTCTCCTCTTTTAAGTCAGTGGGAAACCAATGTTTTATACTATTTGAAATTGGAAAAAATCAAATACTCAGTCAGAGGATCTGTACAGATTTTTTTCAAAACATGGCAGGATCTAATCAGTAATATTTTAGAATAAGCTCTTAAACCACAGAGGAAGCAATTATTTCTGCATCTCTGTTTCTTCTCCATTCATCTCTACTGGTTTATCAAACTCATCAATTTAGGTATGTTTACAAGCCTTTAGTTTTACTCCGTTGGCCATGCTCTGTCTCTCAGGGGTAGGGGTCGACTTTTTCTCAGTCTTACTTTTTGTAAAAATTGATTGATTTGTATGGAATGATTGCAATAAAATTAATAAATTTAAAAAAAAAAGAAACAGAATTACCAAAAATATTTTTTCCACAATGTTGCTGAGGCCATTTAAAGAAATGAAAAATCTGTTGAATTGGAGAAGAGATATCTTTACCAGCATATAGGCTATGTGGATGGTGCGTATACCTCAGGAGTTTTATGGGATTATGCAGCAGATAATTACAGATGAGAATAATTTTGGACTGTTCATTTCAGATGATCTAATAATGACACTGCATTTTTTTGCACTTATGAAACATACATTATTTCATCCTTTATAGGTTCATATGTGTGTGAGCCTGACATGTTTAGGAAATTAATAAAACACATATGAAAAAACAAAGAACACTTTGTGAAAGTTTAAAATGATGGTCAAACACTAGCAGCAAAGCTTTCTTTTTGGAGTCTATGTACAAATTGCTTTATTCAAAGCTTTGATTCCACATACAGTGAGGAAACATTCAGGATGTGTCAGGGAAATTTCAGTCATTCTCATTACCCAAATACTATTAAAACAGGCAAAACTGCAGATGTCTTGTTCACCAAACACAATCTTTGATCTCGTTTTTTTGAACATGGAATGAGCTGGTACACATTGCACATTCTGTTGCTAAGCAACTGCTGCCAAAATCTTATGTGCACTACAGCTGCAATGCTCTGCAAATGTAGCGTGGACTTCGGCTTGTTCCTTAGGAAGAAACTGACTTGAAGCTGAATCACTATTAATAAGCTGAAGATATTGGTTAGAATGTTGATGAGCTTTATTGCATCCTCTACAGCAGTATGAATAAAGCAGAAAGTTGGGAAAAGGTTATGTGGTTTAAACACAGTCTGTAAAAAGCATTTCAAGAAAGGTATGGAGGAGTGTAATGATGTGAAATTATAGAAAGGTGTGTTACTGTTGACAATAAGCTTAGATTGTGGCCATTAAGTTCAGTTAGGAAGTAAAAATATTACATCAAAGTGAGACATAAAATATGAAGGTATAAAAATTAGGTCTATTAATGGGAAATGAAGTTGTCAGGATCCTTTATGCTATACGAAGACTGGATAGAAATGCTATAGTTGATTATGCACAAAGAAGAAATGTGATAATCAGAAAATGGCCTTAATAATGAGAGAAGCCTAACAGTTAACTTATATAGTTAGACATGGTGACACATTGTTTTGAAGGTGGCATACAAAACAGGATTTCCTTTGCTGATACTAGTGGTACTATAGCAGTTCTCTTTAATCTCCATAAATAATATAACATTTCATTATTTAGTTAGCTTGCATTTATCATTCAAATGCTGTTTGGGGATTGCCTCTTCATTCAGACTTTTACTGTTTTATTGTTCTAGAAAACTGCTCAAGAACTCTCTTCCAGACATGCAGGAGAGGCTTAAAAGTATTGCATGCTCTGCTGAAGGGGCACTGGACACTAACCAAGGGCCTTGTGGTATGAAGTTTTTTTATTCCTTATTTTTTCCATTCAGTTAAGAGTCTAAACAAAATATGCAATTATCATTAAACCCTGACCTACTGTACTTATTAAAGTATGTACTGTGGGGTGGTAGGGAGAGAAGACCGACAACTACAAAAAAAAATTAAAAATCCTGTAAAACCTTTAATAGGTTTGCCAGTGCAGATGTGTCTTATGTATGATTTTATAGTTTTGACTTGATTGTTTTGTTATATATCAAATTGACTAGCCATTCTTTTTTTTTGTTGAGAACACATTATTTAAAGAAAGGGAAACTTTCACATTCTCTGCAAGGATATATGGCCAGGTAGTGAGCAAACTGTTAGGAGCCATCTTCAGTGTACTCTGTGACTACAGAGAAGAGGAAGAACAAGTATTTATTTAGTCAGTGCTCAATTAAAGCCAGTTTTTTTTTAAAAAAACTTATCTTCTGTCCCTTTTAAAAGAGGCAAATATCATCATAAAGAAATATGTAACCTTAGCTTCTTGATTAGGTGAAAAACTATAAGGTACAGAAACTGGATTTATTCAACTCTAACAAGGAAAAGTCTTAATCCCATCAGTACAGATACTGTAAAATGGATTGTCTCATCAATACAAGGATTCTTTCAGGTAGAGAGGCCTGCAGGTGTGACTATGTTGTATTGCTTTTCCTCTTTCCATTTCTCTTACATTCCATTCCAGTAGTAGAAGTGAAATAGATTTTCTATTCACTTGATCATATCACTTCCCCCTTTAACCTATGTCATTTAGAAAATCCGTTTTTTTTAGTTCCTTCTGTTTTTGAAATAATGAATGCTCATGAAGCACCCATTGACCTTTTCAAATTTCCACAAAACTCACAATTTAGTTAGTCTCATTATGTACAAATTAGAGGAAGAAGGCTGAAGTGTTTCAATGAAAATAATAATGTTTTTGTTCCATGCAGAGTTTTTGCTATAGGTTTTTCTTTAGGATATTGATGGAGACAAAAAGACTAGATCAAATTAAGCTTGTATAAGAATAGCGCCTTCTTTTGAAATAGCTAGGATGGTAAGACATGAATAATCGCGAATCCTGTCATTAATCCTGTCATGTTTTTGCTAGGATACAAGAGAAAATATAGTTTTCTAATATTTGCTTTCTTCATGAATATGTTAATATCCACTTTTTTTTACTTTTCAGGGGGATTTTCTGAAACATATGCAGCCTTGTGTGATTACAATGAATTCTCCTGTAGGGAAGAAATCCAGTGGGTAAATGGAAAGCTAGTCCCTACATTTGATTGAAATGATGTGGCCACTGTGTTTGATAAAAAATGAAATGTTAAATATGTCTACTGATCTTTTATATGAATACTGGCTACATTACCTGGTAATAGAATACATGTAAACATATTTATTATGATTTACCTTATGTGTATCCTCAGTGTTTGCCCTAGCCTTTCTTTGTTATCCTTGTGCATCTCAACCTGTGTTGGATGTTTTTTTCCTCTCTCAATTGTTTTCCCAAAAAGCCTACTTCTCAGACTTTGTCATTTTGAGGTGCTTTGCTTGCCTTCTGTCCACTTTTTGATTATCACCAATGGTAGATGGGCCCCTATTACCCGCTGTGAAAACATCATCTATATTCTTGTGAATGCTTCCTGTGTTTGAAGGCAACTCACAGTGCTTTTCTTACATTTTTCCTTGCCTGGATCTTCCTGCCTTTGTTGTGTTTGACTGAACAACCACTGTGAAACTGACCATTCAGACTGAAGCCAAAGTGATCTGACTCTATACTTGGTTCTTCTATTTGTGGCTATGCCTGGTAGAACCTCAGTGGAAGGTGCCTAGGAGAGAATGTTAAGAATGTGCCCAAACCACCTCAGAAGGCTTCTATTGATCTGGTGAAGAAATGGTTCAGCTCCAAGGTGCTCCCATATTATCCTTCTCCTCCCATGGACAGTCAGCCCAGAAACCCTACCCATGAAAATTATTTCATGTGTTTGCACGATATTATTACAGATGGGGATTTAGACAAAATTCCAGATTAATAGCCTTGTCTCTCTAAAACTTGATATCTCTCATTACAAATCTTTATTGTGGAGAGACTTGTGTTAATCAGTTATTATTAGTGCTATATGCTCCTGATGGTGTTACTCATTGCATATTGGTATAAGGGGAGGAAATAATTCTTATTAAATATTAAAGAACCTTGCCCAGAGCACGAATACTGAGCTCCACTCCTGGGGCAAAGTCTGAGCTTAGTGTTTACCTATGACTATCCAGTGGTCAGTTGACTCATGCATCAGAATCAGGCTGAAAAAGCTGTGTCGAGTGACTAAGTGGGCTAACCATCTTTAAGGCAAAAAGTAAAGGTGATAGACAAGAGTGAGAATAAGGAAACCTTTTTCAGGGATGAGTTTCATTGTTTTCTGCTGTTTCTAGGATGTAGACAACATCTACCACAGTCAGGAGAACCGGGAATTCAATCTACTAGATTTCAGCCATATGGAAAGCAGGTCAGTTAAAACTGTCATGGAGTTAATGAAAAGATATTTTGAAGGTACAGCTGTTATTTTGCTTCTCGGTATCTCCAATGTTGGCCTCATCCCGAGATATTTTATTAACAAGCAGTTTCATACAAAAACTTTCATTGCAAAGTTCCTATTTGTGATCCCCTGTCATTACTTCAGTTATGCTATCATAGTCAACAAAATATCAATTATATAAAAAAATCCTTTAAAGCAACAGGACTTTTTGGAGATGAGACTTTTTAAAAGAGAGATTTTTTCAAGTCCCGCGAGACGAGACTTTTGCCTTGAGATTTTTTCAAGTCACGGCCTCCTCTCAAACATTTTCAAACAAGACCACAATCCTCTCAACTCTCACTCGTGTGAATGCTTTTGTCAGACACACTTCCTGCGCTCTCAGTTCTTATACATTTTAACTTTTTCCTCACTTTAAATTCCCAAAAAAGAAGACGTATTATGTCAAAATCTTATTGAAGAAATTCATCACAAAGGTATCAACATAAAAAATGAGTACACGCACAGTGCTAGCACAGAGAAACGAGTAAGTCAGATGAATTAACACCAAAAATGTTGATCAGTTACACATCAAATTGGTTAATGCGTCCAAAAATGTTGCACGGTTACACAGCAAATTGGTTAAATGTGTGTGTTAAATCAATAGACTATGTTGAAACAGTTGGTGCTGATCGTGCTGAAGATGAAAACAACTTACAATATCATGAAGAATATCTACAACCGTTAACAATGTCCAGTCTTACAATGCAACAAATTACTGTAGAAAGAAAGATGTATCCAAGAAAGGCAATGTAGTATATCTTCTGTGGATAACATTAGACAACAAAGGAGATCTTGATATGCTATTCATATTAAAATATTAACAGTTTCCGGTTAGAATAGCTTTTTCAAAGACAATTAACAAATCTCAGAGCCAAGCATTTGAAAAAGTCATTTTATTTAATATAGGGAAAGAAACAAAATTCAATCATGGGCAGTTATACATCGCCTTATGTAACAATTCCCATGAAAATAAAAATCTGTTTAAATTGTACATCCGCATCCCCTTTCATGAGTAGCAGAACCGAAAAGAAGGTAGCAAGTATCGCAGGCCATGGGGTTGAAGAGTGAAGCGAGGTAGTGGAGTCACACAGAAGATTCTGAAGCCAGTAGCAACTGTGCTTATATGCAGCCAAATTTGTATTTAACATGGTATAATATGAGATTATAGGACATTTTGTAAGTGTACATGAGATAAGTTTATTACAGTCAAAACTTAAAATGTCACTAGGATCTTACTTTTTATTTTTTTGTATGAAGTGTATAATTACACAGCAGTTCATAACATGATAGGAACATGTTTGTGGTTTGGGTTTGCTTCTCTGAAATGATATGGCATTTTTAAGTGAGACAATGTATAAAAAGAGATTCTAATGAAGACCCCTTACAATGAGACACTTGTTATAGTTAAATAATACCTGCTTAATTTGTGCAATGAAAGACATCATACTGTATAATATTGTTATGTATATGCCATTCACAAAATTCTTAAAGCTTGCATTTTTAATAGTGTTTGAACATATTATTTGGGGAAATCATGGTCACCTGTACAATATGCCAATTCATATGCAGAATGAAATACATAGCTGTGCTAGTAGACATTAACTAATCTTCACAGGTGCAAGACAATTCTGTACATAATTTAAATACTGTTCATCTTGAAAATTAAATGAGTCTTGTCAGGTAAGCTATAAGTAAAGGTGTTATAATTAATCAGGTTGAGAAACAGTTCTAGTAAGAAACAGGGTGCGCTGAAATAAATGAATTCACGAGGTGTTCATTTTGTCCCTTCATTTGTTCCACAGGGATGTGGCTTTGGCTGTGGCTGCCCTTTCATTCAATCAGTGGTTTACAAAGATATATTGCAAAGATTTTAAACTGGTAAGCTATTCTCAAGAAATAAAAATACATTATTATATTGGTAGAGAAATCATTTTACAACCAGTTTAAAATTTTGATTTAGATTATTTCCAAGGCAGACTCATTGAAATCACCATTTATTTTTCAGAGTTCTGAGGTACTAGAACAAGTTCTTTACATGATCAATAGGTCTCCAAAGTTGGAAGAAGTTAGCCTGGAAAACTGTGGCCTGAAAATGTATGTAAATTCTCAATATATGCTCAGTTTATTCTTATAGCATGAGCTTTATCAATAAAAATATGGTACTCTCTCCAATGTAAATAAACAAGAAGTACACACAATTTTATATATAGTAGTAATGCCATGATGAACATCATTTGGCAGAGTTGTGTTTTATAGTCCAACACTTCAGTGTACTTGGCTACACCACCAAAAGGTGTTTCTGGTTCAGAATCAAGTTTTCTCTGGTTTAAAACTGTGTAGTCTAGAGGGTAAAGAATGTGAAGCCACCAAAACCATGTCATCCCAGTTCTCTGGGATCTGGAGGTTGTTGGTTGAAAAAATAGAGGTTTCAGGTCAACTGCTCGGTTTAGCCATTGTATTCTTGTTTAACTTTTGAGTCAAGTGATCTAACTAGTTTTTTCCTTTCAGGAGAAAATTGTGCAGTGCATTGCTAAAAAGGACTTCACCAAATGTTTACATAGTGCAGTCATTACAGCATACAGTATACTCAAAGTTTCATATAGTGTGCACTGTTTAAGTAGCCAATGACAACTCATATCTTTTATATATTTCTGGTTTTGGAAAACAAAACTTTCTACTGAAATAAATATTCAATGGTCATCTTACTATATACGGGTCAATTTAGCTGAAAATTTAACAAGCTTTAATTTTAAATTCTGTCATCTATGGCTGTTATAGAATTGCACCTGTACCAAGTCTGCTTTCGTGTGTCATATTCTGATTTTAGTAGGTTTTTAAATGATGGCAGGTCTTCAGGGGATACATTACTTGGACAAGACTTCCTGGCACAAGAACTTTTGGACAATACAGACAGGCTAAACTCTAAAGGTTTTTTTTTGCAGGGATTTTGCCTTGAAGATGGCTCAAGCATTGAGGGAGCATACTTGTTCAGCTTTACACATGGTTACCTTAGCTGGTAATCAGATAGAAGACAGAGGTGGGTCAGAAATCATTTAATAACATGCTATGTGAATCAGTACAATTGCAGGAATTATGTACTTGTGTGCCTTGATTGAGTGTTTTTGATGATCAGAAAAAAAGAAATAACTGAACTGTGGAGACATGCAGACTTTACATAGTGGGCAAATGATTCCTGAATTTTACACATAGTAAGCTGTGGCTAAATTTACAGTAGACAGATGCTTAAGAACTTAGATGGGGACTATTTTGAAAAGGAATGGACACATATATTAGAATGGTACATACGGTTATTAAATTCAGTAAATAAGATTCTGAAATTCAAGTTAACAGAAAAAAAGAGAGAGCATAAAGTCAATTATGGATAAGTGAACAAGGCTAATTTGCTGAGACTGGTGAGACGCTGAAAGGCATTTTTAGGAATGGATGGAAAATAGTGATACCGTTACTTCTTGAGAAGTTTTGTATAGAAACACTGTTGAAGTAACATGTTTGTTAATTATCAGGAAGAGTTTGAAATTATTTGGTGAGTGCCAGATTAGAATGTTTGTGAATGAAGGTGACTGAATGGTGCCAAATTCATTGACGTAAAGTCAACAAGCTAAGTGGCAGAATGAGAAACCATGGTGTTTTTTATACGTTTACTTTTTCTAGTGGCTTCAATAATCATGTTTTGTCTGTTTATCAAAGGTGCTGCGACTTTGTGCCAGGAATTTGAAAATCTTACCAGCGGACTAGCTCATATATCTTTCTCCAGATGCAATCTGAGTCCCAAAGGTGAGGCATACAGAGCTGATTATGACTCTTCTTTGGCTGATTTTCTTTTCCTGTATTTCAGCAGAAGTACTCTTTTCTGTTGTAGATACCAGCATCTTTTTTATAATTCGTGTATGATAAAGCAATAATAAGGTTTCTCATTTTGTTTTCTTTTAGGACTGAATGCTCTAGGTCAGGCTCTCACAACAAACAAATCATTCTCAAACTCACTGCGTTATCTTGATTTGTCTGGCAATCCAGGACTACTCTCTACTGAAGAAGCCAATGTAAGTCTTAATACTAAATAATGGAGATAGTGCTTTCTTTAAGGGGATTTGTTAACCTTATATGTTACCCATGTATCATTTTCTAATGAAAAGCTGCTACGGGATCAAGTTATGTAATGAATAGAGAACTGAGTTAACTATATTGAATCTATGTGTTAAAGGGTAGGCTGCATTAACTATGCTGAGAAATAAGACAAACCTGGACTGAAATAAAAAATCACAGGAAAAAAGGGCAAAAAAACCCTACCCATGCTTTGGTATAAATCCTTCACAGTGCCTAAATAAAATTCAGGTTCACTGTTCAGTAGGAGAGAAGAAGTACCGGCATCACTAAATTATATTCATTGACATTATAGTGAATTTCATGTGGCCATATTACAATAAACCACAGCTGATGAATAGCATACAGTCAGCTCAAGTATTAACGAAGTTCAGGGAAGATTGATGCAAACAAGACATTTAGGCCAATAAACCGCATAAATACCAATTCCACATTGGTATCAGTTCCTATTCTGTGATTTCATGATATTATCAAGTTGAAATTTAACAGTTCAAACTCAATATTTAAAGTAAATTCATGTTTCTATAGATGAAGAAATACTTTCCAGCTTGTTTGTGCAAAATTTACTCTTAACCAGTTTCCCTGTGTTCTTGTTTTAAAGGAACAGCTGACATCTACTCTATAAAATGCTAAACTTATTATTATAAAATTTTACACTACTCTGTAGAATTGTAAATTTCCTTTATATTTTTAAATGGTTTCTAATGTCACCTCCATAGTGCTTTGTCTGTAAAGTAGTATGTCTTATGGCTCATCTCCCTCAGTCTTCTATCATAGCTGATCCTCTGAAGTCCTGATATTAATTTAGACATTTGGAATATTTTTTTTTTATGTAGTGAAGATTAATTCATATTAATTAGCATTTCTGTTTTTCTGCCTGCTGGTAAGTGACCTAAAGACATTACCTTGATTTTTTCAATATTTCAGCCTTATTAAAGAATTTATTTAAGAATAACAAAATGAAATATCCTATTTGTCCTTTAAAATCTATAGTTTGTTAACATGTTCAATACTGTATTACAGAAACATCCCCTTTTTCCAGCCGATTGAGAGTTTCTTGTCTGGAAATTTAAAATTAATCACTGTTTTTTTTTTTTTTTCTTTCAATCATTAAGGTTATTCTCCCAGATTTAGACTTGCAACTTTCAAAAACACAGTACAACCATAATTTGCACATACAAGTGAGAGAATAACAGGCCCTAAGTATCAAATGTATAGGCTTAGCACCAGATCGGCAAGCAGAAGGTGCATTTTCATACAACAGAAGACAAAATGAGACTTCTTTTGGTTATTGACACGTGGTTTTTTCTATTGTTAACATGTAAACTGCTTGATTCAGAATTTATCCTTGTTTCCTTTCCCATTTGCCATGTACACAAAGATGAATGTGCCCTTCAAATCGGATTTTGAATATCTTCTACATAGATTCTTAATTGTTGAAATTGTACTTGATCATGCATGACAAATAAATTTTATATTGGTTTCAGAGGAAGCAGCATCTGATCGTATATTGCATTGCTGCAAATGTTGAAACATTTATTTGAATGTGACATCTTTTACATATAGACTCCTGACTTTCAACCTTGGCAAAACACTTTAGCTCAAAAAAAGACAGAGGGTTTGCTAATGATTTATTCTTTTCTTTTCCAAGGATTTATTTTTGTTTTTATCTTGCTCAAATATACTGACCCATCTGGATCTTTCTGCAACTGATTGTCCTCTTCCTCCTGTAAGTATATATTAACTGATCAGGCATTACATAAGTTGCTAAAAACCTTTCAATTAATTTCAACCAGTTAACTGTACCAAGCAGGATTTTCATTCAGTAAAGATAAATCCTTTTGCTGCTAAATAAGGTCAGAATATTAATTCTAAGTGAGATCATGAATATCAATGAAGATAATTTGACATATTCTAAAATTACTCATTAAAACTAATGAAATATAAAAGTAATAAATGTAATAAAAATTACATTTTTATCCTTTCTTGAAGTCAATTTAAGTCATTGGCATGTATTAGTTCTATTATGTAATAGTTCTACACTAGTCAATAAAAAGCTAATACATTACAAGATAACCAGTTAATAAAGATCCATGCATCCATTTTGAACTGTAACCACTTCATAAAAGCCAAACAAACCAGTCATTTAATCTGTACCAAAGCATTCAGATGTCCTTTTACAGAATCTGACTTGGCTCAAAAGTAGATCAAAAAATAGAGTGATGACGTTCATAATAAAAAACAATACACAGTTTTCACTTTTGTATAAAGCCAGTTAATAAAAACTAATGTAGACTGTCAGAAAATGTCAGTGAAGTCTGTGTATAACATTTAAGCAGTTCATAAACATGGTCATTGGATGACTCATTTTGATAACTAGTACTTGTATGTTTCAAAGGCAGTGGACATTAACAATTAGGACTTTCCTAAAGTCAACCAGATTGTTTTACCCTAACAAAACCATATATTCTTTTAGTTGTTTGTAGCTTTGTCTGTGGGATGCTGCTCCAAACTCTCATATCTGAACGTTTCTAAGAATATTTACTCCCATAAGTAAGTTCTGTCTCAAATGGTTTCTTAGCACAATTATGTGGCTACAGGAGATAGTGATGTTTATTCAGTGCTCTTGTTCTAATCTTAGAAAGGCACGAGATATACCTGAGTCTCTTAAAGACTTCTTCTGTGGGTGTAAGGAACTCAAGTTCATGGGTTTTTCTGGCACAAAGATTCCTTCTGAGGCCCTCCGGTAAGTTCCTTCCTTTCTTCCTTTCTTGAGCAGTAATAGTGTGTATTGATCTTTATAGCTTAATGCAGTTGATGATAATGATTTGATTCTGATAACTTCCTCTCTGGTAAATTAAACTGCTATTTTAATTGCCTATTCCTTCAAAATAATGAGACACATTATTATCTCTCATTTATATATACAGTCGCGATGTGATGGGTTACATCTGAACCAGAAGGGCACCAATATGTTGGATAGGTGTATGAGTAGGTTAGTCGAGGGTTGTTTAAACTAGGGAATTGGGGGTTCAGGGAGTTTAGGACAGTCCAGGTTTATAATTAAACATGGAGGAACAAACAGTGTAAAAATAAAAATGCATAGTAATGTAAGTTCAAACCCAATCTTTAAATGTAAAAGTAAAAGGACTAATATATTAAAAATAGCTTGCCTTAATGCCAGAAGCATCAAAAATAATACAAGTGAGTTGTATGTAGAGGAGCATAATTATGATATTATAGCAATAACGGAAACCTGGTTAAATAACAATGATGGGGGTGAGTATAACATAGAGGGATACACATTTTTTAGGAAGGACAGACGGAACAGAAAAGCAGGTGGGGTTGCTGTTTATGTCAAACAGATTTTAAACACAAGTCATCTTCAGTTGCACGAGCAGCCCTATCTTAATGAGGACATTTGCTTAGCCTGGAAAGTATTAGGGAAGGAGGCATTATTTTAGGAGTGTGTTATAGACCGCCCAATACAGACAGTAATTTAAGACACATCTTTTTAATAATATTAAAAAGGAAAATTTACAGGACATGTTATAGGCATCTGTGGTGGGCTGGTACCCAGGCCAGGGATTTGTTCCTGCCTTGTGCCCTGTGTTGGCTGGGATTGGCTCCAGCAGAACCCTGTGACCCTGTGTTAGGATATAGTGTGTCAGAGAATGACTGACTGACTATTATAGTCATGGGTGACTTTAACTATCTGAATATTAACTGGGATAACCTTATAAATAGCGGAGCACAAGAGCAGAGTTTTTTTTGAAGTAGTAAATGACTATTTTTCAACACAGTATGTTAAAGCACCAATACAGCGTGAAGACTATATAGATTTAGTATTTTGTAATATTCAGGATTGAATTGAGGGTGTAGAGGTGACTGAACCACTAGGGTCTAGTGACCATAATATAATACAATTTCAGTGTTTTGTAAGAGTGTGGAGGCAAGGACTAAAACTGTTAAGTTTAACTTTGGTATGGCAAATTATGAGCAAATGCGGAAATGTCGAAGGAGAATTGACTGGGATAAGGTTTTAAGTGTGGAGGCATTTGAGGAGCAGGGGAATATTTTTAAAAATGTTTTACATGTAATGAAGGACAGGTACATACCTAAATTTGGAATTAATATGAAATTAAAAAAACTCTGAAGTTGGTTAATAAAAAGTTAAAAAGGAAGCTGCAAAGGAAAAAAGCAGATGTATAAGACATTTAAGATTAATAACTCCAGTGTGAATTGTAGGGCATATGAGAACATGAGGGCAACCATTAAGAAGGCTATTAGGGAGGCTAAAAAACAGTTGGAAAAGAATATAGCAGATAAGATAAAAGATGACTCTAAGAGATTGTTTCAGTATTTTAGTAGTAAAAGTCAAGGAGGAGGTTAAGTGGATCAGGAATAATAAAGGGGAATTAAAAAATACAGACAGTGAAATAGCGAATGCTCTAAATTAGCATTTTTCTGAGGTCTTCAGAAGTGACGAGGAAGATAACCTCCCAGCGGTAAATGGGACTACTAAGGAGGTACTGATTGATTTTCAAACTGTAGAAATTTTGAAGGACTGGAAAATGGCAAATATTATCCAATTATATAAAAGGGTAACCAGGCAGATCCAAGCAACTACAGGCCAGTAAGGGTAACATGCAACACAGGAATATTAATGGTAGGAATTATTAATTATACGATTGAGCAGCACATGGCAAGTACAGGAGCTTTACTGAACAGTTAGCATGGGATTGGAAGAGGGAGATCTTGTTTTACTAATATGCTGAAATTCTATGAGGAAGCAACAAAAGAGTGTGATCAAAGAGGAGCTTATGATATTATTTATCTGGACTTTTGGAAAGCATTTCATAAGGTGCCACATCAAACTGAAAAGAATTGGGAGTTTAGGGTGATATTTTTAGGTGGATGCAGAATTGGCTCAGAAACAGGAAGCAGAGGGTGATGGTGCGAGGACCTTTATCAGAATTGGCTGGTGTTAAGAGTGGTGTTCCACAGTGGTCAGCGCTAGGGCCACTGCTGTTTTTAATATATATAAATGATTTTGATTGAAATTTAAGTAAAAAACTGGTTATGTTTGCAGATGATACCAAGAAAGGTGGATTGGCAGATAATCTGGGTCCATTAAATCATTACAGAGTGACATGGACAACATACAAGCTTTGGCAGATTTGTCACAAATGAAGTTTAATGTCAGTAAATGTAAAGTATTATATATAGGAAGTAAAAATGTTAGGTTTGAATGTACAATGCGAAGTCTGAAAATCGAGAGTACACCTTATGAGAAGGATTTAGGAGTAACAGTGGACTCTATGCAATCAACTTCCTCACAGTGGTCAGAAAATCCATTAGGAAGGCTAATGGGTTAGATTATATAGCACGGTGTATAGAGTACAAGTTCAAGGAGGTTATGCTCAAGCTTTATAATGCATTGGTTAGACCTCATCTAGATAACTGTGTGCAGTTTTAGTCTCCAGACTACAAAAAGAACATAACAGTGCTAGAAAAGGTCCAGAGAAGCGCGCCTAGGCTCATTTATTGGGCTACAGGGGATGAATTATGAAGAAGGATTAAAAGAGCTGAGCCTTTTCAGTTTAAGCAAAAGAAGATTAAGAGGTGACACCATTGATGTGTGTAAAATTATGAAGGGAATTAGTACAGTGGATCAAGACTGTTATTTTAAAATGAGTTTATCAAGAACAAGGAGACACAGTTGGAAACTTGTTAAGGGTATGTTTTGCACAAACATTAGGAAGCTTTTCTTTACACAGAGAACCATAGACATTTGGAATAAGCTACCAAGCAGCATGTTGGACAATAAGATTTTAAGAACTTGTCTAGGCCTTGTCTAGATTTTTCTAATGTTCTAATATATATTGACTGACTCAAAGACTTAACAACTATACCAGAAGGCTTAATGTCGCAGTCTGTAAAAGACCACAAGTGTGGCATCTTTCTAAACTAATCATAGATTTAACTCTATTAAAGTAACAAAAACTATTATTATTAGTTCCATGAACTCTTTTGGATGTTTAAATTCACCTGCGAATCAATCATCTTTTCATTTAACAGAATATTGCTTCAAAGTCTGGCCAGCAACAGATATCTGTCAGATTTGGAACTGGATCTAAGCTACTGTGAGGTAAGGGCTATGAGAAAAACCAGCAGAACCTCTGTCTTCAACTTATACTGCATATACTGTATATATAAATATATCTATCTGTATATATATATATATATATATATATATATATATATATATATATATATATATATATATATATATATATATATATATATATATGATGACCCAGCTCCCCCCACCTAATTTTGCTATATATTGCCTTTGATTCTTGTATGTCTAAGCATTATCCTCTGATGAAGGCTTCTGTTAGGGGCTGAAAGCTCAGGAATAAAAACTACTTTATGATACGTGATTACTTTTTTCTCCCTTTGTGGATCTCCAGCTGCTAATATATATATATATATATATATATATATATATATATATATATATATATATATATATATATATATATATATAGACATACGGACCACAGAATTGACAGTTGTTTTACTGAGGTCATCTTGATTTCCCGACTTCCCCAGTTTTCATTAGCTATATCTAAACCTTTTAAACTCTAACCTTGATATTATTTAGTCAGTTATTCCTAATTGCAGACTATAAATATTTTAAGTAGCAAGCTGGTGTATGTGACCAATTACTTAATATACAGGACTTCTTTTTTCTGAAAGCAGGAAAGAAAACCATTTATTCAAATAGTCTATTTTCACTAATAGCACATGCTGCATTGTACATGGTTGATTTCAAAAACTTTATGAAGAACTAAAATTATATTGTCACTTAAAAACACATTTCAGAATGCCAGCTGAATATGTCAATATGCTCTTGCATGTACTAGCAACTAGGATTTTGCAGTACATTGAAGTGTATTCTTCAAATTATGCCTTTATTATTTAAACTACATTTTTCAGATGTTATACTTTTCTCATTCTAAATAGTACAGGTAAGTATTTAATAGGTTAGAATAATGGAGTTCCTTTCAAAATGAAATATGTGAACTGTAAGACTGTTATTTTTACGAGGCACGTTCAAAAAGTTTCCACACTTTTATATTTATTGTTGGAAATGGTGACAGCAGGAGGAGTAGTAATTGGGCATTAAAAAGCTGGTACAATGCTGGGAAAATTGCATCGCAAACAAAGGTGACTATGTAGAAAAGTGATGTCATTTGTTTTTGAAATTTTTAATAGAGTTAAAAAAAAAATGTGGGAATTTTTTTGAATGTCCCTCGTATCTTTAAAAATGTTTTTAAAAATTGAATTCCTTTATTTTCTTGTTTAACTACTTTGACTATATATTATTATCCAGCAATCTTGTGAACTGTACCATAATAAAACTGAAAAGATATTGCCCTCACTTGAAGGTGCTTGCAATTTTATTTATTGTTTCATTTGAATGCTGTATCCATTTTCCAACCCGCTGTATGTTGTGTCTGAGTTCAGGTATTCTTTTCTACTCTGTGACTTGATTGCAGTGTCTCAGACTTTGGATATATATTATTTTTTAAAGGTATAAGTGAAAGGACATGCTTTGGTGATATGAGGTAGTACTATAGTGCTTCCCAGTGTATTTTTTTTCTTGTTTTTTTCGTAGTTGAGGTCACCTGGTGCACAAGTCATCCAAGATCACATATTTGAGGCCAATGCCATTGGGAGCTTAGACTTGTCAGATAATGGTAGGTGAGAATGTGTTCTTGATTGTCATGTCAATTTCTGATCTACGTTCCATTTTCAGTAGCCTAGAGTTGCATATATCTAACACTATTCTAAGATGATCGTGTAGCCTCCAAGAGCTCTCTCACAGAATAATAACAAAATCACTATGTATAATGTATTGTCTCCCATTGATATAGAACGTTATGACTGATAAGAGATTAATTTGGGCTCAATGCAAATTATTCAGTGCATCCGTTGTTGAGCCGTCATTACTTTTAACATGTACGCATTTGACTTGTTTATTTGTGCATCAGCATGAAGACCACAAAATCTTTCTAGAATGCCCTTGCTGTTTATTGTGGCGGTGATCTTTTCAACAACAGTCACTTTCAGGCAGTTAAGCTACAGTAGTTTCATAAATTATAAGTACATTAATGCACAAAATGTCCTGTAGTAATACACCATTATGATATTGTGCATATAAAAACCTATATTCTTCTTGATCCAGTAATAGGTCGTACATTTTACAAAAGATCAATGATTCTTAGCTTCTCTGTATGAAAACTACAATTTCTATAGAGATAATCTCATATTCTGTGATTTAAATGAAAGTTAGTCAAATCACTTATATCTTTTGGGTTAACAGTTTAGTTGATTTAAATAACCAAGAAGTTTAAATTCATTTATATTGGCTTGTCAAGTTATCAAGGAGCTTTTATTACAATGATTTAAGTACATGAACTAATTTGGCTTTAGTGGCAGTCCCTTATTTATTTATATCACTTACCCTGTTTTGTGCCTTATGCAGGATTTGATAGTGACATGGTGACCTTGGTTCTGTCCATTGGAAGAAGTCAGTCCATCCGCCATCTCTCTCTTGGAAAGAATTTTGGGATGAAGTCTAAGTGAGTCTGGTTTTGAACGGCTTAGCGGTGATCTGTAACCCCACCTTTCTTTAAGTTCACATATACACTAGTGTTTCTGACTACAAAATATGATGGAGCTTTATTATGAAGTGCATAAGTATTAAAGTTTAATGGTAGACGTTTTGACATTCTTTCCAGTATCTATGAGCCTTCATATGTAGGTAAAGGTGATGAGATTAAGTTGTAGTACACTTTCATGCGCTAGATCCATGTTCAGCACAATATAATTTGTACCAGAGAAGTGACACACAAACAAATTTTATATTTTGTGATTTTAAGGAAAAGCATGGTAAAATGAAATCCATTCACCAATTAGTGCTTGATTTTAGGAGTACAGCTGGCACTTTTAACACTTTTCCATTTGTAGTATTAAAAACAATGTGAAGTAGTATTCATTAAAGACAAGGGTACAACCAAGAAGACTATGGGCTGTTCTGCTGTAATCTACTGTAAGAAAGAGAATACCATACTGACAGTGACAGAGCATCAGGAGCAGGAGCTGCAAAAGGTAGCAAATTCTGACATGTCTGGTTTTTCCAGAGTTGAATTCTTCAGAGATTCCAGAATGTGGTGAGACAGAGAGGCACCCAGAAAGGATAGGAAAGCAGGTCTCAGAATGCTAGAGGGTAGCTTCAGTTTGAGGTCCCCAAAGCACTACTGTTTACTGATGTACTTGGTAACCTATTCCATTTATCTATGATTCTGTCTCAAAAAATGTTTTTAACTTTATACAGAATTTTATCCTTAAACAGTTTCCATCTATGTTCTTGTTTTCTTGTTGAAGAAATAATTTAAAGTACATTATAAAATCCACAATACTGATTTGCTTAATAATTTTGAACTTCTGCATCGTATTATTGCTTAGTATCCATTTCCTAAAGCGAAAAGGTTCAACTTCTTCAATTTCTCCTTATAGCTCAAGCCATGCTGTCCTGGAATCAGTCTAATTGCTCTCCTTTAGACTTTCTCTAGCACTGCTTTTTCATTTTTGTAATATGGAGGTCAAAAATGGACAAGGTTTTATAGATAAAAATAGGTAGTACAGGGAATAAACATTTTCTTGTTTGACTGCTAGGGATTAGCACATTCTCCCTGACTGGAAGGAGTCGGTCAGTGTTGCCGAGTTAATGAAATGAGCAGTATAGAGACCACATGAAAGTGCCCACCCTTTTTTGAACTAGACATGTTTTGGGTTGTAGGGACACAGAAAAGGCTATAGGGTGTTCTAGCCAAGTGACCTATGGATAATGATTATCATCACTTCAGGCTACTGGTATTTGGAAGAGGTCAATGTCATACCAGAGAGAGTGAAAGAATGAGAAAACAATGAAAGATGGGAAGGAAAAAGTGTCTTTAGTAGTGTTTTGTTGGTTTTCAGGTGAATGAGTCATCACAGCAGTTAATGTCAAACCAAGTGTATTATAGGCTTGGAGGTAGTTAGTGTTTGATTTGGTTTAGTTCTTTTCTTTGCACTTTTAATTTACCCATATATTTATATATTTACCCATATTTACACATATTTTGTATTTTCTGTTATTTCAATTGATATTTTTAAATGTAATGATTTTGTGCTTTATTTCTGGTATGGAGAGATTCCAGGAGAGCACTTATTGTTTACAAAATGCAAGTTTTTTTTGTTTTAAGTGTAGAATTTGAAATGAAGTTTTCACCAATAAAATACCTGCTAGTGACATTTTGGTTAGTTACTTAAAGCCTGTTTCATACATTACCTGTGAATTGTAGACTGTAGGTAATTTATTCAGTTTCTGCTCCAAACTAAATTTTAACTTTGGTTGTAACTGAAAAGTGCTTGTGTAAAAGCATTTTGCAGTTATACTTTATTAATTACCTTTTTTTTTTTAAATTTTAGGGCCCTGGCAGATGTTCTTCACCGAATTGTCCAGCTAATTCAAGAGGAAGAGTGTGTAGGTCTCTTTTCTAAGCATGAATAATTTCAGAAAGGTCAGCTTTGGAATATGAGTCTGACTAATATTAACAGGGCTGGGGTGCTGTAATATAGGCATTGTGTTTATCATATTCTAAACTGTAGTATTTGTAGGCAAGAGAATCATGGAAGCTTTGTAAATATGTCTGCCATATGCAGCTTATTGATAATAGTCAGTAGATTATTCCTCACTTTTATTTTATTTCTGTGGATTGGTTTCATTTAATGCCTTCTCTTTGTGTTTCATCAACAAACAATTGTGTTAAACCAGTTTGTTAAAAAAAAATATATATATATATAAATATATATTTTTTTTCCTTGTTATCTGTGTATGAACTATTGTGTAATTTCTATCCAGCGAAACAAGGGTGCCTTAAAGGATCCCTATAAAACTCTCACACTGCTCCTTCCACCTACCTCTCCTGCCTGTTCTTCTGGGTGGTAAAGATTTTAGTCAAGCAGTGTTCTTGCTCCTGTGGTGAATGGCAGAATGTGAAGCTTTGATGATGCAGAATATCAGCATTTACGGATTTATGGAAGGATATGTCAAAATACAAACATTGTCAGTTAAGTTCAAGAGCAGAATCAGTTGGCATAACTCACTCATAGTTTGTAAAGTTAATTCCCACTTCCTGTGTAACTCCCCTTTCATCCAAAGTTAAATACAACCTCATCCCTGCCTCACTGACACTGAAATTTCCTATAAGGTGCATACGTGCAGGTGTTACATTTCTGCCTGTGCCTTAAGCAACCCCTACTGAGCTAATCTCAGGGCAGTTTAGATTGAGTCATAATCAAGACTGTCTTTATCGTACTGTATGCAAAGATATCTAAAAATATTATATTCAGTAATAAGGTCAACCACCTAGTAGTTTGCTGAAAGAAAGCTGTATATCATGTTTCTAGAAAAAGGTCAGAAAGGGTGAATTGTTAATATTAGAGTATCTATAATAATAAGAGCATTATGAATTAAAAGTCTATAAAATTTACTTCAAATAGTCATATGTTCTGTCACAATGAAATAAATATTGCTTTTGTATTAAACAATTTGTGTCTAAGTACATGTGGGTGAATGACTGGGGGTGGAGAGTGTTCTTTGTGTAACTCACGGTTTACTTTTACCATGTTGTCTGTAGCCCTTAGAATCATTGTCTGTGGCTGAGTCCAGGTTGAAGACTGGCACCAATGTCCTAATCACTGCCTTAGGAAGTAACAATAGCCTGACCAAGATTGACATCAGTGGTAACTACATGGGAGACATGGGCGCCAAGATGCTGGCCAAAGCCTTGCAGGTCAACACCACACTAGGGTAATAATATAACTGTAACAACATGGCAATGCAGTGGACTTCAGTTGTAACCAATAACCCTATCTGGCCAATAAGAGCTTTATTATTTTCTCACTTCTGCTTTATTATCTCTTACCTTGCCTCCATTAAAACCGTAAAGTTGCTACAGAGGGTGTCTTGTTGTTTCCTCTGTGGTCAAAGTTGCTTTTGTTAGATTAGGTGTTACAAGTATTTTATTTGTGCTCTATATTAAAAAAGTAGTATCCAGTGTCCTTGGTGTACTTTGCTAAAACAATAATATACTGTAGAGTATATAGTATACCTTACATATACTAAAGCATCACATGTCATTCTGATAAGGAAACAATAATATGACCTGACATGCACAGGGAATAATAATGCAATGCAATACAATACAAAGTTTAAAATAGGGGTGTAGGCCTACTTTTGTTGTCATGGTCTTGAGTTAAAAATATTTGGTTGCCCATTTAAATTTATATATGCAAAATATATCGGTGAATATTTTTGCTCAGGCAGTAGGCGCCTGCATCGCTCATTCAACATATTTTTGCTTCTTCTTCTTTTGGGCAGAACAGTGATCTGGGATAGGAATAACACAACAGCTGCAGGCTTCCTTGATGTTGCTCATGCCCTGGAAAGGTAGGTTCATTGATTTATATATACAAGGTCTAAAATTGTTTTATCTACTTAGAAATGTTTTTTGTATGCTCAGCATGCATGTACAGTATGTCTGTGTTCCATCAGAAACTATTCTCTGAAGTGTATGCCTATCCCAATAAATGATGTGTCTCAAGCATATCGCAACAACCCTGAAAAGACAGAGGAAGCTGTGCAGAAGGTGATAAAACTTTGTGAGAAACATAAATAAGTCCTGGAATGTTTTTGGGATCTCAGGGAATATTATGTATTATTTATTATATATTAGTTGTAACGAGTGCCTTTATTACTTCTTAGATGCAAGCATGGCTTCAAAGGAACAACCAGAGACAAACAGCAGTCTCTGAGCGAGCCTTTCGGCTTCAGCAAGGAATAATGACAAGCACCTCAGAGCAGGTACAGTGCAGTTTCAAATAGAAAGAATTTTTGTTTAAGAAATAGATAAAACTTTAAACAGAAAATTGCTTCCTGATTGGAATGCTTTCTGTGGTAAGTTGCACATTCCCTTCATTTTTGTGCTTTCATATAGATTTTTTTTGCATTTTCAAAACACCTTTAAAAGCATAGCTGCAACTGTTTACTTGGATTGTGAAATTTTGCATATCAGTTTGACAATGATTAGATAAAGGTCAATGCAGTTGCAGGGTATGAGTCTGGGTAAACGTCAGGTACACCCCGTCTGATTACCTGCAGCACAAACTGCATTTTAAAAGGTCTTTGATGAGACTATCCCAAGGCTCTTGTCTAAATAGTCTCAAAGTTCACTACTCTCATGTTGGTTTCTGGAAAAAAATCAGTGTACTTAATATTGTCAATAGCATTTGAAAACTTTCCTTGAACCTTTCGTTAATATCTTCACTTAAAATATGAATATTTATTTTCTTACAGTTAACAAAATGAAGTCCACTTTTACATTAAAATGTTTGAAGTCATCATTAAAATAGCAGGGTCTTTCACAATGCCATTTTTAAAATTGTCGTTAATTTTAAATTTTGTGGGACAAAGATGTGAGGTAACTTGAGAGTAAGTAATTCAGGGAGTTAGCAGTCATTGTAGAAATTAATTTGAGAACATTTAGGTTTCAAGCTTTGTGCTCATTGAGGTATACAGTTTTTTTTTTCTTCTTGAGGGACAAATATAGGTAACAGAGTTATGGTCACATTTATTCAGGGTGTGAGTCGTGAAGCATGTGACGTTTTTACTTTCAGTAGTTTGCTGTAATCTTTTATCATATAGGATACTTTACATCTATATTTCTAGATATTTCTGTCTTGTATTCCCCTTCAGGTAAAGCATTGGTAAAAAAAATGTACATGAGGAGACTTTTTGAAACTTTACAAGTGATGGTAGACTGTCTTTGCAGCTGGTGAAACGCATGTGCGCCAAACTTGAAGACAAAGTGAAGCCACTTCAGAGCTTCTCTGTGAAAGAGGTCCAAGAAGACATTCTGCTTGCTGAAGAAGTGTTGTGTAATGCCAGGGCTTCCATGACAGTGAGTGTAAACCATTCTTGGAGCTGTAGATTTTTTTTAATATAGCGTTCCATGATCCTGGTAACATATTTGTGGAAATACATGCCTGCTTTTTAAAAAAGATGAGTTTTGTTAAGCAACTTCATACCAGTGACAAGCATGTTACTCTACTGCTATGAAATGTTTTCCTCTGCAGCTTCTTCCCAGCCTCTATGAAATGGGAAGACTGACCCCAAGTGCTGGCATTGTGCACTGCAGGCTAAAGAAACTCATAGATGAGATCAGCCAGGCTGTCAGAAGTGAGATGCAGGTATTGTGCCTCCTGAATTCTGTTACCTTTCAAGTACAGTGTGCTGAATTAAAATCCTATTCTCTGCCACACTACTTGTTAATTTATTCCATGAGTCTATGGTTCTTTGTGTGAAGAAAACTTTTCTAATTTAAATGTAAATCAGGAAGTTTGAGGACAACTGTGTCCCTGAATTGTTCTTCAAAAATTAATTATCCCTTACTTTTATATTGTGACTCCTAAATCAGGCATACCAGATAGTGCTTTCCACATTAGAGCTTTGCCTGTTACATTTCAGGTGTTGGTGCAGACAATGCTTGATACGGCTGAGAAGGCTTGCCCAAAGATCATGCACAGGACGAAGGTACGAGAGCGGCTGGCCACTTATGTTTCTAAAAAGATTGTTCAGTCAGAAAAATTTGTGAAGGAAGCAATCTTCCAGCAACTTGGGGAGGATGTCACCAACAAGCTTAGGTGAGTTTGCATGGGGATCATGGAAGTGATTACTAGTCACCAGACATTCTTAAAAATATAATACATTTTGGCATGCCTGGATGTTCTCTGTAGTCACAGTGGTTTTCTCAGTTTAATTTTATATATCATAAGGTCACAAAGAATACCATCCAAAAGCACATTATTTGAACCACATAATAGACCATGACTGCTTGACTAATTCTTTAAGATTAAGACTTGTATGTCATACATTTGCCCTAAATATTGGTTATTATTGTACACTGACTGATGTTTTGTTGTTTTTTTTTCTGTTTTGTATGTTTTTGGTACCTGGTATGGCTGTAATTTATCTTTTAATGTACAGTGGTGTGAAAAACTATTTGCCCCCTTCCTGATTTCGTATTCTTTTGCATGTTTGTCACACAAAATGTTTCTGATCATCAAACACATTTAACCATTAGTCAAATATAGCACAAGTAAACACAAAATGCAGTTTTTAAATGATGGTTTTTATTATTTAGGAGAAAAAATCCAAACCTACATGGCCCTGTGTAAAAAGTAATTGCCCCTTGTTAAAAAATAACCTAACTGTGGTGTATCACACCTGAGTTCAATTTCCGTAGCCACCCCCAGGCCTGATTACTGTCACACCTGTTTCAATCAAGAAATCACTTAAACAGGAGCTGCCTGACACAGAGAAGTAGACCAAAAGCACCTCAAAAGCTGGACATCATGCCAAGATCCAAAGAAATTCAGGAACAAATGAGAACAGAAGTAATTGAGATCTATCAGTCTGGTAAAGGTTATAAAGCCATTTCTAAAGCTTTGGGACTCCAGCGAACCACAGTGAGAGCCATTATCCACAAATGGCAAAAACATGGAACAGTGGTGAACCTTCCCAGGAGTGGCCGGCCGACCAAAATTACCCCAAGAGAGCAGAGACGACTCATCCGAGAGGTCACAAAAGACCCCAGGACAACGTCTAAAGAACTGCAGACCTCACTTGCCTCAATTAAGGTCAGTGTTCACGACTCCACCATAAGAAAGAGACTGGGCAAAAACGGCCTGCATGGCAGATTTCCAAGACGCAAACCACTGTTAAGTAAAAAGAACATTAGGGCTCGTCTCAATTTTGCTAAGAAACATCTCAATGATTTTGACTTTTGGGAAAATACCTTGTGGACTGATAAGACAAAAGTGAACTTTTTGGAAGGCAAATGTCCCGTTACATCTGGCGTAAAAGGAACACAGCATTTCAGAAAAAGAACATCATTGGATTTTTTTTCTCCCTAAATAATAAAAATCATCATTTAAAAACTGCATTTTGTATTTACTTGTGTTATATTTGACTAATGGTTAAATGTGTTTGATGATCAGAAACATTTTGTGTGACAAACATGCAAAAGAATAAAAAATCAGGAAGGGGGCAAATAGTTTTTCACACCACTGTATATACCTTTATATTTGTTAAAAAAAGAGTAAGAAGAATTTAAAGAGTTATATATGCAGAGTTGCAGACTATTTTTTTTTTTTGTTCTTTATTTCGTCTTATACAATTTCTTGTATTAGGAATTTGTCTGTTTTCGCATACCCCTTGGGGTCAGAGCGCAGGGTCAGCCATTGTACAGCGTCCCTGGAGCGATTGAAGGTTAAGGGCCTTGCTCAGGGGCCCAGCAGAGTAGGATCTCTTTTGGCAGTGATGGGGATTTGAACCGGCAACCTTTGGGATACCAGCACATATCCTTAGCCTCAGAGCCACTCTATAAATGCAGTACACATTCAGTGTCAGTGCAAAAGGATGCAATCAAATTCAGAGCACAATGAGTTAGCTGAGGAATTTTAACCCAAAGGTTTGTTTCATTAAGCCTTAAGCCTGGGTGGTCAGCTTTATTACATGGTGACTTGCCTTTGTACAGAGTTTGCCCAGATCTTATTGTTATATTTGTAAGCACTCTGACTTTTTGTTCGGGTGCCTTTGTCCTTATGAGCATACAGTCCATCATGCTATACAGCATGTATTTTTCCTTATATTTCTGTCCTGGTAAAATATTGTAGGTTGAAACTTGAGTTTTTAAATCTCTGCTGGATCTGCTGGTGATGTGTATAAGTCTTTCAGGTTCAAAACAATGTTCTAATTTCTAAAACAGTTGTATGGGCAGATCAGGGGCTTCATGTATAAAAGGTGCGTATGCACAGAAATGTTGCGTAAGAACTTTTCCACATTCAAATCGCAATGTATAAAACCTACATGGTACCTCATACCTTGTCGTACGCAAGTTCTCCACTCGGTTTTGCAGACTGGCGGCACCCAGTGTCAAAGCAATGCTACTGTTGCTGTGTGGTTACTCCTTATTTTCCTAACGCGGCTTTATAAATACACTGAAACTAATTGCATATTGTTTATTAGTGTAATGCATCTGATTGTAATTAACTTGTAACAATATAATATTCCAGGGAATAGCCATAGTATTCCAAATACCATAACTGCTTTAGCGTTGTTACTCTAACTGCACCTTATTCTTCTTTTAGCTGCTCCCATTAGGAGTTGCCACAGCGGATCATCTTTTTCCATATTACTCTCACTGCACCACTCTGAGTATTTATATCACTGTATCTGAGTGTGAATCACAGCAGCAACTGATTGGAAAGAGAATTATCGGTATACAGCTTCAAGCACACGCTACCTCAGCCACGGCAAAACATTTCAAAGCCTTTCCTGTACGGACCTCGTGGTTCAGAAACAGTTTCATCCCAAGAACTTTAAACGCACTTAATCAATTGCTCCTTGTAGAACTGTTTGTACTTATAAGTACAATTACCTCACTGTAAACTTGCACTACAGTTATAATATTACACAACCTTAGCCACTTTATAAAGCGTGTATTTACATATGATGACGATATAATTTTTAAGATGAAATGCAGCAAAATATGTTTATTATATTATACAGATAAAACTTTAACTTAATTTAAATTATCAATATTCTTCACTGGGACCGGCGTGAAGGATAGAATAATTAAACATGTACTACGAAGATATTTCAATGTTCCTTTGAAGACTCGGCGCTCAAAGCTTACAGATGGCTTAACGTCTATTACAGAGCTGATTGTGTGGCGATCGGTTACTTAGAGAAAGAAAAGCAAGGACTGCAGTGGCGGCCACGCCATTATGTATTGAATATAAAACAGAAAGAGAAAATAACGACACAGCTTAATAACGTGCTTTAACTCCTATCATCATGAAAATGATATTACGTATACATCTCAGTATTTTAGTTATTCAGAGAGCTGTAATATCATGAATGTAATGGATTCTGTGTCCTGTCGGAACAAGAGAGCCGGTTTAAGAAGCAAGTAGTGATCCACACACATAGAGCACATAGAAGATCACATACAAAACAAAGCATTTAACGTGCTATACTTTAATTACGATGTGATTTGAGAAACTGGTTAATTAAACAATTTTAAGATGAAGTTTATGATGTTCTACTTTAATGACAAAATAAACTACGTGATTAAAGTGGAGATTTCGAGATTGAAGATGACATTTCGTGCTTTTTCCCCACTGTGTGCCTTTTTTTTCTCTGTACCCTAATAAGCTTTCATATGATACTCAGACTGGGCTACAACTCGCCTTTTCATGGCGACTTCCATATGTGATTTCTTTTTTTATTTCCGGCACTGTGCGACTTTGTGAACGTGAGCTTTCAAGTTTCTCCAACACGCTATGTCACTCGATCAACTTCCTTTTGTTGATTATACCACGGTTTAATTAAACAAATAGTATGTTTTTCCTTTGCCTCCACTTGGTATTCATTGAAATTCTTATATTTTCCCCCATGCTTTTCCCATTGTCTTTTCACAGAAGCTTGAGCTTAAGGGTGATTTATATTGATTTGCATATTCAAAGAGGCGTAATTCTGGGAGGAGTTGGGGCGTTACATGAAGCGCGTGCATGAGCGTTACTTTTCACGCTGACCAGGATTTATGTAGCGGAAGAACGTGGAAGTTAGAGTACGCACAGATTCCTGCATCTGGATTTTTCTGTGCGTAAGCACATTTCGGCTTTTGTGCTTACGCCATGTTATAGTGCGAATTCTACACACTGCGTTATACATGAGGCCCCTGGTGTTAAATTCCATGGATTTGACCTTATATGAAAATCACTGTTATAAAACTTGTGACTGACGTAAAAATATTTTTTGTTCACTTTATTTAGTCTTCATACAGTAGATTTACTCATGACAGTTGGTTATTATATGAATGCATTATAAAATAAACAAATAAAAAATATTCATTATCATCAAGTGGGAAATCCTTAAGCCCTTAAGAAAAAATGGTTAACCAACATGAGAATAACCTTAACATTGATACAGACAAACAGAGCGGCAAGTTAGATAGATTATTAAGAGAAAGTAATAGAATAACTGTTCATTTTTCATCCAAGTTAAAGCATATATAATCACAAAAGGTGTTATTTTTATTTTTGTGTGAATTATTATGAAGCACCCACTGTTTTACATCATTATTCCAAATATGATTTAGTTATAAAATGCAACATGCTTCTCGTCAGTCTAGTATCGTTAATGACTAATTAGGAAAGTGTCTTCACCACATATGGATAGAAATCTTTGAAAAGTAAGGAGTCATGGCTGCACTTGCTCATTTTTTACATATTGCATTACTTAGAGAGTGCACTTACATTTTCAAAGATTAGTTAGGCTTTTTTGCTCATGATGATTAATGGCTAATGAACTGTTATGGACTATCAAGAACCATCCTTATAGACCTCTGCCAGTAGATGTCCTTAAGAGTCCTTCCTTTGATGCACAATCACACTATTCCAGTCTATATGTAAATTCTCTGTACTTGTGTTCCTTGAAACAGGGACCTTGCACAGAGGCAGATTGGGAATATCTCTCTGTCTGCTCACCACTTGATAACCACTGTTATAACCTGACTAGTGCACCAAATCTCTACCTTTGTCTGAGAAACACGGTCACATTACAATTACATTTTTCCATTTTCTCAAACCAGGAATTTACCTGTCACTTTAGCAGAGTTAATTAAGGCAAAATTGTTGCTGCTTGTATTGCAATGTAAGATACAATGGTGGTCTCTGTCTGGAAATGATGCACTCATAAAGATGCGCACAGGTCTAAGGTGATTTGTGATTACTTAAGTTGGCCACAAGTACAAGAGATTTAGGAATGGAATGTCTGTTTGTTTTTATGGAGGTTTTATAAATAATTTTAAAAACTTTTAATGAATATTTGTACACGCAGATTTAAGTTCTTTTTATTCACATTTAAAGAATATGTCTGCACTTAGATGTAGGTTAATTCTACTCACCTTTCTATAAACAAGACCCTAGATTTTTTTAGTGCCAACACCCAAACTTTCCAACATATAATGACTGAATTTAGCAAAAGTGATTTATTAATGCTAAAACATTTAAAAACATTATTTCTATTAAATGGTTAAAATGTTTATTAGCTGATTATGCATTTACTGTCAGTAATAACTGTTTATTACTTTTACAAATTTTCTCAAATAAGGCATGAAATAAATATTTTAAGTAAAAATAATTTTTAAATGTAAACTAAAATATGTAATTCAAATGAAATTGTATTATGGATAGTTTCTTGTCAGCTATTGGCAGAAAAGTGCTAAATACAAAGATCTGCAAATAGGATTTGCCAGTGGTCACAGGTTTTGTTTCTATCAGTATCTTTAGAGTTCTTGTAGGGGTGAAACATTTAATTAGGTGGCTTTCCTCAGCTTTTTATTTCAATGTCAGAAATTCTTTATAGTGTACATTTTACTTTTTTTTGAAGAAGCACATATCCATTCCAGTATATTAAACAGTTTGTTAATTATATTGTAAAAGTAGTGCATGTACAGCTATAAACCTGTGATACTGCAAAATGAGAGCCATGTAACAGTAGATAATGAGTGATTCAATTAACAAATTAAATGACTTTGAATTGAAATTTTTTTTATCAAAAACCTGGAATCATCAGACATCACCAACAAATGAATTTAAGTTTTTTGACTTGTGCACTTTTTTGTGTAAATAGGAGTGCTGGAAATTTGAAAGTTTTCATAGTTGTTACTTTAACTAGAACTACTAGCTATGTTTTCAGTGACAACTTAAAAGTATGACTAAAAATGTTTTTAGTACAATAATGAGCCAGTACAATTTTTCTGCTTTATTGTCTGTATTAGTAGGTTGTTGTGCCATGTTAGCCATTGTGGATGCAATAAGAAGTCAAGCAAAATGACATATTGCAATTTTTTATTTTTATTGCGATTTCTCATTGTCTGCATTATTGGCCTAATCGTACCCCTGGAGGATCCAATAAAATCATTGTTTAGAACATTAGATTATTAGAACATTGGAAAAACCTAGACAAGAACAGGCCATTCAGCCCAACAAAGCTTGCCATTCCTATTCACTTAATTCTTCCAAAATAATATCAAGTCTAGTCAAGTTTAGTTTACTGCCCTGTATGTGCAGAATGACAAATTCCTTCTCTAGCTTTAGAGCATTGCTGTTTATGATTAGCTTTTTTTAAAGATATAAATATATTTATTTATATATATATATATAAAGAGAAAGAGTGTTAAATCCTTCTTTAAAAATGAATGCATTGTTTATTTGAAAGACAAGAGGGCTTTATATTTAAAAGATCAATTTTGTAGACAGCTAAAGAAGAGAGGTTATAAGTGCTGCCTTATTTCCAACTTTTTATTACTGGTTTGTGAATATATGTATTATGAGATAGTGGAAAAAAATCAGAAAATAATTAAAGAAGAAAAACTTGGTTAGCCATTATTATACTGCTCCCAGTGTGATTTATTTTTCCTATCACTAATTACCATGAACAAAACACATTTTCAGAAGAAGACATTCACTGTGGTCTTATCTTTCAAGGTAAGTTGAGGGTTGTGGTTGAAGGTTACACCCACTCATACAGCTTGCCTGAGATGCCCAAGAAGAAAGACTTCTTCCTAGTATTTTTAAATTATGAATAGGATCTGATTAAGGACTGGAGCAGTGAATGCGGAAACATAACACTACTGGTCACTAATCTATTATAAGTAAAAATAGCTTAACTAACATTTGCAAAATTGTAAAGAATACACCGATCCATTCATTCATCCATCCATCTATCCATCCATCCATTTTCTAAGCCAACTTTGTCTTGGACAGGGTAGCAGGGAAGATGGGGGTTGTCCCAGCAAGCGTAGGGCAAAAGGCAGGAATATTATGATTAATAAAGGAACATGCGTTGTATATGCTATACAAGTGCTTTTAATGTCATCTGAATTATCTTCCTCTCAATTGAATTATCTTCCTCTCTATGACTGCAGTGATCGTTTTGGCTATTGAGTTTTTTCTGTTTTGCATTACCATGTTTATCACTTTTTCCATCTTTTCTGTCTTTTGCAGTTTAGTTAGATTAAATCACCCTTTTTGCATATCTTATACTGCTCTGTAACTTACTGCTTTAACGTCATTAGATTTTTCAATAGTACTCAACAACAACGCGAATATTTATTTATATAGCACATTTTTATACGAATAATGTAGTTCAAAGCGCTTTACATGATGAAGAAAGAGAAGAAAGGCAAAATAATGAAGAATTAAAATAAGACAAAACTCATTAACATAGAATAAAAGTAAGGTCCGATGGCCAGGGAGGACAGAAAAAACAAAAAAACTCCAGATGGCTGGAGGAAAAATAAAAAAATATGTAGGGGTTCCAGACCATGAGACTGCTCAGCTGCCTCTGGGCATTCTACCTAACATAAATGATCAGTCTTCATTGTATTTAGTGTTCTCATGGAAGGACTTGATGATGATGGTCATGTAGACTTCTAGACTTCAATGTAGGAACATCATGGTGCTTTGATTAGGTGGTGGTGGCGCAGGTCGCCACCACAGAAAACCGGGAAAAGAACAGAAGAGAGAGTAGGGGTTAGTACGGATCTTGGAGCCACCATGAATAGTAATGATAATTTATTGAATATACAGAGCATCAGGATTAAACTAAAATGAAGTTATGAGAAAGCCATGTTAAAGTAATGTGTTTTTAGCAGTTTTTTAAAGTGCTCCACTGTATTAGCCTGGCGAATTCCTATTGGCAGGCTATTCCAGATTTTAGGTGCATAACAGCAGAAGGCTGCCTCACCGCTTCTTTTAAGTTTAGCTCTTGGAATTCTAAGCAGACACTCATTTGAAGATCTAAGGTTATGATTTGGAATATAAGGTGTCAGACATTCCCATATATAAAATGGAGCGAGATTTTTTAAGGCTTTGTAAACCATAAGCAGTATTTTAAAGCCAATTCTGAATGACACAGGTAACCAGTGTAGTGACATCAAAACTGGAGAAATGATTTTCTTTTCCTAGTTAAGATTCTAGGAGCTGCATTCTGCACTAGTTGCAAACGATTTATGTCTTTTTTGGGTAATCCTGAGAGGAGTGTGTTACAGTAATCTAGTCGACTGAGAACAAAAGCGTGAACTAATTTCTCAGCATCTTTCAATGATATAAGAGGTCTAAATTTTGCTATATTTCTTAAGTGAGAAAATGCTGTCCTAGTGATCGGATTAATATGCGATTTAAAATTCAGGTCACAGTCAACAGTTACCCCTAAATTCTTTACCTCCATCTTGACTTTTAATCCTAATGCATCAAGTTTATTTCTAATAACCTCATTATATCCATTATTGCCAATCATTAAAATTTCTGTTTTCTCTTTATTTAGCTTGAGAAAATTACTATTATACTATACTATCCATTTAGAAACACAAGTAAGACATTGTGTTAGTGAAACAACAGAGTTGGGGTCATCAGGGGCTATTGACAGATACAGCTGTGTGTCATCAGTATAGCTGTGGTATCTCACGTTGTGCCCCGAGATAATCTGACCTAAAGGAAGCATGTAAATTGAAAAGAGCAGCGAACCCAGGATAGAGCCTTGTGGAACACCATATAGAATATCATGTGTCTTTGAGTTATAATTACCACAACTAACAAAGAATTTTCTACCTGCCAGGTAGAATTCAAACCAATTTAAGACAGAAGAGAAGCCCACCCATTGACCAAGGTGATTTCTAAGAATATTGTGATCAATGGAATCAAATGCGGAACTCAGATCTAAGAGGATGAGAACAGATAAATGGCCCCTGTCTGCATTTAACTTATCAAGAATAGCATGTTTATTGAGGTGGTCATTTAGCTGCATAATGCCTGCCTTCTCTAGAATTTTACTTAAGAAGCAGGTTAGAAATGGGTCTAAAATTTTCAAAAGCAGAGGGATCAAGATTATTTTTCTTGAGTAGGGGTTTAACTACAGCAGTCTGGGAAGACTCTCGTATCTAATGACGAGTTTACTATGTCAAGAATATTATCAATTAGCACGCCTGATACTTCTTTGAAAAAACTTGTTGGTATTGGGTCAAGGACGCAGGTGGAGGGTCTCAGTTGAGAAATTATTTTATATAAATCAGGTAAATCTATCCTGGTGAAAGAGTTTGTTTATAATGGAGTACTGGGGCTTAAGAGGATCCGGAGTGTTGGGGAGATGTACTATATTATTTCTAATATCATTAATTTTTTGATTGAAAAATACGGCAATAGCCTGAATAATATCTTGTCATTTTCTCTTCCAATTTTTTCTGTCATCATTCTTTTTTTAAACAGTAGGGGATATTAACATTTTTATAATTGAAGTTCATTTTAGTGAAATTCCATATGATAAAACATTTTTTCTGTTGTTTTTTCTCTCTTACTAGAAATATCTGTGATAATTAGTATTTATTATTATTTCAATAACTTATTAGTTACATTAGTCTCTTCTTTTAATAAGGTTAGATTGGGAATAGGGAAAGAGTAAATCATAGTCATCTAATTCTATTGACACACTTACTTTTTGGTGGTGGCAGATCTAAGCAGTGTAAATTGTGAAATCTTCGCTGATACAATAAAACTTGAAAATGAGAAAAAATGAAAATCACTCTACGAGAAACTGTTCATAGTTTATTTCTAATACAGATGACGTTTTGTTTGAGTTGAAGATTATTATCATGCACATGGTATAGTGAAATTCATAATTAAGGATGCTGAACATTTGCTCACCTTTGGGATGACTCTCTATAACTGGTTGATTCACATCTAATACTCCATGTTTCTGGTCTCTGTATGTGTCAAGAAAAAGCTGATTTATCTGAGATGAATCCATTGTATATGTGGTATCTGGCACCAGGATGTTTGCAGAAGATCCTTAGATTCCTATAAGTTGCAAGGTGGAGCCCCTGTGGATCGGACTTGTTGTTCCAACACGTCCTACAGATTCTCATTTGAATTGACATTTGGAGAATTTTACACTTCAAATGACCATTTTCAGGCAATTTATGCAGTATGGCAGGGTGCATTATCCTGTTGAAAGTTCTCACTTCCATTGGGAAATACCATTGCCTTAAAAGGATGTACCTGTGCCCATATTTATCAAACATCTTAGAATTACTCTTAGGAATTGTAGTAAAATTCTGATTAGGATAAGAATTTGTTCTACCTCAGAGTAGGACATGAGAAGCATTTATGAAGTATCCTACACCTACTCCCAGCTTAGGAGTCAGAGTTTATTTTGAGAATGAATGATGTCACGATTTTACGGCCACAAATTGGGACTCATGATAATGTTTCGTGGTTTCCTTGGAAATCATGATGACACCTTGTAGTTTGTAGATACTAATACTAAGGCTTCACAACAAAGATAATAATACTAATAATAATAATAAAAGATGTAAAACATAATTAAGACGGATATTGTACTGAGCTGCATGTAATTTGCAACATCCTCAAAAGTAATACTGTAATGACAGCTGAGATGTAAAGACTGAGATGAACACACCAAATGAAAGTTAAGCCCAATAATGGGCATGTTTATTTAACAGTAAATGATCTACAGGTGTACTTTCCAAAGAATCACCATCCTGCTATTATGGCCAGGGAAAAGCTTTCAAAGTAACAGTTATACTAAAACTAGCCATGGCTGTAAGTCACGTTAACTCTTCCAGTGTTTCTGATTGTCGTTCACTGTGTTGTGCCATGCCTCTCTCCATGAACCCCCAATCTGTGAATCTATTTTTATCTAATGTCTCTGAAGTTTCTGCCTACCTTCTTAAAACTTCTCAGGCATGTAAACTATAACACAAATGTTCCAGGGGTTTATGGAATACAGAGCCCAGTGTACTTGTGTAACATTTCTCTGTTCATCAGCGAATGCCTACTACCTAAAGTGCACTCTTGTGCCATGTCTTACCCAGGTAATTGAAGCACATGTGCCAGGCAATCCACATGATGCAACACAAAACAGGATTCAGCTGACAAAGTAACCTTCCTCCATTGATAGAAGGTTCAGCTTCAACACTCACATGACCATTGTAGGTGTTTTTAAAGGTAAATGGGTATTAGCATGAGTACTCTGACTGACCTGTGACTATGCAGTCCCATACTCATCAGGGTTCAATGCACTGTGAGACACATTACACCATTAACAATCATAAAAATTATCTGCAATTTGTGCCACAGTTGCCTTTCTTTTTGTTCATTCCAGATGGAATGCCTTTGTTGACCTCTCACATCAATGAGTTTTGGCTGCACAAAATCCTGTTGGCAGTTCGTGGTGTTTCCTTCTTTGGACCAATATTGGTAGGAACTTGCCAAGGCTGGCCATGAGCACTACACAAGCCTTTCTGTTTTAGAAGTTCTCTAAGCCAATTGTCTGGCCATAACAATTTTCCCCTCAGCTCTCTGGACTCTGAACTGTGTGCTTCGTCCGTTACAGTGGAAGGTTCAACAGGGAAGGGTGTCTACACAGAGTTTGAGGTACTGACATGTCCATTAACTCTGACCTTTTTTTCTCTACAATTCATCAGTGAGCTGAAACTGTCAACAACTGTCACTATTGCTGAAAGCATCATTGATGAAATGCTACAGGACCTATCAGCATCTCAGAACAAACTAGTAAGTACAAGAAAATTATGATCCATGATCACCATGGCTTTGCAGTGTTCTTAGGCATGTCTAAATATCTTACTTTATTGTCTTTCAAATTTGGTCCTTGGAATTCTGACATTGGTAGCTGCTTTTAACCAGTTTCTCAATAAAACGTTACTTCATAAATTAAGCATGTATGTTTTTTTTGTGGTGGTGCAGTGGATAGCGCTGCTGCCTCGCAGTTAGGAGACCTGAGTTCGCTTCCCGGGTCCTCCCTGCGTAGAGTTTGCATGTTCTCCCCTTGTCTGCATGGGTTTCCTGTGGGTGCTCTGGTTAGGTGGATTGGTGATTCTAAATTGTCCGTAGTGTGTGCACCCTGCGGTGGGCTGGCATCCTGCCCAGGGTTTGTTTCCTGCCTTGCGCCCTGTGTTGGTTGGGTTGGGTCCAGCAGACCACTGTGACCCTGTAGTTAGGATGTAGCGGGTTGGATGATGGATGGATGTTTTTGTTTTTTTCCTGGCACGGTGACACAAAAGTTAGGATGATTACCTCCTTGCATGGTTAATCCTATCTTGCTTTTACCCTTTCTATAGACTGGTGTCCATTTAGGGTAGTTTACTACTTCACTGCTTATGTTATGGGATAGAATACAGCAACTTGTAACCATTTAAAAGAATAATTTCTTTCAGGAAAATAATGTATAAATTTTGTTTATATATTTACAGTGTTTTGTCATTAAAGCAAAACAACAACTAATAAAGAGATGAGTGACTATAATCCCGTCAGTCAGTCAGTCTTTTGCACATTTTTTAAAATCTCAAACCTAAGGTATATCATGCCCTTAGGTGCATTTCTAATATCAGAGACCACATTTAAGAAATACACCTATAATTCTTAAAAAGTTCACTATTTAAAATGCCCAGAAAAGAGGCTGTAGGGTGTGTGCTTCTGTGCTTTGTCTTTTGTCTGCTAGCCATTAACGTTTGTCTAATTAATAGCCTCACTGAAAAAAATAAAATACACCAGCAAGTTCTTGAGTATTTTTCATACAAATGATCCTCCAATACAGATGTGTTCCACAGTTAGGATGTTAGCCCAATAACTGATTTTTTAAGTAGTTTAACTTTTATCACCTGTATAACCTTCATGCCATCTCCCCAATTACCTGCTGACATGGGTTGTGCTCCCTGTCTTCATGTAGATGTTCAAAAGCATGCTCTGCGTTCGTTTGGCTGTAATTGTTCAAAATGCTATAAATGTCTTGCACAGGCACAGCACCTCCTGGATCAAACACAGATTGTTACAACAAGGACAGGGGAGGAATCACTGCTGAAGAGAAACAAAGCTCTTTTTGAGCTTGCTGAAACAGAGTTTCCAATGGATGAGGTAACTAAATTTGTTTAACTTAACTGGTGGCAAATATAAACGAAAAAGTGGTGCCACTAATACATGCACAGCCTACTAATTGATTCAGAGTGACTTAACAGAATGTGAACATGGTGTAAAAGATATTTGTTATTAGTGTTTTTTCCTGCAGACGTCTTAAGTTTACTCTGTGCATCAGTTCTGAGCACACATTGTCAGCTTTGCCATTTTTCTACAGCTTACGGTAGGTGTCATGCCAGAAAAGCACAGCACTGAGGTGCATTTTGTACAATACTACTTAGTGAAAGATACTTTTCCATTACCTCGAGTGGCAGCACATAGATATTTCCAGTCGTGTTATTTGTACCATATCTGCTTCTTAACCAATATTTTATTATAATACCTTGTGTAACCTTTTTAATGCCTTTTGTAACACTAAAAACACTCCTTTTTTGGGGTTGGCTGTAAAGTCAGTGAAAGTTTGAAATGTAGTCATCATCTCTTGTTCTGCATATCTCTGTGTAGATGTTATGCAGCTTGTATTGTGTATTTGTAATTATAGGTGCTGGCACTGATGCAAGAGCCATATGTAAACCAGTGGCATAAGTGCTCTAAAAACCATGCACCCAGCTGAAGATTAAGTGCTCTTCCACACTGTGCACACCTTATGTTTAACATTTTATGATACCAGCCTTCTTTACTGTTACAAAACCCCATTACGCAACTGTTAGAATATATTTAGCTGTATTTCTGAGGTTTTATTAGCCATTACATTCAGAACCAGACAGTTGCTATCCCAAAGTTCTATCCACATTTTATCAATTTATGTTTTACTGTTACTTTATCTGTTACATCGTCCATGTACTTTTTAAAAAAAATTTTTATATTATGAATGGAACAATGTTTGATTTATAAAACTCTTTTAATATTTTCTTTTAAAATCTTTTAGGAATACATTGATGCTTCACTAGCTGTCCTTCCATGCTGTACTTTTATTTTTACTTATCTGTAAGGTTTTTATTTCTTTTTGGGAATAAGCTGAACATTTAATATTGTCATTCAATCTTCTTTTTATGCAAGCACCTAGTGATGGAGCTATATTTAATAATGATTGATTGGCACAATTTGACCAAGTGTAGCAGAGGAAAAGTGTCTATGAAAATAATGATCAACATAGAGCAAAGCTTCAGAAAATAAATTGTTTATATTCAGTGCTAAAATACCTATTGTAATTTTTTTTGTTTGATTTCACCCCAAAAAAGCTACATAATGGCTCCTTTGCTCAATTCATGTTGGTAGTGGTGTACACACATTACATATCATCATCTTTGGCTGAACTGAACTGGACTGATTTAAAGAAATGTGTGTACTCACACCAAGATTTGCCATTGTTCCCTAGAGCAGCATTCATCCTTGTGGGCTCTTCTGTGGGGACTGTATGTTTGGGCTGACTTTTTATTATTGTGCTGATGCATTTGGAAAAAATTACCTCCCAGAAATAAGAAAAGAAATATGTTGTGTATACCCTACTCAGATTCTCATTGTGAGGAGCAATTTAGAAGTGGATGAACGTAAAAAGGTAGAATAAAAACTGAATGCTAATGTGTAGGTATGTGCACATTTGCAGTAACCTTGTGTACATACGTGTGTGCACATGAAAGTGTTGGTGTCTCTTACAACACCCACATATTTGCTAGATTCATATCTATTCCTTGAGAAGCAGCCAGAAGCGCATGTGTATGTGTTTATATATCTATGCATATCACTGCACAAGCTTTTAAGGAGAGAATATTTCCCCATGTGTAAAGCAGTCCAACTTGTGTGTAGGTGGCCCACTAGCTGAGCGCATGATCTAAAAATCTCTTTTTTATAATTAAAGAATTGTTGCCTCTGTATCTGTGTAGGTGGCCTCCTGGCTGATTTTATTGTTAGGAGCACCCAAAACCTTTTCTGATGTGAAGATTAAGTAGACTATAGAAGCACAGTAGTGCACAATGAATTGCAGGGGCAGGGTATCATGTGCAGGCCTCAATGCCCACACAGCACACCAGTATTGGATTTTTTAACTGTGCTCAAGGTAAAGTAGTATCTTCTCCAGCTTTGAAATATTAAAAATTACATTTTATTTTACTTCGGTGGGCTGGCGCCCTGCCCAGGATTTGTTCCTGCCTTGCACCCTGTGTTGGTTGGGACTGGCTGCAGCAGACCCCTATGACCCTGTGTTAAGGATATAGAGGGTTGGAGAATGACTGATTGACTGACATTTTATTAGAAGTAAACTTTGTATGTCTGAATGTACATTTGTGCAATTTCCTGTAAGTAACAGGTTGTATGGAGTTATCTTGCTATACCATGGCCAGTTTTTTCCTAGGTAGTGCAGAATATAATACTCTATGTGAACAATCATGAATAGTGTAGCAGCATTTCCATTCCACTGTCCACTTCAGCAAATCATAGTAATGTCTTGCCTGAATTTTTTCTTTGCCAGTATGTTCCAGTCATCCGAAGGCAAACCCTGCACACCAGAAGTATTCGTCCAACCCCAGTAATTCAGAGTAAGTCTAGCTTTTTAAAAAAAGCTTTTTGATGTTGAAATGGTAGTAATACGGCTCTCCTGGGATCGATTTTACCTGTCACATAGACAAGTTCACCATGTCCCAGATTTTATATGTAAGACAGTAAGTTCCACTAACAGTTTGCATGAAAAATGGAATGAAATTACTGCATATGCAAATGAGATCTGTCTATGTGTTTCAGTAGCATTTGTCATTAGAGAGATGAGTATCAGGTTTATTATAGAAAAGTGAACTAGTTTTTTCATACTTAGGAGCTCCCAATCTTAGTATGGCTGTTTTTTGTTGTAGAGATTGTGCATTGTAATTTGCAAAATAAACTCTGCCATAGATTTGTGTATGTCAATTTTGTAGCTTGTATATACAAAATAAACTTGAACACTTAAATATATATTGAATTAGATCCATTTATTTGTATTTTAAATATTTTAATTTCATCTCTTACCTTGCTGTAAATTAGTTATGTCTCTCTGTGTTACTACCATATCACAATAAAATAACTGAACAGATTTTAATTAAATTGGGGAGCATCTAAAATCTTTGGATTAACTTAAACAAATTAGTGGCTATAAATTTAAAATAATTCATAATTCAGAAAAAATAAATTGGTGATCACTTTATTAATGGTCTCTTTTTTTTGTAGTGAGATAAATGCATTACACACCTGTACAAGGTACATTGTGGATTTAATTTTAAACCATGGTATAAAATAAAGTCCATTGCAAGTTAGAACTGAAGGTTAGATTGCTAAAAGAGCAGCAATATATCCTGTGATGCAATTTAGGCTATCAAACATTATGTAGTAGGAAGCAACTTCAAGTTAATCCCTCTAATATAATATTAGTGAACTGAATGGAAATATACAAGTGCAGAGAGTCCTCAAGTTTCAATGTCTCGACATACAACATTTCGGGTTTACAATGCTCACTTCCATAAAAACTTATAAAAATTAAGATGTGAGAAGGAATAAAGGTAAGGATTTTTTTCTGTTACTACAGTACAGTGTACAGTATAGAATATTTATGTCCTTTTTCTGTGGCTTAGTTGTGTTTTTATGTTCTAGATTATGATTTTGCAAATGTGTGGATAGGTAAGTGACTTAGGTTAGGGTTTCTTTCAACTTACTCCAAAATTACAGTTTTACTGTTGTAGGAACGGAACTGTGTCGTAACCCGAGGACACCCTGTAATGCATTTCTCTAAGTAAGTCCAATAAAATGCATTTCATCTACATTCCCATAGGTGGTGCAAACATGCAGAAAAATGCATATACTACTTTATAGTTTATTGATGATATACTACAATAAAAATGTTGCAATACTACATTGTACAGCATCAAAATGGCCGACACTATATGTCTTTAAAAATGATTACCTCAGTAGTTAGAAAACTACATAGGTAGATATAAGTCTATTTTCTTTTTATTCTCCATGTCTTTTTAATACTGAAAATAATGCAACTGAGCTCTCTTGTTATCCAGATTTTTTTTTCTTAAATTTGATTTATATTTAAAAATATGTGGAGCTATTTAGCCCTTTATACTTCTTCTACAACATTAAAAGCAAATCTGAGTAATAAACAATTAAAACATAGATAGTGTGACAGCAAGGAGCGCTAATATATATAGCATATTGTTGTTTCTTAATTCTCATTTTGTGGTGAAATTGTTTAGTGGTGCAAGTATTGCTTTATTATATTCTACTAAAAATCTTTGGATCAAGATTATATACCAGAAGATAGATAGATAGATAGATACTTTATTAATCCCAAGGGGAAAGTTACAAAAAAAAAATCTGTCTGTAATAGAATAAATTATATCCAGATGATAGTTCTGCTAGTCTACATTCACCATGTTGACTTGCACTTCCTAAACTTGTAGCTCTTTGAGAGAAAAAAATAATGTTCACATTTTTTAACATTGTTGACAGGTAAATGATTAGCTTTGGTCACAGATGGAGACAGCAGTTGGAACTGAACCAGCAACTGTGTGAACTCACACCATATTTCCTTGCCAACTTTGAAATGAGTATATCAATCAATCTCCATGTAAAAAGCCACACCACAATTCAGAATGTAAAAGTACTTTACATTTGTCATTTTACTGACAAGCCAAAACCAATACACTCTTGAGAGGATGGATGGACTGCATTCAGTGTGTATGGCAGTCTTTTCTTGTAATACATACATTACATGCCAAAATACATGCTTATAACTGCAACTTTTAGGTACTTGTCAGAACAAGGAAAACATGTATACTAAGCAAACTATCATGCCACTACACTGAGTGTGAATTTTTTTGTTAGTTCCATTTAATTTTATTTGTGTACTTTTTATAAGTTAATTATCCCTGAACTTATCCACAGTAATAAAATGAACAGAGAAGGTCAACAGTATGCAATGCCAGAAACATAGTTAATCTTCAGTGCATTTAGTTTATATAAGTAAATGTGTAAATAGAAAGCAGTCATTTTTGCTGTGCCTTTCTTGTGGATTTGTTAACTTATAATTTCACTACTCTTTCTGGCACAATGACTTGTATATTATTGTGTTACTGATTAACTCTGGACATTAAAGTTTACTATATATTTTTGTTTGGAGTGAAAGTAAATGCCACAATTCAACTTCAAGAGGAAATGTCGAGGCAATTGAGTTTTCAGTAATGAGTGCTCGTTAAATGGAGCATGACCAGGTTACTTGCAGGCCAGTGAATGTCAGTTTTCTGTCTTTAGAAATGTTCTATTTACAGAGTACTGAACCAAGCCTCTATTCTACTGTTTCCGTTTTGTTTCTGTTTATTGTTTTCCCAATTCCTTCTATTTCCCTTTCTTTTTTTTGTATTTTCTCTTCTCAATTGACAGTAAGTACTAATCTACATCCTCTCCTGTTGCCTCTATTCTTATATGTCTTGTATTGTTTCTGTTCTTCCCCAATTTTTCTGTATATGCTGTACATTCATTCATTTGTTTTCTGTACATACTTTTCATATACTTTTTCTTATTAATTTTGCCTTGACCATATTGTATCCTCTCTGTGTAATTTTTCCTTTACTTCCCTCTCTCTTTCTCGTTCTTTCTCCCTCTCTCTCTTTATACCTCTCTGTCTGTGTAATTTGTATCCTTTATGCCTTCATTTCCTCCCTTTTCATTTATACCTTCAATACTCTCTCTCTCTCTCTTCCTTATTTTTCTGTATTTCTCCATTCCTCTGCTTTATCCTTTAAATTCTTCCTTATCCTCTCTCTGGTTCCCTTTCATTTCTCTGTAACTTCCCTCCACAATGTGTATATGGTACCGTTTCTCTTCTATTCTAGTTCTCTCTTATCTTGCTATTCCTCCCCTCTCACCCTTAAACTCCCCCTTTGTCTCCACCTTCTTTGCCTCTTTGCATATCTCTTTTGTTGTTCTTCTTCAAGCCCCACATTATGTTGTTCTCTCTTTGTGCTTTCGTTTTTCCTTTTCTTCTTCCCCCCATTATTTACTTACCCCCTTCAATTTACATCTGTGTATTTGTCTTTATCCCCCTAATGTTATTCTTCACTCTCTCTCTCTCTCTGCCTGTGTTCCCCACCCTTCATCTCTCCCCACCCTTTTCCCTCTCCCTATTTCTTTCCCTCCCCCCAGATCAGGGAGAGCTGGACGCAGACTCCCAGCAGGAGGATACCAAAGGCAGTGGTGGTTCCGATCAGCTGTCAGTCAGCAGGCCTCTGACGAAGTCCCGCCCCGCCTCCTCAGAGGATGCTGCTCTTAGCAACAGTCTGCCTCCCAGCTCAGAGCCTGCATCTCCTCAGCGCCTTATGGACCTGCCCATTGAAGGACAGAGACTGCAGCATTACACGCGAGCTAGGCCAAGACCAAATCGCAGGAACAAGCAACCTCCCAGCAAGCCCAATGTAAGAAACTGTTACTTTTATTAATGCCTTGTATTTCTGCCATTTGGAAAGGGACAATGCTGATGGTAATAACAACAGCACAAGGGAAGGGGTTGGAATCTCAGCATGTAACCTGGCTGCATTATAGGGCAAGCTAGGCATGCGTTTGCTGCTTTGCATTTGTTTGCTGCTGCCTGTGCAGGGAGAGGATGAAGCAGGGCTCTTGTTCAACCAAAGACAGGTTGGGATTAAGGCAGTCGGGTGAGGGCTACTGCTGCTGCTGCAAGTGTCGCTGCGTTTTAATTATTAATGCTTATTACATGAAAAGCAGACTTATGGTAGACGAGTCTACACTTGGATTAAGTAGAGATCCTTCTACAAACTGCAAGTTTTAATTTCTCATCTAAGAATTAAATGTGTCAAAAGTGTATTATTTGAATAAATGAGCTTTTTTGCTTCCTTATGGTGTATCACTGTTTTACAGTGTTGCTGTAATGCATACTGTGTCTGCTTTGTATGACTGAGACATTTCAGTAAATTATTTTTTGCTAGGAAGCAATGAATTTACATTCATAAATGTGATATTTTTCTGCAAAGGGAAGTCTAGTGAATACGAAATCTTTATTGTTATTAATAAAGGATTCAGATTTGTCAAGGAGGTCTATAATGATGTTAAGCAAATGGTGTCACAATTCTCAGGGGAGGATTGGAATGACACAAACCTGTTTACAATCCACGATCAGAAGACAGGGGCTTCAAAGAAGGACCCTCCTTCCTCTGCCGCACCAGACTGTATGCGTGTGCCTGTTTGCGCGTGTGAGTGTCTGTATGTGTGTGCAGGGGAAAACCAATGCGTGCAGTAAGAAGCTAGCAGCTGGGGCAGAAAGAAAGACAGAGAAAGCAGGTTTCATGTAGCATTTGTGCATTGCAAGGTACTGCATATTAATCAACACAATCAGCTGGGAATGAGTTATACACATCCCCCCAGTTCTTTGGAAAATGAACAGTGATCTTGTTACCGTGGCGGGGGTGTGTGAATACGGAGAATAGAATTGAAGGGCAAGGAAACAGACACATATAGTGTGCAATTGCAACTGTGATACAGGGAGCATTTCTGTGCCCATTATACAGCAACATGTCCACATGGCAAGTAAATATTTTTATGGATATAAGCATATTCTGTAAGATGGTAAACTAGCATAATCCTGTACAGTGTTAAATGATTTTTCCCAAATGGTTTAGCATTTTATAAGCAGATTTTGCCATTTACAGTAGGTTCCACAATAACATACATTAAATCTTATATTAAGTCACAGAATTTTAAAAAAATGATTTTGAGTTGCCTTCTGTTGTCTAGTCAGGATGTTGAACGTTATCTCATAACATAGTAAAATGTACTGAAGACTAGAAAAAATTCAATAAAACCACATATAATATCATTATGATTTTTTAAAAATAAATTGTAACTTGTGAATGTTCTATAGAGCACTGTGATAAAACCAATATCACATATACAGTATGCGTGAAAATAATTTTTGTGCATTACAAGCACATTTTGCAGCACATTTGTGATACACCACATCTTCACCGAAACCGATGTACTTACTTATTTCGATGGTATGACGCCACTATCGGCCGCCATATTGAACTTTCCAACGTCACCAATTTTCCGACTTCCCGTGTAGGTAGAAGGCTGACCCCATCTTCACGCAATTTGTAGTTTGTCTAACAACACTAGTGTGAATTGTGGAGTAAGCTCAATTTGGGAACTGAATTCATCTTGCAGATACACAGCACTGCTAAAAACTGATATTCTCTCAAAAGATAGTGTGGTGTCATGGCAGTTACTCTGTTACAATTCTCTGTCACAGGAGCCCATTACCTAGCAATTGTCTACAAGAGTACCCAAGAGTTCCTAGAATGGAAACTTCCCTAGTAAGTGATGGAATTAAAGTAATAATTAAAACAGAAATACATAGCAAATAGGGCCTAGGAGTATCCTTTTAAACTCCAAGGATATTTATATGTAGACCATAACCACCATAATCTCTGACATACAGTATTTATAAGTTATACTGTTCTCACACATCGCATCTCTGATAATGGCTACCACTGTATCATTTTAGGGCTGTCTATGTCAAATTACATTTCTGAAATTTTAGGTAGAAGGGGTGTAGGTGTGACGCATTGACATAAATGAAGATGTCTTTGTTGTTTTCATAATGTCTACACCAAGATGGGGTCTTCCAAGAGCTTGTTTCTAAGCAAGATGCATTTAGAATGTAGAGAATGAAAACATCTCAATTTGCAGACCCATATTTATTTAGTAAACTGAAATGGGTTAGTAGCTTTGACTTGGTACCTTCCTGTCACTTAAGTTTAAATGCAAGTAATACCTCCTTTAGAGCTCTCACTTGGAAAAGCAATAACAAAATTGAACTGACCATCACTCAGTTTCTGGTCCTTAGTGGTTCTTGTTTGGAGGTGGAAAGACAGTATAAATTGGAACTTGACCACCAGCAAAAATCGAGGCTAATAACAGAATTGACCACCGGTTTTCTACTATGTAGGCCATCATTCAAAATACTGAACAAATGAAGTTCAGAAAAAGTGATACATTGTAATTACAGATAATAGGACACAATATCAGAGAAGAGGTATTCCAGATTAGTAGACAAAATGATACTAACATATGCAAAGGCAACAGCTTATTCCTTTGGAGATCTGATAAGGTACTAACCACAAACTAGCTAAATGAGGCAGATTGAAATGTGTTATCGTTTTTAAGCTTTCTTTGACCATCAGGTGGTTATAGGTGGTATCTAATCCCACAGCAAGGTTTATTAATTAGTTTTGTCTCTACATGTAGTAAATATTTTTTATTCATTGCCTTTATCTTTTGGCATTGGCTTGAATATTTAATACTACAATGGGGAACTGATAGTAGAATTTGAGAAGATGATTTAAACCCTGGGGCGGCACGGTGGCGCAGTGGGTAGCGCTGCTGCCTCGCAGTGAGTAGGCCCGGGTTTGCTTCCCGGGTCCTCCCTGCATGGAGTTTGCATGTTCAAAGTCATGCAGATTAGGTGGATTGGTGATTCTAAATTGTCTCTAGTGTGTGTGTGTGTGTGTGTGTGTGTGTGCGCACACCCTGCGGTGGGCTGGCACCCTGCCTGGGGTTTGTTTCCTGCCTTGTGCCCTGTGTTGGATGGGATTGGCTCCAGCAGACCCCCGTGACCCTGTAGTTAGGATATAGGGGGATGGATGGTTGGATTTAAACCCGTTATAAATGAAGGCCTAAACCCTTCAAGCTGCCTGTTTTATTGTGCCGTAAGCTGATATATAATAACAGCCAATAAAACAGAAAGATCACAAGGAGCAAAAACTTGTACTATATACATGTAATTAATTGGTATATGTCAGATAAATTAAAAAATGAATTCTGCAATCAGACTGGATGCAGATAGTGTTACAGTTCAACTTGCCTTTTATCACTTAATCTTTTAGTAGCAACATAATCGTTTACAGGTCTATAATAGGGTTGTTTTTAATGGTCTGCATTGTTTTATTGAGCACTTCTTTTCCATATTAAGCTGAAAACTCCAGGTGCCCAAAGATGTCAAAATGTCTGGTTAGGTGATTACAAGTGGAATGAATACTTTGGAGAGAGAATCAGCATCAGTAATGTAATGCTATGGTGGTAAATCTTATTTGGATTAAGCACAATACTGTACCAAAATATATAGAGAGGTGGAGTGGAAGCTGAAAACTAATCTTAGGATATCTACACATGCATTATTACTTAGACTAAACTGTGCATGGTAATTGAAGAAGTGTTTTTTACCATAACAATTCTCTATTGCAAAATTGGAAGCTAGCTGTTGCTTCACAATAACATAGCCATCTTGGCATGTTTGAGAAAGTGCAAGGATAAAACTAGAGTATTGTGGAAAAAAAAACCATGTACAGGCAGGGTGAATGTGTCCACTTTATACAGACAATTACTGAGAACAGGATTTGCACTCAGGATGCTAAATCCATGATGTAACTGTAATAACCACTGCAACTATCCTTGTTAATCTTCATGGTGGATTTCTCTGAACATAAAGCCAGAAATATTGACAATACTTGTCTTTGATTTGATATTCTCAGAAGGTTGTCACCATGTCACATGGATCCACTGTCAGGGCACTAGAAACAAAATCCTTAAGAAACTGAATTAGTCCTGTTTTTGAATGGAGTCAAACCACACATGAATTTTCTGTAAGACTGGACAGTTAATCTGGATAACCAGCATGATGGTGTAAAGCAACCCCATTTTAAGAAAACAGTGAATGTAAGTTTTTGCACTAAAATCAAGAGCAGTTTGACCAAAAGCGTCAGCTTTAATGGATAAACTCTGTCATCTTGCAAGTAGAGTACATATTTATATATACCCTGCAACAGTGTACATTAAAAAAAAAAAAAATTAGCATAATGTATAAAAAAGTTCTTCTTTGAAAAAAGGGATCAAGGATTCTTTTAGGTAGTAAAGTTTAGGGTTTTTTGCTTTGCACCGTCCCCCACCATAACCTATCTTCTATGGAGGAGGAGTGAAAGCTTTAGATTTGTCCCCTGATACTGAAAACATCGATATCTTGATAGTGGGTATGTGTCTGTGTGTGTGTCACAGTTTCTTGAGAATGGTCTACAGCTTAAATGGCTAGACAGAAAAATGCCAAACTCAAAACTTAAGCCTGTTATGAGATGATAATGATGTGCTGATTAGTTTTTGAGCCAAATCGAACAGGAGAAAGAGGCACTCTAGAGGAGCCCTCAAATATTGTAATTCTGCAATTAATTATGAATTCTTCTTAGCAATTGCTATCATAATGACCTATTTTATAATCAGAAAGGTCAGTATCAGAACAGTAAATAATTACTGAAATGTTATAAAGTAGTTCGAGTAACTTGGTTCCTGGAGCGCAAAACCTACTGATGCTCATATCCGAATTTTTAAATTTTTTTTTGCTTAGGACTATTAGCCCGATTTAGGGATGGGGGTCAATTTGTTTTCATCCTATTTTTTTTTTGTAAAAATTGATCTATTTGTATGGAATGATTACAATAAAATGAATACAATTTTAAAAACTGTTAGCCCAATTTAAATGAAAAAAGTTAGTTGTACTGATTTTTCAGAATACCCCTAAAAATAAAACAAATAGAAATTTGCAAGCATTTTTGAATGGGGACCATACATAATATATCTGTACAAAATAAATGCGAGATGCAAAAATAATAAATATGAGAAGAAATTGCAGATACTGTACACAAAATGTTTTAAAGCATAATTATTTAACTTGAAGAGCTCTGATTTTTCCAAAATGGAATTTAAAAACTTAACCCTAAAAATGTTCCATATATTGCTGAAAAATCTGACATTTTGCATTCCTGTTGTAAGTACAAACCGACCTTCAGGCCTTGCAGCAGATGAGTTGCCCTATGGCTATGTACAGGCTCTCTCTGGACTGAGACTCGGGTCCCCATTGACCAGGGTGCTCACACTGGTGCTGTCCCCACAAACCTCCTCGACCCCCAGATTCTTCCCAGCCTTACGTGGAGAGCCATTCAACCTTCTTGATCACTCCTGCTCCTCAGAACTGCTCACCAGGAGCAACAACTTCCAACTGCCCCCTCCCCCCACCAAGTGTCAGCTGCACACTCCTTCTCATATATAGATAGACGCCACATTCACTGTGTTGCCCTGTCGACACGATACGTCCGTGTGTCCTTACGAGTGGCAAAAGTGCCAATTAAACTAATACAGGTAGACCTGGAAACCGGGTTTTCTGATGAAAAAACAATAACGTTTAAAACAGTATCATTTACATACCACAGATTTTGGCGAATCATTTAAATGCAATTATTTATATCCATTTATACACTAATAATGGCAATTATTAAATAACAATAATAATAATAATAATTATTATTAAATAATTCCTCCCATATAAATAACATTTCTCGGACTGCCTTCTTCCAGCTACAAAACATTTCTAGACTTCGTCCTGTTCTTACGCAACACAATGCTGAAGTATTGGTTAATGCACGAGTCACCTCACGTATAGATTACTGTAATGATATCTATCTGGCATCCCACAAAAACCTACCCATGGCTTACAACTTCTTCAAAGTTCTGCTGTCAGGACAATAACTTGTTCTAAATCCACTGAGCATATTACACCTATTCTATCTCAACTACAGAATACAGATACACAATACCGCTGTGAACATTTAAAGCTCTCGACAACTCCTCCAGACTGACACTCCCTGTCATTCACTCAGATCCTCATCTGCAGCTCGACTTTCTGTGCCACACGTCAGACTCAGTGCTCTGGGAGCTCGAGCGTCTCTCGTAGTGCGCCTCAACTCTGGAATTCTTTTCCCTCTCATATACATCATCTCGATTCAATAACACATTTTAAAACTACCCTCAAAACTTATGTTTTCAAACTGGCATACCAATTGTGAATTCTGCACTGTTACTGCCAGTTATCTTTGTTTATTTGCTAATTATTGCTTTTTGATTTAACATTCTCTTGTTTTAATTTTACTAATGTTGTTTAATTTTATTGTAAGGTGACCTTGAGTGCTAGGAAAGGTGCCTATTAAATAAAATGTATTATTATTATTATTATTTATTAATAATTATTGAGACGAAAACTTGACCAATGTCTGAAAGTCTAAATAGTAAGACTGCAACTGGCAGTCTGGTCTTTCTTTTACCAGTGAAATGATACACTCAATGACAAAAATAAGCAATTTTATTGTATACAAATTGACTTAATAATTTCTGAAAACATTTCACTCATTCCTCTCTCAGTCTCTCTTTTTCATGCACACACACAATGTAATTAATTAAATATATACAGGATAGGATCTAAAATCCTTGAAACAGAACTGTCTTACATAGCTTTTTCCGCGTGTTGCCACTCTGTAATTTGAGAGTATTCAGTCTGGCAATATGGTGCAGCCTTAGTTTGTGGAAGACAGACACAACTAAAGACATGAGCATAAAATGATGGTTGTCAATTTCAAACCGTGTTTCTTCATTGTGTTCTTTGAGAATAAATACATCACCTGAACCAATTTCAGCCCGAACAAACTGACTGATCGAAGATACACTGACAGCTTGCCCTAATGTCGACTGTCAGATAACACTCTCAGTTACTTTGAGCACCTTGACTGTACCCTTAGAAGGAATCATCAAACCTCCTTTGTTTTTTAATGTGAGCAAGTGGTAGCTTTGATAATATGATGCTGGTACAGCATCTGTTACCAAACTAGCACGGCACACGGCACAGGACAGCTTTCTCAAAATCCCATCTAAGGGCTACCTCCCACTGCTTCCTGAGGTGGATTTCTTTGGGAAACCTTCAGAATTTGAGAAATGTTAACAGCTAACAACAACCTACATAGTTAGTGACTAAATTATGTTTAGCCAAAAAATTGTTTGGAGGCTCACTTGAGCAAATAAATGCATAGCTTTGCTAGCTTAGCCTGGCGTGGCTAAAGTTAAGATTATAAAACGGGATTTTCAATTGGCCAAATATAACCAAAACAATTGTTCAGCCTTACCTATGAAATGTAATCCCCCAGGATCTTGTTTGGAGCGTACAGGGGTTTGTACAATCCCAAGCAGCACATGCGTGAGGCATCTTTATACATTACTTCACAACACAGCAGTGCCACTTGCAATATGGCGGCGACGTTGACTTACGATGCTGCTTGTCATGCACTGTCTAGTAATTCTATGTCTATGCTTCTCTCAGGTACCTGCTTTCATTTTTATGAGCCTGTTCCCTTTTGCTTGCTCACTTCCTCACCAGCTCTTTTCTCCTCCTGCCACCTTCTTTCTTTCACCTCCATTCTCTCTTTCTCTCCTGTACACTTGTGCTTCACCTTTTAAAATGGGGACACGGTACAGGTGTGACGATTAATGCTCCTGGCATTAATTACGACCACGGGCGATTCTGTACCTGCGGCATTAAGTGCGGGACTGCCTGCATTGCTTCTGAGAACTGCTCCGGCCATGCTACCACACCCCCTCCTTAAAGCCATGAGTGTGGAGATTATTTATTTAAAATGGTGCCAATCAGCCGCGGACCTCACTTTATCACACACAGGTTTAATTCAACAGTCCATGTGATTATGTTTTTACCTCCCTATTTGACTGTGACAAGAGAGGACACTTGTGATGTTAAACATTTAGAATAACTGTACAAATCTATATAGAACTATTCTTTTAATAACAAAATAAAGCTCCTAAAAGGGATCACACAATTAAGAACACAAAGTGACACTAAACAGACAAACTAACAAACCCATAGCCTCTCTGGAATTACCAAGTCACCTGTTGATGTCTGTTCATCATTATAATAGCTTGATCCCTAATTCTCAGCTCCTCATTCTCTCTCTCTCTCTCTCTCTTTCTCTCTCTCTGTCTCTCTTACTTTTTCTTTGTCAGCTCTGGCTACCTATTCCCACCATTTCAGCTTTGACCCCGATTCTCCTCTCAGCTCTAGAGTAAGCAGTACCTTTGCCTATACAATATAGAGATAGGATTTGCAGGCAACCATCATGCACCCTTCCTTAAATAGACTACCCTATGCTGCATCCTAGTAGACATAAAGGAAAATACTAGCCTCCTGTTGGTGTTCCCTGAACCTAGAATGAGCAATCTGGGTCCACCTTTCCCAGCTATTGGCCATGTACTTTCACCTGTCAGTCCTGATGACTTAAAACCTTTTGCCTTTTCTCCATGACATTTATGAATGGTGCCCTTGCCTGATTCGGGGCATTTAATGAACATTCAGGACTCATCTGTCTCTAGCAGCCATAATGTGCCCATAGTGGCATGTGTAGAACTCCCCCTAGCTATTATTGTAGTTCTCACCCTCTGCTTAGGAGATCCACTGTAGGTTTTTATTCTGCATTTTCCGACCTCTTCCAAAGGTGGTTCTGTACTGAATGCTCACTTCCAGGACGTGCAAGGTTTACGTCTGGTGGGAAGCAGAAGAGGCAGGCTTGTGGTGATTGCACCAGAAGTGACATCAGTTGTTCTTTGGCGGCTTCTCCTTCACTCTAGAGGAAAAGCAAACTGGATTCATTCTGGTGCATCACTTTTCTCCACGAATAAACCTGAACCATTACCCATAAGACATTTACGAAGTATGCATGATTAGCACTATACAGAGAATATAAAACTGTTCATGGCATATATTAATTCAATGCAGCATGTGTACTTTGGTTATTTTTTTTTGTTGCTGTTGTATAAATGCATGATTTATACAAATATATTATATATTATTACACAAATATGTCAGCAGCCATACCACATTCACTTCAGAACAGGTCATCCTTCTTAAGCAAAGTATGTATGGGTTCGGTTAGTACTTGGATGGGAGACCAACCCGGAAAAGCTTGGGTTGGTGCTGGAAGAGGTGTTGGCGGGGCCAGGAGAAGGTGCTTACCCTGTGGTCTGAATGTGGATTCCAATGCATCAGTGCATTGATGGGGACACTGCTGTAAAAATAGTGCCGTCCTTTGGATGGGTCATGAAACCTGTAAAACTCTGTAAATATAAATAAAATCAGTCCAATGTGTAAAATGGCAGCAGTAGTGGGCATTATATTAATATTATAAACAATAGGGCACCATGTAGTTCTAGGTACTGTGCTCATTTAGGATGCCTATAGACTGTGGAAATAAGCTACTCCTTAGTCTCTCTGAACTCTGAGGTAATGTTTCCCAAACTACAACACAGAGAAAAAGCCATTGTTGGAACGCTGGCATATTGTATAATTTTCTTTGCCTACATTGCGTGATATAGATGTCATCAAAGATAAAGAGTGCACACCCAGTGATTCATTCACCTGACCACATGACTTTCTGCAGAGCCATGTGGTCCTGCTGTGTGCTGATTCTAAACCAGGCTGTAATACTTCCTGTCATGATACTTTCGATGGTGGATATGTAGAGGTTCTTTAGTATCTGGGAGAGCAGCCTGAAATCCCTTTTCTTCACCAAGGAATAAATGTGTTTGGACCATGTCAGGTCCTTTGTGATATGGACACTGATGTATCTGAAATACAGTTAGTGGAGTGAAACATACTTGATTTTTCTGCCATATTTCAGATATCAATATTGTTCAGTTTGACAGTTATAGTTTACAAATGAACAATGGGAGAAAGAAAGAGCAGAATGACACATGAGATCACAGAAGAAGAATAACTCAAAATATTCTGTACATGGCCATAATCTTCAGAGGATGTCAAGTGAATGTCATAACATATATACAAATATACAGCATTTGTAATTGCTACAGTATATCTGTTAACTTACGTGAGAATAGTAGTGTGACTCATTATAAATGATTAAGTATGAGTAGTTAAAAATAACCGATCATCTGTAAATATATGGGGGATATATACTTTTTATGGTCTATATTGCTTTTGCAGTGTTTAAGCTTTTTTTTAATTGTCCGGCATCTTTTTACCAGGGAGATAAGACATTTTCACAAAAAAGGCTTTTGATTTATTTAGTGGTCCTTCTCATATTTGGCACTATTCAGAAGATTAAATATTTAATATGTTTACATAAAATTTCTGGCTATGCAGTATATTTAATGAAGAGCTTGTTTTGTCTTAGTGTAAATGTGAAACTTCGTAAACAAATTCACAATTAATGAGTGCTTACTTGCTAATGGTGAGATTAAGTCTGGTAAGAAAAGAGGCATGTCTTCATATGAAGATGAAAAAATGTGAATTTGATTGGTTTCATTTTCAGAAAAAAAGTTAAAGAGATTATTATTATTTATTCAAAAAAAATGTAGCGTAATCAATATATGCTATTCAAGCACCATGTAACTAAAATTTGGGTAGGAGACTCATCTAAATGTATTAACAGTATGATTACAAACGGTGCTATGACATTGTTGTTTCTGTATAATGAGAGTCATGTTTCAACACCATGCTCATATTAATATTGTGTGTAACCTCGCTGTGCTCTAATACAGGCATGCACTCTGACATGCATAAAGTCATTCAGATGACATATAACCTTCTGTCATTCTATGTCCTTTCAACCTGGTGACACAACTGGTCAAGATTCATCACCAGTGGTTTAGCATGTTTGACTGGGGAGAGGTACAGTGACCATGCTGGCCAAGGAAGTTTTGAACAGTCTCTATAGAATATTGAGTTGCATGGTTGCAATGTGTCCTGCTGTAAGAACACATTTCCTATTTCACTCTGGAATGAATCAGGGTTGGTGTGATCATGTACATGACATATGAACCACTAGTCAATGCCCCCTCTACAAACGCCAGATGTAAACAAGAACTATAACTGACAGCACCCCACACCATGATTCCTGGCATGGTTCCTGTGTGTTGCAGTCATACACACAATGAACACACCTGCTCAGCAGTCCACTGTTGGACAAGTACAATACCATCTCTCATTTCCAGGGAGAATCTGCTTTCATTACTACAGATGACAGACCTCTATTCTTCCCGCCACTCAGTTTGTGATGACAAGAACATGGTAGTCATTCCAAGGGCAAACATGACAGCAGTCATGCTTTCAGAAGATGATTGCACATGCTTTAAGTGTTCAGTTCTGAGGTGACAGTGGCTCTAATTTATTCTGTTGTGGCTGTTTGATCACAGCCAACCTTTCTCAGGCCCCAGTCTTGACATACATTTGTATGTCTTTGCTAACCAGAACCATGTCTTTTCTTTCTGTCACCTTCAACACCATTGCTCTGTGGAAATCTCTTTTCCAATTTATTTTGCTTTATGATTCACATAGGCCCAATATATGGCTCCACTCAAGCATTTTTAATTGCACAAATGGAGCATAATGAGATCTACAAGGCACTAAGAACACTACTCTATAGCAGGTTGTTACATAGCCGAACTTTTGAACACCACATATTGATGGCAGTGGTTTGATCTTTACCGTAGTCTGTAATGACACAAAGGCACCACTGACGTTGGTTTTAGGATCAAGTGGGACATTGGCTCAAGGGTAGATGGGGTTGTACTGACATACCAACCCCCTGCTGTTGCCTGTTAAAGCTCAATAATAATCCTTCCACTGTTTCACATACAGAAACCTTGTTACAACTTTCATTTCCTCTATAGATAATTTTGGTTATCTTCTAGGGGTTCAGCCTGACACGACAAGCAACTGCAGCAAGAACCTCACTAAATCTCAGAACGGTATTATTGAAGGGTGGTGTGTACAATGGGCAAGGAATTAATCAGTATGAGCTTATGAGACACACTTACTGGGAATTCCTTGTTCAGTGGGAACTATTGCATGACCTTGTCCCTATCATGAGTAGGGTTCAATCGACTTACCCGCACCTCTTGGCACATGTTGATCCATTCAGTACAGACCTCTAAGGACATCACAGAACAGTTATTGCTGAATCTCATATGTCACGTGTGAATACAACCCCATGATGTCCGTCCCTACAACATCCCACAATGGATAAGTGAATCTGTGGGAAAAGAATCTGCATATAGCAAGGATTTACTGCATTACAGTATTCTAAGCTGGGATCCTTCTTGGTATGCTCTTTTCACTTTATCATAGTGTATTTATCTTTGTATCACATATTTACCTTCAAAGACTTGGACTGCATTTACAAGATTTTATGTAACCTATTTGTATGTGTGTATAATCTGTGAGACTGAACATGTGTTTGTTGTACTGTGTCTTGCATAGTAAGACACTGAAGATGTAATGTTAGCTAAACATGGGGGTTATGTTGGAAGTCACTTCCAGTTTTATACCTAGTTTCATATAATTTAGCATGCATTTCTTCAATGTGAAATAGCATGGCTGTTAATTGGTTTAGCATCCTGGGTTTAAGTGAGGCACAGTGGCACAGTGGGTAGCACTGCTGCCTCACAGTTAGGAGACCAGGGTTTCCTTCCTGGGTCCTCCCTGCGTGGAGTTTGCATGTTCTCCCCTTGTCTATGTGGGTTTTCTCTGGGTGCTCCGGTTTCCTCCCACAGTTCAAAGACATGCAGGTTAGGTGCATTGGCGAATCTAAATTGTCCCTAGTGTGTGCTTGGTGTGTGTGTGTGTGTGTGTGCGCCATGTGTTGGCTGGGAATGGCTCCAGCAGACCCATGTGACCCTGTAGTTAGGATATAGCTGGGTGGATAATGGATGGATGGATCCTGGGTTTAAGTCTTGCTCTCAGTCTTTGGTACCACATCTCCTGTTTCCATGTGTATTATCCAGGTACTCTGGTTTTCCTTCCATATCCCAAATATGTGACTCTTCAGTTAATTGGGGGGTCTACATTTGTTCTATGATTGTGTTTGTGTATGTGAGTGCATTCAGCTATTGGCTGATTGGGTTAGTTCATGCTTTCAAGTATTTTTTTCTATTTTTATTTTGTTTGTCTTCTATAGTAAAAATGAAGTACTTTTCGACACAGTGTTTTCAATAAATGGAGTTTTGGTCTGTTAAAATTACATTCATGTTTTCTGTGAACCTAAATATCAGAATCTTCATGAGTTAAATTTCTAATTGTTTTTCTAATGATTTATTTGGTTTTGACAGAAACACACTCACTGGTCACATTAAACTGCATGGTCAAACATCTCTGCAAATTTCTAGCTGTTTGTTTTTGGTGTTGACCTTTGACCATACATGAATATTTTCTTGTTGTTAACATGATAGATGTTTGCAGTTGTTGTTAGGCAGAGTACTTTGAATTTTATTAAAATAATCATTTTGTATTTTTTAGATAACATCAGCTTCCATGTACCTTAAGATCAATTTTTCAATAAGTTGAAATTTTATGCTCTTGTCTGATATTTCATAGATTTTAATTTGTCATGACAAATCAAGGAAAGCTCCAGTGTCAAAAGTTCATATGATATACCAGCATTTCTAGAATGAGGGTGAAATTTACGAGTTCAGATCAGTGTCAAGTCAACGGCAAGTATTTAGGTGTGCTTTAGAGCAGCTGCCTTAGCTGGGCTGATGTATGTATAGACAAAGAGGCAAGCTACCAATGTTAACAGTTTAGCAGAGTAGGCATAAGATTCAGACATAACAATCGGCAGTTTTTTGAGGGTTAGAGTGGTGCAAAAATAAGTAGACAAAAGTAAAGAATCTTTGCTGTTAAATTGGCAACTACTGCACAAAGAGAAACAGAAGTACAGCTGTCTGGAGAGTAGCATTTTCTAGGAAGCACTATATATAGCCACTGGATGTCACGTGTTTTGTCATTGTAATAGGTACAGGCCACTTCATGTGAAAATGAAGAAAACGAGAAATATGGTAAAGTGGATGAAGGAGTAGATGACTTCTTTGCCAAAAAGCTGATACCAGAAGATCCCTTGTAAGTATCTGGAGCATTAAACCCACTTGTAATAGGAAGCAGGAATTTTAGGAGTTATTAGGAGATTCTTGATTTCATTATATAAAGAGCATTTAGGTCCTAATTGGGATCTTGAAGTGGTTCATCGTGAGGTGGGTGCAGCAATGCTCTGTATCCGTACATGTTCCCATCCATCTCCACCACCAAAATATCCTTTCAATAACAAAGTAATGCTTTGGTGTTGCCACATTAATAAGTATCCTTGTACTCTGGTTATAATGCTTTTATGGATTGATCTTTATGGTGTAATCTAATACAATGATATCATAGTCAAACAGCAGAAAATAAAAATTACATGCTTTTATCATTTAAAATGTATTTTGTTGGTGTTTTGTAAGAAAAACTAACAAGCACAATAAAATAAAATAATGTAAATGTGAGTTTTGAATTGCCAATTAGCCCAAGAAACATTTCATTGGGGATGTAGGAAGAAAACCAAAGTACTCGAGAGAAAAATCCATGTAGACAGAGTTAGAATGCTTCTTCTCCTCATAAACAGAAAGCAGGCATGGAATTTAAATGGAAGATGCTAGATTTATGAAGCAGCAGCAGCAGCATTAACAAGTTTGCCTCCCAAAAAATTAACATCTAGTAAAAAAAAATCAGTATGTTTATCACTGACAAAAAAGAGTTTTGAGACACTTATTTAAACTACCTTACATACTTAACATTATAATGAAAACTTCACACAAATAGAGCTACAGTAATTGCCAGCATCCCCCCAAGGAGACCCCTAAACAAAAACAATGACCCCATTGTATGACAGGTTATGTGGCATTTAATTCAAGAGGAACGGCAGGTGCACTGTTGAACTAAGATGTTTTTAAGATGGCTCTTTAAGTATCTCCAAATTAGTATGATGTAGTGAAAAGACTCACTGTTGTAAAATAACAAGGCAAGCCTTGCAGTAAAAAGCCAGTAAAGGCTTGAACTCCATGGTACCCAGGAGAATACATATAATGGTGCAGATGAGTCATCTGCTAGGAGTAGGATGTGGTAGAATTGTATTTGTATTCCTAAAAATTGGGAGGATGGATGTTTTATGTTTTGGTACCAAGTCGATTATGGTATTAACATAAGCAAAGCAAAGGCCAGCATTACCCTCTGTTTTTATTCTAAACAAAGCAAGGAACAAATTCCTCTAACTTTTTTATTGTTTAAGTGGTAACTTACACAAACATTTGAACAAGTGGCATATTGCAAGTTGTTGCATAGCATGTTTCTTGTCACTGCTCTTCTTTATTTTTGTACTTTAGAAAGTTCCTTCAGCCTGTAAAAGTTCAAGAGCCAGTTTGCTCAACGCCTCCTTCTGGCACCAGGACCATCAAGAAAAAATTTGGGGATTTCTTTGCCTTCAAAAAACCAAGGTCATCCCGAGGACAAAAAGGTGAGGGTGCTCCTGAAAGCAGCCCCTCTGGAGGCCTAAGGCTTAAAAAGACTTCAATAGCGGACCTGATTCGGCCTCTGAGAGAGGCAGCACGTGCTGCAGAAAAGGCTGAAGAGAGTGCAGCAAAGGTTTCTACTATTGCTTCCACTACTGGACCTACTGCTGTGACAGGAGCAACAACAACTACAACAGCAACTACAACCACAACACCAACAACAACAACAACAGAATCACCTGCAGGACAGCTGCCTATACGTGTTGACCGGGAGAAGAACAAAACGCTTGAAAGTGACAGAGAGAAGAGCAAGACACCGGACGCAGAGAGAAAACTCAAGCCATCCCGCCGCTCATTACGGGAAGGGAAATCACAGTCACTTATTCTTTTAACAGGTGTTGATGAAGAAGAAAGCTTAGCAGCCAGCCATGGCAAGGTACGACTTAAGATAAGTGTTAAGCTGTTGTGAGCAGTTTTATAGTTTAATAGTTGTGATCATTCTACATTATTGCATTTAGCAAATGCTGGAAGAATGAAGCATTAATTATTTCCCTCATTGTCTGCTAATTCTGAAAAGCCCTTACAACTCAATCTACAGTATGTACTTTCAATCTCTTTTTGAGCACGATGCTTTTCTGCTTTTCTTTCAGAAACTTTCTGAGAAAGGATCAGCAGAGGGTCCACAGACTTTTGAGCAAAAAGTCCACATCATGCTACACAGAATTGGTGTTACAAAAGTGCTGTCTTCTGACACTAAGAAAAACCAGGTGAGACTAGCAAAGAAGCTAGAAAGAAATTGTATTACAGAGTTTAATAATATTTTTAACAAATGTTTTGTTTGACCTTATTAAGCTTTTTATCATGCTTAACGTCATTAGGTCACTAATAATATTTTTCCAGTGTTAAACTTTCATGCTTTCCATTTTCTGGTTAGGTTAAAATTAAATCAAACACAATCTACCCACTTCTTTATTATACAGTCCTCATTTGCTCAGTTTTATATATTTAACAGCAGCGTATACAGCTCAGAACACATTGTACACTCAGGATACATGCGTATTTGGACAATAACACAATCTTCATAATTTTGTCTCTGTAAACTACCACAGTGGATTTCAAACAAAGCCATCACAATGTGATTGAAGTAAAGACTTTCAGTTTTAATTCAAGGGGTTTAACAAAAATATTGAATGAGCCATTTAGAAAAGATAGACATTTTATATATACCCCCCGTATTTGGACAAACTCACATAATCATAACTATTATGATCATTTTTAATATATGGCTGAAAATTCTTTACAGTCAATGACTGCCTGAAGTCTGGAACATAGGCCATCTCCAAGTGATGCTTTCCAGTCCTTTACTGCAGCTCTCTTCAGTTTCTGCTTTTTCATTGGACTTTCTGCCATCAGTTTTGTCTTCATCATGTTAAATGCATGTCCAGTTGGATTGCAGTTTGTGGATTACTTGGCCATTGAAGAATATTCCACTTCTTTTCTTTGGAAAGCACTTTCTTTGCATAATTTACTGTACTGTGAAGCATTGTTCTATCAGTTTTACAGCATTTGACTGAATCTGAGCAGATATACACTTTAGAATTCATCCTGCTACTTCTACCAGCAGTCATATCAACAATAAACATTAGTGACTGACTTCTATTTCAGCCATGCACGATCATGCCATAAAACTGCCTACACCATATTTCATAGATGATATGGTGTTTACTGGATAATGTGCCATTTCTTTTCTTCTCCATGCTCTTCTCTCTCCAACATTCTGGTATATATTGATCTTAGTTTCCTTTGTTCAAAGAAAATTGTTCCAGAATGGGACTGGCTTTTAAAAAATGTTTTTTGGCAAAATCTAATCTGTCCTTCTTATGCTTGAGGTTTACTAGTGGTTTGCAGCCTGTGGTTAACCCTCTATCCTTACTTTCATGAACTCTTCTCTTGATTGTAGACTTTGGCAATGATAGGTCTTCCTTAGCGTTCTTGGTTTGGGTAAATGTTGTAAAGGTTCTTCTTTACCAGGGATAGAATTCTGCAATCATTCAGCATAGTTGTCTTCTGTGGTTTTCCAGACCTTCTGGTGTTGCTGAGTTCTCAAGTGTGTTCCTTCTATTTAAGAATATAACAAATCTGACCACGCATTGTGTTTCTGCTTTCTCGTAATGGGTTTGTTTTGTTTTCTCCAACTAATGATGAACTGTTTTTACTTGAAATGAAAAGCTCTTTGGACCTCATATTAAGAGTTCACAGTGACAGCTTCCAAATGCAAATTACACACTTGGAATCAATTCCAGATCTTTTACCTGCTTAATAGTTAATGAAATAAAGAGGGAACTGCACCCACCTGGCCATGGAACAGTTTGTCAGTCAAATGTCCAAAACCTTTTGAGCCCTTGGAAATTTGGCTATGGAGAAAAATGGCAATCATTCCTAAATGGAATAACAATATTTGTGGTAAACCCCTTAAATTAAAGCTGAAAGTCTACTCTTCAATCACATAATGATTGCTTTATTTCAAATCCATTACGGTGGCGTACAGAGCCAATATTATGCACATTGTGTCACTGTCCAAATAATAATGGTCTGGACTGTATACAATAGCACACAAAACCATTTACAGCATTAACACTAGTAGACTTTGGACAGAAAATGTATCACCAATAAACAGTACATTTGTAAACTTAAAACAACATTAAATCACATACAGTGTGACATTTTTGAATCTAGTGTGGCCCACTCTCCCAATATTCCTCCTCCACAAAAGAATAAAATATCTGAGGGAAGACATTGTGTACTATAGCTTATTAGTATATATGCTAGTGTGCACTGGCTAAATCCGAGCTGGTGTTTATTAATACAGCTGTTGTCGTTATTCTTAACTTTCTCTCCTCATACTAAGTTGCTTAGTTTAACATATGTTTTTGATTGAGGGTCCACTTGTAATGGATTAAGACCATTTAAGCCTCTTCTCTGGGAACAAAATGATAAAGTTTCTTTAATTACTGTAAGATATTCCTGAGCAATACTATAGTGTTACCAAATTAGTCAAGACAGAGCTTGGTCGAGCCCCAGGTTAACAACAACCGCCACCAGTACTGTTAGCCAACAAGGTGCAGGCCGAAATGGGGCTGCTGTTGGCCGAAGAGGAAGAAGGAGAAGAAGAAGGGGGAGACGTGTCCAGAGAAGGAGAAGAGGAGGAAAGTAAAGAGAGTGGAACTGAGGGTAGAAACTTTGAATGTTGGCAGTATGACTGGTAAGGGGAGAGAGTTAGCAGATGTGATGGAGAGAAGGAAGGTTGATATATTGTGCGTGCAAGAGACTAAATGGAACAGGAGTTAGGCCAGGTGGATTGGAGGTGGATTCAAATTGTTCTATCACGGTGTGGATGGGAGGAGAAATGGGATAGGAATTATTCTGAGGGAACAGTATGTCAAGAGTGTTTTGGAGGTGAAAAGAGTGTCAGGCAAAGTAATGATTATGAAGCTGGAAATTGGAGGTGTGATGATGAATGTTGTTAGTGCATATGTCCCACAAGTTGGGTGTGCAATGGTTGAAAAAGAAGATTTTTGGAGTGAGTTGGATGAAGTGATGAACAGTGTACCCAAGGGACAGAAAGTGGTGATTGGAGCGGATTTCATTGGGCATGTTGGTGAAGGGAACAGTGGTGACAATGTGGTGATGGGTAGGTATGATGTCAAGTAGAGGAATGAAGAAGGTCAGAGGATAGTGGATTTTGCCAAAAGGATGGACAAGGCTGTAGTGAATACGTATTTTAAGAAGAGAGAGGAAGAAGAGAGAGGAACGTAGGGTTACATACAAGAGTGGAGGAAGATGCACACAGGTAGATTACATCCTATGCAGAAGAGTTGATGTGAAGGAGATTGAAGACTGCAAAGTGGTGGCAGGGGAAAGTGTAGTTAAGCAGCATAGGATGGTGGTCTGTAGGATGACGTTAGAGATCAAGAAGAGGAAGAGAGTGAAGGCAGAGCCAAGGATCAAATGGTGGAAGTTGAAAAAGGAAGACTGCAAGGTTGAGTTTAGGGAGAAGGTGAGACAGGCACTGGGCGGCAGTGAAGATTTACCAGACAGCTGGGAAACTACAGCAGATGTAGTAAGGGTGACAGCAAGAAGGGTGCTTGGCATGACATCTGGAAAGAGGAAGGAGGAAAAGGAAACCTGGTGGTGGAATGAAGAAATACAGGAGAGTATACAGAGGAAGAGGATGGCAAATAAGAAGTGGGATAATCAGAGAGATGCAGAAAGTAGACAAGAGTACAAGGAGATAAGGTGCAAGGTGAAGAGAGAGGTGGTGAAGGCTAAAGAAAAGGTGTATGAGAGGTTGGACACTTAAGGAGTGAGAAAAGGACCTGTACTGATTGGCTAGACAGAGGGACCGAGCTGGGAAAGATGTGCAGCAGGTTAGGGTGATAAAGGATAAAGATGGAAACGTACTCACAAGCGAGGAGAGTGTGTTGAGCAGATGGAAAGAGTACTTTGAGAGGCTGATGAATGAAGAGAACGAGAGAGAGAAGAGGTTGGATGATGTGGAGATAGTGAATCAGGAAGTGCAACGGATTAGCAAGGAGGAAGTAAGGACAGCTATGATGAGGATGAAAAATGTAAAGGCTGTTGGTCCAGATGACATACCCATGGAAGCATGGAGGTGTTTAGGAAAGATGGCAGTGGAGTTTTTAACCAGATTGTTTAATGGAGTCTTGGAAAGTGAGAGGATGCCTGAGGAGTGGAGAAGAAGTGTACTGGTGCCGATATTTAAGAATAAGGGGGATATGCAGGACTGCAGTAACTACAGGGGAATAAAATTGATGAGCCACAGCATGAAGTTATGGGAAAGAGTAGTGGAAGCTAGGTTAAGAAGTGAGGTGATGATTAGTGAGCAGCAGTATGGTTTCATGCCAAGAAAGAGCACCACAGATGCGATGTTTGCTCTGAGGATGTTGATGGAGAAGTTTAGAGAAGGCCAGAAGGAGTTGCATTGCGTCTTTGTTGACCTGGAGAAAGCATATGACAGGGTGCCTTGAGAGGAGTGGCAGAGAAGTACATAAGAGTTGTACAGGATGTGTACGAGGGAAGTGTGGCAGTGGTGAGGTCTGCAGTAGGAGCGACAAATGCATTCAACGCGGAGGTAGGATTACATCAGGGATTGGCTCTGAGCCCTATTTTATTTGCAATGGTGATGGACAGGTTGACAGACGAGATTAGCCAGGAGTCCCTGTGGACTATGATGTTTGCTGATGACATTGTGATCTGTAGCGATAGTAGGGAGCAGGTTGAGGAGACCCTGGAGAGGTGGAGATATGCTCTAGAGAGGAGAGGAATGAAGGTCAGTAGGAACAAGACAGAATGCATGTGTGTAAATGAGGGGGACGTCAGTGGAAGGGTGAGGATGCAGGGAGTAGAGTTGGCAAAGGTGGATGACTTTAAATACTTGGGATCAACCGTACAGAGTAATGGGGATTGTGGAAGAGAGGTGAAAAAGAGAGTGCAGGCAGGGTGGAATGGGTGGAGAAGAGTGTCAGGAGTAATTTGTGACAGACGGATATCGGCAAGAGTGAAAGGGAAGGTCTACAGGACGGTAGTGAGACCAGCTATGTTATATGGGTTGGGGACGGTGGCACTGACCAGAAAGCAGGAGACAGAGCTGGAGGTAGCAGAGTTAAAGATGCTAAGATTTGCATTGGGTGTGACAAAGATAGATAGGATTAGAAATGAGTACATTAGAGGGTCAGCTCAAGTTGGACATTTGGGAGACAAAGTCAGAGAGGCGAGATTGCATTGGTTTGGACATGTGTAGAGGAGAGATGCTGGGTATATTGGGAGAAGGACGCCAAGGATAGAGCTGCCAGGGAAGAGATAAGGAGGAAGACCTAAGAGAAGGTTTATTGATGTGGTGAAAGAGGACATGCAAATGATGGGTGTAACAGAATAAGATGCAGAGGACATAAAGATATGGAAGAAGATGTTCTGCTGTGGCAACCACTAACGGGAGCAGCTGAAAGAAGAAGAAGAAGAAAAGCTGTGTAAAAAGAAAAGCTTTACAGCACTGAAATATGATCAACAGAAGGCAATGAAAGTAAATGTCTTATATTGAAAATTCACATTTATGATTCAGTTATACACAAGGCCAATAAATAGGAATCTTGTTTAAATTTCATGTACAGTAGTGTATTAGTAATGTACATGCAAAGCATGTTTGAATGCTGTTTACCAAGGAAAGTTAAGGTGCTAAATACTTATAAGTAGTGCAATAAAACTTGAATAATCCATCCATTGTCCAACCCGCTGAATCCGAATAGGGTCACGGGGGTCTGCTGGAGCCAATCCCAGCCAACACAGGGCACAAGGCAGGAACCAATCCTGGGCAGGGTGCCAACCCACCGCAGAACTTGAATAATGTTTTTGCAAAATAAACTTCAAATCACATAAAGCACTCACCCATGTCCATAACAGCTATTAATTCAGTATTGTGATTAGTCATTAAAAAGTTTACAAATCAAGTATGCCACTTAAGAATTGATTTTTTACACATCAGATTTTCTAATGAAAAATAATTATTTACAGTATTGTTATTATTATTATTACTCCTTTGGCTGAAACCTTTGTCCACTGTACTTTACAGATTAGAATACAGTATATTACAATTGTTTATATAGATTTTTGTACACTTTGAGTATAGACAGTTTAGTTGAATCACTCAAGGTCATACATAGTGTCTGAGATGTGGATTGAACTGGCAGTCAACTGGTGTAGAGCCTTAGCCGCAACACCACACATTTTTAAATTACACCTATATTTCTAAAATATCTTTACTGTTTTTGTAGTTGAGGTAAAATGGTAAACGAATGATGATTGATACTGGAGGTTGTTTCATAAATGGCGGGTCAGAAAATAAATTATAATAAAGTATGATTATATGAAAAACATTAGCTGTATGGCAAAGAAGTTATTAATAGGAGGTTTTATACACATACTGTCACACCAGGACAGCTTAGAGTTGTCAGTCGAAGTAACAGTATATTCTTGGAATGTAGGTGGAAGTTAGAGCTTCTTCGTAAAACACCTGTAAAGATGAGGGCAAGTTGAAATGTCCTTTCAAAAGACACTGAGTTTGAAGGACTGTAAGGCAGCTAGTGTATCTATCCATTGAACAATTATGCTGACTATCAACGACTAATAAAATAAAATTTTTTGAGTAACACTTTAGTTTAGGTGTTGCAGAAATGAATCTGTTACTCATTTACTCTTATGTAATAAGTCTTTCACAAGTGATTCTTTTGGTCTCCGTATCACTTATAAAACATCATTTATAAAACCTCTCTGTGCAGTATGGCTTATTGACAGGATGGTAAAATTACTTATTAATATGAAGGATTCACATGCCTTATACTAAATACATAATATCATGAGAAATATGTCCCATTTAAGAAAACTCAGTGTGGCTTCCAAAGTGATGTTTTGTTAGTAGGTCACATTGCAGAGATCAATAAACACTTTACTGATACTTTGTAGGTGTTATGAAGACCTAAATAAATGTTTGGTAAGGTCTTGTTGCATAATAGTAAATGAGTAATAGATACATTTTTTGCAGTACCCATCTTTGTTATTAGTAGTGTGAACTTGCAAATACGGTATACTTTCAAAGCATATTATCAAATTTGACACATATATATTTTTGCCTACTGGTATTTACTAAAGTTTAAAAATAGTAATCTAAGTAATAAACTGTGACTCTGACCATGACTAGATAATCTAGCCATTAATTTTTTCAGTTTTTGAAAATGCTTAATCCAAAGCATGGTAGCTAGAGCCTATCCCAGCAGCATAAGATGCAGAGCAGTAACTAAATCAATCTTTTTCAAGGTACATTCATTTCCATGCCTACTCTTGGTCATATGGGGTTTAAAAAGAAAACCAGAGTACTTGGAGGAAAAACACATTAACAATTAGTAGAACATGTAATCTCCAGACTAGACAGAGATGATATAGAGCAAGATAATGTTTAATGATTTTAAAAGTAAACGATTATAAAAATGAAAACACTATCATCTCGAAAAAGAATGAATGCTTTTGGAAACAGCAGTTAAACTTAGACCAAATTCAGAATTAACAGATGCCTTATTTATAGATTCATTTCATGTGGATAATCTAAATATAGGAATGAGCAGCAGATTTTAGTAAAGACTAAGTAATTATAAATAGCATAAGGATGGTGGTTACATAGCTGAGAGAATGCAATGTACATCAGCAGTTCTGCTTTGACTGTAAAATGCACTATACCTCTATAGAGCTTTCATAACCATATTACATAAGAGATTACTGAAGAAGCAGAAGTGAAAAAAAATAACAAATGACTTAATACATTCCTTAAATCATTTCCCAGACGGGTTTGTATAAAGGGGGGGAGCTTATCCTTGTATATTATGTACAAGGCATGAAACAACTGTGAACACAGTGTCAGTTCATTGTATAGCATATTTATATACACACAGCCACTCATACAGGGCTAGGTGAGCATTATCAAGCAACCTATTATAAATGAATATATGCTTTTCAAATTGTAGAAGTTGTAAAGATTGAAAAATTTTATTTCAAAATAACATATTCTAAAAAAATTTCTGAGATTACATTTTAGTTTAGAAACTGTTTTTTTTCCAGAAGCTAGGATAGACTAGGAAAGTATTCACAGCGCATCACTTTTTCCACATTTTGTTATGTTACAGCCTTATTCCAAAACGGATTAAATTGTTTTTTTTCCTCAGAATTCTACACACAACACCCCATAATGACATGAAAAAAAAGTTTACTTGAGGTTTTTGCAAAGTTATTAAAAATAAAAAAACTGAGAAATCACATGTACATAAGTATTCACAGCCTTTTCTCAATACTTTGTCGATGCACCTTTGGCAGCAATTACAGCCTCAAGTCTTTTTGAATATGATGCCACAAGCTTGGCACAGCTATCCTTGGCCAGTTTCGCCCATTCCTCTTTGCAGCACCTCTCAAGCTCCATCAGGTTGGATGGGAAGTGTTGGTGCACAGCCATTTTAAGATCTCTCCAGAGATGTTCGATCGGATTCAAGTCTGGTCTCTGGCTGTGCCACTCAAGGACATTCACAGAGTTGTCCTGAAGCCACTCCTTTGATATCTTGGCTGTGTGCTTAGGGTCGTTGTCCTGCTGAAAGATGAACCATCGCCCCAGTCTGAGGTCAAGAGTGCTCTGGAGCAGGTTTTCATCCAGGATGTCTCTGTACATTTCTGCAGTCATCTTTCCCTTTATCCTGACTAGTCTCCCAGTTCCTGCCGCTGAAAAACATCCACACAGCATGATGCTGCCACCACCAGGCTTCATTGTAGGGATGGTATTGGCCTGGTGATGAGCAGTGCCTGGTTTCCTCCAAATGTAATGCCTGGCATTCACACCAACAAGTTCAATCTTTGTCTCATCAGACCAGAGAATTTTGTTTCTCATGGTCTGAGAGTCCTTCAGGTGCCTTTTGGCAAACTCCAGGCGGGCAGCCATGTGCCTATTACTAAGGAGTGGGTTCCGTCTGGCCACTCTACCATACATGCCTGATTGGTGGATTGCTGCAGAGATGGTTGTCCTTCTGGAAGGTTCTCCTCTCTCCACAGAGGACCTCTGGAGCTCTGACAGAGTGACCATCGGGTTTCACCTCTCTCTGACCTTTTTATTATTTCTACTTCATTTTCAATGGTGATGGTTTTTCTCTTCTTTACTGTGTCACCAGCACTTGCATCAGATTTGTGTTTTAGAGACATTGTTGAAGGGTGAAGGCAAAAGATTAAGATGAGCTCTTCTGCATAGCACTGTACACGCTGTCACAGCAGGAAGGCACCTGTCGTCAACACATCTGATGTACTGACAAGAGACAGCTTGTCTGCTATGTGTGTAACAGTACAAGCAGGCTTGCTATTGAGAATGAATGGGGCCATCGACGGGCGGTTCATCACCAGCCCACCTCACAGTCGCCTCCACTACAGTATGCTGCCTGCAGCATCCGGCCACCGAGAATGAACACGGTGCGGCCAAAGGCGGCTAGTGAATCGCCCCCATTCAATAGGCAGCCAATCGATGCACACTACAATGCTACCCCCTGCTGCCCCGTTCACCTTCAATGGCCTCTGCTCAGCCACAACCGCGTCAGCGCTTGTAGCATTACCAGCCGCCCAACGAGAACGAACGGGGCAGCCGTGTGTGGTGGGCGGGCAGTGAAATCGCTTGCTGCCAGGAGCCGCCAAGGGACTCTACACAGCGCGGGCAGCGAAATTGCCCCTCACTCCCCCCCCACCGCCCATCCAGCCACCGTTTGCAGCATCCCCAGGCTGAAGATGACGGAGCGGCAGTTACTGAGGCGCATGCATCGCATCTGCAGCCCTGTTCGTATGTCGAATGTCCGTAACCTGGGGACTACCTGTATATTGCGAATATAACCTTTTCCTTGGTGCTGTCTCTACCACCTTAACATTTTCAGTTAGTAGCATAAGGAGCAACTGAATTGGTCTTGTACCCTAAAAAATATAATATTCATCAGTAATGAAGTAAACCTACTGTATGTTCCATTTAGTTCTTCTGTAATTTGACTATTAATGGGTTATGGCATTGTAGCATGCTGATTTTTGTGTTTTGTAACTTTGGTAACTACATTCAGATCATCTGACCTATGACCATCAGCGCTATGATCAGTTAGTATTATTAAAAGAATATTATTTATTTATTATGAATATTTGTAGGCATTGTCTTTTAGAATGTTTACATATGTAATGTGGCAGTCTAATGGCTAGTACAGACTAATATATTCTAAAGTACCCCATTAATGTTGCCATTTACCTGTCTAAGTCCTAGTCATCTTTCAGTTGGACCTCTCTCATTAAAAATATGGCATTGCACAATGAGACATTGATTTATGTAGCACACAGTTCATTGTATTCTATGTATTAGAAGTTATTTAAGTGAATTCTGTTATTTGTCTAATGCCTTTTCTAGACTGAAATTCTTGGATGTAATGCTACAACATATTGTGAATACAGTACTCCTTCACTTAGCATGCCATTCTTCATGTTACTCTGGCTTTGCTCTTGTGTTCTTTTGGGAAGATCATATTACATGGCTATAAGCTAAAATAATAGCAACAATATCATAAACCAGAATAATGTTGGTTTTGGTATACAAAAATGAATATAAACAGAGCACATTCCTAACATTACTAATTTGAAAACAATTTCTGTAATATATAGTTACTACCTTTAATAAACCCATTCATATTTCTTTGTTTATTGAAAAAGCTTGTGTATTAATGAAAAATATTTATATGGATTTACGTATAGTTTGTTTTTATTTATTGTTAATGTTTTTTGAATTACTGAACCAGAAAATGAGTCAATACTGTCTTAATTTTCCTATGATAAAGAGGTGTATTTTTTCTTTCTGTGTTTCTTCTGCTAAAATATGAAGGATATTAAAAATTTATCTAGGGTTTCTGTGACATCTCAAGGATACTCAGTGGATTGTTTTTAATATAGTAAATTTGTGATAGTTTGCCTGTTTGTGTTTTTAAATGTATTCTTTGAAACTTTGTATTTTTAAACTGTGCACTCAATGACCATTCAATAATTGAAAATATTATACAGGTAAAATTCCATTTAAACAAATATCTTTAAAACGAAATTTTCATTACAGCAAAGTATTTTTATAGTCCCGACAGTTTCTCCATATGACACGAGCCTATAGAAATCTCGTTACTATGAAATACATTCAGCAGATACTTTCATTACAATGAAGTGCCCAAAAGACCTTTAAATGCCTGAATGATTCATCTACAGAGCAGTTAGCTCTGTGTTCGCAACTCAGTTGTGCACAACGATCCCCAAGCAGAAACACACATTATTTTTTTCTTTCTTCAAACTTTCCTCGTACTGTTTTTATTTTATTTTTTTTTACTGTTTTTGTTTTCGGTGGTTTTCGGCGATACCTTTTGCTTTTTTCTTGTCAACATTTGAAAAACATCCATTGGAATTTAACTCATTGTCACCCTCCTATAGAAACGGCAGACACGAAAAAACGATAACAGTTCATATTAGAAAAAAGAAAAAACGTTACATTTTTGCAGCTCTCGATTGTGGCAACAAGAAAAAAGACGTTGCCAGTGAATATGGAATTTCGCCATCGATGCTGTCAACTTTCTTGAAAGACTGAGCAAAAAAAAAGATATTGCGCTTTGGGACACACTTCAGCGTGTCATTCCCGTTGGATGGGGGGTGGTGGGAATCCCAAAAGAGTTCAGAAACCTCACAATATGAAGAAGAAGAAAAGGATGATTCGGCTTCTGATTGATAACTGTGGTGCCCACAACATGCTTCCACATTTAGATAATGTTTGCGTTGAATTCCTCCCACCCAATTACACAGCAGTGCTTCAGCCATTGCATTTGGGCATCATTCGCACCCTGAAAGTGTATTATCATAAGGAAATGCTGAGAAAAATTCTCGTCAGCATAACTTGTAGGCAGGAGGAGATTAAAATGAACGCGAAATAAGCTATTGAAATGATTGCAAATGCCCAGGCGCAAGTTAAAGAAAGCACTATAGCAACAAATACAGAATCTCATTACAACGAAATTTTCATTACAATGAAATATTTTTTAGGTGGAATTTTACCTGTATATTTTTTGATTGTATCAGTTCTGCATTTTGTAATTGTGAGATTTGTACAGAAATGATGATAAATTATTCATGCATTGATTAAACTTTCTAGTTTAAATGCATTTCCTTTATTGCAGAATAAAGATGGAGAGCTGAGGAAAGCAGATTCTGAAGGTATTGTCTTTTTGTAGTGTGTATAAATTATAGAGAGAAGATTAATGTGGTGTGCTAGTTAAGGTTCAGCTGTTTATCTGGGTAAATTACTAAGCAACAATTATAAATATAATATATATATATATATATATATGTATTAAATGCATTATGCAACAGTTCAGCAACAGAAAGCTGTAAAAAATGTGTAAACAGCTAAGCTCTTCTACTTTACACCATCATAAAACATGGTTATGCGGTGGAATTACAGATAGCTAATTGTACATCTATGCATATTCTAGGGCTGCTGCCTTATATGTGAGATGTAAAAAGCAACGAGGAACCTGAATAATGAATATTTTAAAAATATATATGCACATTTGATTTTGTTTCTCTTAGGAACAATAGTGGACAGCAAACCCCAGCCACCTCCACAATTCATGACTCCACGTACCATGTCTACTTCCTCAGGTGAGATGTAATGGTTGTATGTAATAGGCATAATGATATCATTTTTATATACAACATTAATGTTACTATTCTTTGAATTAAATTTATTGTGACACTCCTGCAGGGTGGGTTCAGGTTCATCATTTGATTGACTTACGCCAGATGCCTGTGTAATTTGTAGTTGTTGTCCTAATGGAAAATGAATCTGATGTGACTTCTAAAGACAATTATGCTGCTTTTCCAGTAGTTCCAAGAAACATCATGAAGCAGAATGAAGCTGTCAGGCAGGTTTCAGAAGTTTTCCCTTTACAAGTAGAAACTCTAACAGAGGTGTTACTTTTAATCAATAAATATTAGATAATATATTTTTTGGTGTGGGTTGTTATCTATACAAGATGCCTGTTGCTGACAGTCTCTTTGATACTCATCTGCTTCATAAGGGAAAAAAGTCTCAAAGATGTGTTAAATACCGTTATTAAGCAATTGCACTTCTTCTATGTCCCAGTACACTTGTTTTCAATTTTTTTATAAAGTCTATTATTATACTAAATAAAAAAAATGGCTTGCAGAGAAATAACACTTTGGATGTAAGCCTATCATTTACAAAGGCTGTATATAGTCCGTGACTGGGACTTCTTCACGTCCAAGCTGAAGCACTGCTATAGGTTCCCCAAACAGAGCAAGAACCAAATTCAGAGCAAATTCACAGGAAGCTTCAGTAACCCTAAAAATGCAATGAAAACAATTTGTCTAATCCCTTATTGACAGCAGAAAGGCAGCATTGGTTATACAAGAGCAAGTGAGTTGTCTCACATTGAAAATGTAAATAACTATGGAATCTGTCATTTATTGTCCTTTTAGTTTTTAGAAATATCTGAGAATGAACAGGTTTTGCAAAAATATATTGATGAACAAGGCTGTATTTTTTTACCATGATCGTAGTTTCTTCTTATGGTTATTATTCTATCTAAAGATTTATAATATGTCAGCATGATATTCTGCACATATTTATCAAATGGAGTTAATTTACTGTGTTGACAATAAAATCTGCTTTTTAATGTACCTTTTAAAAGACTATTAGGTAATAATCAAGGCTGACAGACTAACATTTAAAATGATAGTCACATTTCCAGAACCTATAAACATCAAAGAAAGGGACAGTCGTGTCAGGTATGTCAGGCATTTGACAGGCCAAGCATGTTATTTCAGAGAATTCTTTTATTTTCATTTTTGCATCATTACATTATTTGTTTTTTTAATAAGGCTTACCGTGCCAAAGTTAAAAATGGGAAAAAGGGAATTCATGTACTAACAAAAATTATTGTCCCCGTGGAAAAACTATAAATTAGAAAGTTGTAATCCCAACCCTTGCTCACTGAACAAATCCATAAATGCCCGTGCTTAAATTTTAGATGTGTTTAAATTATTATGAGGGCTTTGAGGCATTGTTTTCAATGAAAGGCATCTGATTAAATAATTATAGAATACGTTTTAAATAAAGCAGGAGACCATTAAAAACATTGTGCTTTTCACAAAAATATACTTCATATCAGGCACAATATCATGGGTAAGACTCTGTCAATCTTCATGCCACTCTTCTTTCTAGATATGCGCCGGCCATTCCGAGCCGGTCACGTCACTGAGCCCCTGAGAGGAACGGACAGGAGCTGTCAAGAACGTACAAGCCCGGTGGTACCCAAGGCTCCAGTAAAGCCTCCAGTCTCAGAGATCCAGGAACACAGTTTAGAGGTCTCCCCAGCAACAAGGATGCCCAAAACTTTGCAGGAGCAAAGTCCAGTAGACAGCTGCCTGACGGAAGAGGGAGGAAGTCTCTCAAAGTGCAAGAAAGAATCCCTGACGCCAACCCCTTCTCCTCGACGAATGACGGGTGTCACAGAGAAAGAGAAGAGTGAGCGAGCAATGCCAGTGGCAAGTGAAGGTAAAATATTTTGTAGTGTTGACTTTTGCTTCCTTTTTAATGTATAACCTGTCCAGCATTTTTGGACTCCCAAGATTTCCAAGAACAGATTCCTTATACAGTTATATTAAAGCATGCCTTTTCATGCAACAGTTCATACTTAGATAAATAACTGCTTGAGAATTTTTTTATGTAATTTAAAGGTGAAATCATTTGGGCAGGTACCTGACCAGGGCAGCTCTCACAATATGAGGGGCAAGGTGGAGAGTAAATACACAAAATCTTGAAGATTTTTAGACACGTGTCAATCAATCATCATTGAACATTAATTTCTGTTATATTGCCTTTTATTGTGTACACCATCACACAGGGCTTTATTGATGTACATTAGCAGAGTACATAAGTTTATAGAAGTTCACAGATGGGGTATCCAAAAGGCTATTTATCTCTTGTAAAGTACACTATGCACATGTTGATCTAAAGAAGTCTTTTGTTTTTAATGTTTGGTTGCCTCAAATGTCTAGTGCCTGTATAATGGTGACCTCTTAGCTCAGATTTTTAAGGACAGCGCTATGTGTGACACCTTTTTAAGTCACTTGAAAGTGAAGCATTAAAGCATCCCAAGCTTTAGCTGACAGTCTCCTCGTTCCATTCCACAGACAATCTCCCCATTCCCCGGCCTCGAGTTAAACAGGCTCAGAACCGCAGGGCCACCTCTGTTCATGAAGAACAGCTCAGGGACCAAGAGAGCCAGCTGGAGCCGAAAGGTGAGGCCAACTGAAAAGGCTGATTTTGCACACTTTTCACACACATACACATATATACAGCTAAACTTATAAACTGAGCTGTTGGCTTTTCTTATTCTGGACAAGAAGCCATTTTTCTGAGCATTTAATATTGAAGAAATGTTGAATGAACTGAAAAAAATGAAGAATACAGGGCATGGAAGAAAATGAAAAATATTGAAGAAACTGAAAAGATTCTGACCTACACCAAGATAGTTCTTTTCTTTCAGCTGAAATAGATAGACCTGGTAAATATAAGGGGGTTAAGAGAAGAAAAATCACACCTTTCCATGCCAGAATGGCATCAACAGAATATTACAGTGTGAGGTGAGGTGCTGTATAATGTCACTACCTAAAGTAGGCCAGACAGCAGGTAAAAGCATAGCAAGTCTCTTATTTAAGAGTGTGGTGCATGTAAACACAGGGATATCTCCAATACAAAAATATCTCATAAAGCCAACCTCAAGCTCAACCATCAGACATTCATCTCCTAAGTGCAGTAAGGCAACCATTCACCCTTACTTATAGTTCAGGTTTGTGGTTTGCATCATTTTATATTAAAACCAATGGAATGCTGTTACTCTGATGGAGCCATCCCACAGTGCTGCATTCAAATGGCACTCCTTTAGCTAAGTGAGCACATAAGGCTCCTACCATACTGTACATACTGAGCTATTAAACACCACAGAAATCTTTCTGATGAAACTCCATGCTCTGCTGGTCTAATGGCACCTTTACTTTAGCCAGGCATTTTGATTTCCCTGATAAATCATTGTGGCCTCATTGCTACAGCCTCATATTGTATCCCTGAAGTCTTTAAATAGCAGGAATTTTTTTTGCTTTATTTTTTAAATACATCTATTTAAAATAATATACTTCACTGTCCCTGATCTTTTAAAACTAATTTGATGTAAGTAGAGACCTATGTCACCACTGTAAACTTTCAGGCCTTATACAGTTAGGTCCATAAATATTTGGACAGAGACAACTTTTTTCTAATTTTGCTTCTGTTCATTACCACAATGAATTTTAAATGAAACAACTCAGATGCAGTTGAAGTGCAGACTTTCAGCTTTAATTCAGTGAGGCGAACAAAACGATTGCATAAAAATGTGAGGCAACTGAAGCATTTTTTTAACACAATCCCTTCATTTCAGGGGCTCAAAAGTAATTGGACAAATTAAATAACTGGAAATAAAATGTTCATTTCTAATACTTGGTTGAAAACCGTTTGCTGGCAATGACAGCCTGAAGTCTTGAACTGAAGGACATCACCAGATGCTGGGTTTCCTCCTTTTTAATTCTCTGCCAGGCCTTTACTGCAGTGGCTTTCAGTTGCTGTTTGTTTGTGGGCCTTTCTGTCTGAAGTTTAGTCTTCAACAAGTGAAATGCCTGCTCAATTGGGTTAAGATCAGGTGACTGACTTGGCCATTCAAGAATTTTCCACTTCTTTGCTTTAATAAACTCCTGGGTTGCTTTGGCCTTATGTTTTGGGTCATTGTCCATCTGTATCATGAAACGCCGCCCAATCAATTTGACTGCATTTAGCTGGATTTGAGCAGACTGTATGTCTCTGAACACCTCAGAATTAATTCGGCTGCTTCTGTCCTGTGTCACATCATCAATAAACACTAGTGTCCCAGTGCCACTGGCAGCCATGCACGCCCAAGCCATCACACTGCCTCCACCGTGATTTACAGATGATGTGGTATGCTTTGGATGATGAGCTGTTCCACGCCTTCTCTATACTTTTTTCTTGCCATCATTCTGGTAGAGGTTGATCTTGGTTTCATCTGTCCAAAGAATGTTTTTTCCAGAACTGTGCTGGCTTTTTTAGATGTTCTTTAGCAAAGTCCAATCTAGCCTTTCTATTCTTGAGGCTTATGAGTGGCCTACACGTTCGAGTGCACCCTCTGTATTTACTTTCATGCAGTCTTCTCTTTATGGTTGACTTGGATATCGATACTTCGACACCCTGGAGAGTGTTGTTCACTTGGTTGGTTGTTGTGAAGGGGTTTCTCTTCACCGTGGAAATGATTCTGCGATTATCCACCACTGTTGTCTTCCATGGACGTCCAGGTCTTTTTGCATTGCTGAGTTCACCAGTGCTTGCTTTCTTTCTCAGGATGTAACAAACTGTAAATTTTGCCACTCGTAATATTGTAGCAATTTCTCGGATGGTTTTTTCTGTTTTCGCAGCTTAAGGATGGCTTCTTTCACCTGCATGGAGAGCTCTTTTGACCGCATGTTGTCTGTTCACAGCAAAATCTTCCACATGCAAGCACCACACCTCAGATCAACTTCAGGCCTTTTATCTGCTTAATTGATAAGACATAACGACGGACTTGAACACACCTGCCCATGAAATAGCCTTTGAGTCAATTGTCCAATTACTTTTGAGCCCCTGAAATGAAGGGATTGTGTTAAAAAAATGTTTTTGTTGCCTCACATTTTTATGCAATCGTTTTGTTCACCCCACTGAATTAAAGCTGAAAGTTTGCACTTCAACTGCATCTGAGTTGTTTAATTTAAATTCATTGTGGTAATGAACAGAACCAAAATTAGAAAAAGTTGTCTCTGTCCAAATATTTATGCTGTGATTATTGAAAAAGTATAATTAAAATCATAGGCAGGAACTCTCTTGGAATGAAACACATCCCTATGATGGATTTATTAATGGCACTAAAATAGACTTTCAATACAGACATATATTTGTTTAATATATTTTATGTAAAGCAGCTTATTTATTGTATGATTCTGGAGTTAGACTCATATGTGTTATGTGGTATGTGTTAAAGTCAACAGTATATTCCCTAGTTTAATAATAAATGTCTGGTTATGGGCATCTGAAATAACCTTACTTCCAAATATAAAGTCCAAAGAGGTTGGTCCTCTCCCCATTTCTCTTTCAAAGCATGGCATAACATAATTTACTTTTATAAGGAATTATTCCAGAAAAATCCAATGAAAACATTGAAAACTGTTGTTAGACGTTTAGAGGAGTTACTAGCTGTAGTGAAGTAACATCAACTGATGATTGTATTCCTATGTGGAAACAGCTGAAATAATCTCTTGTACGTGACAACTCTTACTTGCTCCGTATTTGTCGACGCACATGTCTTGTATATTTTCTAGCCCAATCAGACTTTGGCTTGCTGCCATCTGATAAAGTGGTTTCCAGTGGACAATTGAATATTATAAATGCATTATACTGTCTTGCCCAGCAATTAAGTTTTATAACATTAGGATCAGGACCTTTTTTTGAAAAATACTTTATAAAACCACACACTCAATCCCAGCTGATGAACAGTTAGCAATCAGCCTAACATGTTTGCCTTTGGGAGAAAGAAAGAAACTGAAATAGAAAACCCATGTGAACATAAAGAAAACACGGAAACATGACAAGAAAGGCAATCCCAGAGTTTTGGCGCTGTGAGATGGCTGAACTAACCACTGCATCACTAACCAGTACAAAGCTCTAGCACTCACACCAGGGGAAAATCAGCATTTTCAATAAACCTACCATTGTGTTTTTTGGCCTTTGTGGAGAATTTTGACTTGCTTATGAAATGCATGTGAACATGGGAGATACTCACAGAAAAAAGAGTCTGAAAGTAAAAGCTAATATTGGAAACTACTATGAAAAAATGACGATCTGATAAAGTGCTCCACCCACCTGAGTGTTATGTGGTAGGTCTGTAATATTATGAGACTAGTTTATATAAATACTTTTTTATCTACAACCAATGCAGTTTATGCCCGCTGTACACTTATTTTCATTTCAGGGAGCCTACATGTATGCATTTACTGTATCTCACCAGTGTGCTTTTTACCACAGACTGCACTGTTCTTGTAGTTTTCCATCACCATTTTTGCTACAACAGTAACAGCTGGAGTTTCAGAGGCTTTCTTCTGCATTAAAGAAAATATCAAATGTTGATTTGCTGCTAAAACACAACCCTTAGGAAAATTTAATTTGACAATAAATCAACATTTACAGCCAAGCAGAATCCTTCAGAGATTTCAAACTTGGGTTATAAGTTACAGTGGGATAAGACTGCAAATAATAAAGATCAGAACAAGTCATTTCATGTTTTAGGGAATTTTCTTTTGCTGTAAAGAAATAAGAGAACTGTCCCTAGTGTGACTGATTGATACGTGCAGTGCACAAATTCAAAATATTATTGTGTTCTGTAGGAGGATGTCACCATTTCTTGATGCCATCTTTTGAATAAAGAATGGTGTTTCATTTACTCATTGCTGCTGTGTCAAAGCCATCATTTGTCACTTGTTTTGGTTTACTGCCTCTCACAGGTGACAATAAGAGCGAGGTCAGTATCAAGCGATGCTCTCCAGAGGACCAGACTGCTTCTGGCGAGGTGCTTCAGACTGCTGCAAAAGCGCAACAGGTTCCGCAGACTGCACAAAGATCACTTCGAGACCAAAGAACTGATCCTCCTGTGTCACTGAAAAACATGAACTGAAAAAAATCTATTTTCTACCATTTCCCTTTGCACGTCAGATTATGTACAAAAAGTGAAGAAAAGTCCTATACTTCTTAATTATTAAAAAAAAGTAATTATGCTCTATCATCACTTGTCCTGCTCAAGCTGGTCTGATTTCTTCACTGTAAAGTCTATTAAGAATACAGTCACCTAAGTGTCCAAAACTTCTACAAGAAGAATGCATGATGAATCTTATCAAGTTATCAAGAACAATTAAAAAACCGTGTCAGTCTCCTCCTTTAGTTGTGTCTGGAAAATTAAGTATAGTCACACCAAATCACTGGGCGAAGATGCCTCTTTAGCTCAAATGGTACTTCACTTACAAGAAACCATCTTCACCAGTAGAAATTCCAGCTAGTTAACCAGTACAACCCAGCTGGTAGTTTTTCCCTCAACCCCCTCACTGCCCTAAATATGATGGGATCACAAAGACCCTTAGACACTTGATGAAGGAACATTTTGGGATTCAAAATAGTGCTGATATTTTTCCTTGAGCCATGTTTTTTTTCCAGCACACTGTCTTGGGATAAGCTCTTTTAGTACATTTTTCATGGTGCCTATGGATGCTGGAGGTTTTATTCAACATGGAAACCATCAATTTCTTGGCACTGGTGTGCATATGTATGGGGGATGATTTTCCATATGTTGATATTTATGTAAGGACACAAAGCCCCCTTTCATTAACAGACATTATCTACTCTCAGTGCTTACATCCAACTAAAATGTAAATCAATTCTTCCACTTGTGAACGTTACAAGCCTACTCATAGCTGCTTTAAAAAGAATGAGCACAGTGGGCACCAGCTAAGTCCCCAAGTGAAAGTAGCAGTAGCTCACTTGGCCATGAAAACGGTTAAGAGGCCCCCTGTTGTTTATTTTATTTTATTTTTTGGCAATTGTTGTACTGCACACTTGAAATGGTTGGTTCTTTTTCAATTTAAATGCCTAGAACAAGAATGGATGTTGGGTTTTAACTAATTTAAACCATAGCGAAAAAAACTATCATCACGCCAGCAAGGTTTTTCTTTTTTATTCATAATCTTTTGATCTTGTACCTTGCTCATCTAGGTAAGTGCCAATTGTCTTCAACACATTTTAAATATTTTTTAGGGTGTGTGCTGTGTCTGTTTCATAACAAAACTGCATTTTATTTGCACTGCAGGACTGGCATTTTTTCCGCTGGTCAATTAAATTCCAAAATGAAAAGGCGTTTGGCAGCAGGAGTGAAGTAAGAGGGTCACACCAAAACTAATGAACATATTGAAATTACCAAGAAATGCCTGACAATATGTGCTACTGTAACTAGTTCTTCAATCTACCGTCTCACTCCTGAATAAAGAATGACATCACCTACCCCAGTTATGTGTTCACAGATGATTGCGAGTAAATGGCAGGCAAGGGGTCAACATACAAGCATGACTTTAAAGTGTATATGGAACATCTATCTGCATGGGTGTCAGACTTTGGACAAACGCAGACAATGCAGTCCAGCCAAATAGACGTCCAACTGTTTATAGCCACAACCAAGAGAAACAAAGTAAATCGACAATCAACAATCGGAGCCGTGGAATTGGAAATAGAGAAAAGTTTGGATATTACAGTTAAAAACCAAGGAGCGCCACATTTCTCTGGGTGGAAAAAAATAAACATTTCCTTGAAATTGTTGGATTTTTGTGTTATTAAAGCAACTGACTTTCTCCACAGTTGTGATGGGTTACGAAAGCTACTTTTATGAGTTTAATCCAGAAAACAAATGACAACGAATAGTATAGCATTGTGCCACTTACAAAAATGAAGACGAAAACATTTCAGTCATCCTCCAATATTATGGGAACCATCTTTTGGCATTTTGAGGAATGCATACTATGGAGGGGAAACCATTGTTGCTACAAATTGCCTATTGATGCTTTGCATGACAAATGTTCACCGAGGAAAAAGGCTGACAATGTGTGGCCATAAGCTGTTTAGCTCTACTTGAATGGCTTTGAGAAGAACAGTCCGGAGGTAGACGTCTAAGGCTGCCATCTCTGGGACAGGATTTTAAAGATCAGAGCGGGGGCCAGCACTTTAATACCTGTGAGACTGTCCAGGCTGTAGTGCCTCGATGTTCAAACATGCCTGGAACGGAGTCCAACTGCAAGCGGATTTTCACATTTCTACAATGGTGCAAAAATGCATCAGTCAGACTGGGGAATTAGTAGAGACGTTTACAATGGCATGTAATCTGGACTGACGTGTACACATCTATCCATACCTTTACTGAATCATAAAATGAATATGTGCATTACTTTTGGTACAACCCTCGTATTGCCCATTCATAGTCACTATGCATTTCTTCCTCGGGGGTACAATGTGTTTCTACAATAAAGGATCATCTTAAGAACTTGTAAAGCAGATCAGATTGTAAGCACTGTACGTCATATCTGAGCACTCCATCATGGCTCCGTGTCATCTGTAATATTTATGTGAAATTTGTTCTTGCGATTGGGTGTTTAAGGGTGAAAAGCCAGGAAATGTTATTTTTCATTTTTAATAAGTTACGGATTTAAAATTAGTAATAAATTACATTTTATACAGTGTAACTAAAACAATAACAATGTACAATAATAGTTTGATGGTAACTGAATCAGCATTACAAAAATGTTAAATGCACATCATCCAAATGTGATTATGTTACTTTCTCAGTTGTGAACGCAATGCATGTTAAGAACAGCCACATGTATCAGTCAGTTTTAACCTATGGCCTGTTGGGCACCATCATCTCCATTTCTTGTCTGAAAGATCAGTGGAGGTTGCAGCAATTTATTCCAACCAATATCTTAATTAAACAGCCATTTTTTCCATTAATGTACTGTCATTAAATTTGACCGCTGTCTCTGCTTAGGAGTTCAATCAGGATGATGTCCCCTTCTCAGCCACTAGTTCTTCCGAAGATGTCCGTAGTGGGGATCAATCTTGGGACATTTGAGTTAAACAGCAGTCATTTCTGAAACTGTACCAAACAAATTCTCCTTTGGTGCAGCTTTTTGAGAAGGCTGTTCTTTAATCCAATGGACGCAAATTTGAGTCCCACTACTGCTGTCTCTAGGAGGACAAGGAGCTGTGAGGGGGCTACTGTCCTGGGTGAATTCCTAAGCAAAGACATCAGTTTACTCCTGTGTTTTACAGCTTGCAGATCACATTACAAAAAGTGAAACAAATTTAAATCAGAACATAATCAGAACAACCTTTCAGACATTAATGTTTAAAAAGAAGTTACTTTAAGTGAAACTGTTCAGAGAGAGCTATGTAGACAAACAGCCCATTATTAGGTAGTTCCTCATGTGTTATGGAAGATCAAAAGCAAAAGAACATACAAACAGGGACACTTATTTAAGAACAAGAGAAGAGGTCTGCTGGGGCCTGAGATGAAAAATCTGGGTGCTAAGCAAGGTCTGCAGTTGTGCATTTAGCAGGTCAGAGTGGTCACTGCTTTTTGTAGTTTTGTGAAGACACAAGGGAGAGAAAAAAGATGGGATTAGAAAAGTGGAAAGATGCTCTAGAAGCAATTGCAAGAAAGAGAAGAAGAAAAATCTCAAGATATGTTTCCTTAACTATACTGAAAAGGGTAAGAATGGAAAGGTTAAAGGATAAGTTTGATATATTTTAAGTTCAAGTTACTTTTTCACAATCTTGGTAATCATTTACCACATGAAATTGTGTTAATTTTTATATGTTTTAAAAAAATACATACAGTACCTGTTCTTGCATTTTGAAATGGAGGGAAACACCTTTAAGATCCCAATATGAAAAAATATTAAAGCTTACCTAACAGGTTTTATTTTTTTAGCCAAAAGTGTTACTGAGTATTGATTCTGTCTTAAGATTGCAAAACAGTGAAATTCATGTTAAGGAAGGGAAAAGCATGTAGACTGGCTGTGTGCTTCACCTCACTGCTCATCTTCCTCCGTGGCACTCTTCAGGGCCAGTGGCACGGGTTCACCTTGGGAAAGTCACCTCCAAGTGCAGTTATAGATGTTACTGAATGTCGATGCCCAGATGTGAATTGCTGTCTCCGTTCTGTAGACAACTAGACAACAATCACTGAAAAGTCACACTTGTGATCATTCAATATATGGAAGCTCATTCTCCCCTTCAAAAAAAAAAAAACAAAAAATAGTGAGAAATGTTCAATGCACAAGTAGTATGCACTCAAGTGACCAAGACCTAAGCAGACATTATAGGCATATATTTAGTTTTCAGCAGGCTGAAGTTCAGAAAGTTTAGCTCAAATATTTTGGCATAGTCACAGTGGTGGTGCATGTCTGTCACTCCTGCCTCACATCACTCAAGTCTACACGATATTCTCCTGTGTATTTACAGATCGACTGGTATCAGTGTCACTTAAAAACATTGGTCTCAGTTCTTTTATTTCATATCCTCAGCATGAGTGACTCAACATGCCCTATAAAATTCAATAATTGGTTTATGGCACTTCAATCTGTTTCATTGTGGTTTGGCTCTATCATACACTATGCCATTTTTCTCAGTGTTTTGCTATCGTGTCCACACCACACAAAGTGCATAATGCTGAGTGTTATCTGGCCCTTGCCTATCTGGCATGCAGGTGGCTTAGCTCTTAAAAAAATCTTAAGACTTACAAAAGTGCAATTCAGTGTAACTAGATGTTATGTGTAGAAATGTGCGATGAAACTCTTATATGTGCTATTCATCATGGTGCTGCCACTCATTGTGAATGTCGCTCGGTAGGCTGTGTGAAATAATAGCACAGGATGTAACAGGTGAAACGTTGGTGCTGTTTAGGAGGAAATATCCCTATGATTTGAGCACACATTAGTCTGCTATTACGAGTGATGGCAGAACTTGACGAGTCTTCCATGTTTCTGAAGTCGAAAACGCTGCTGCCCCCAAGTGGAGATATTCTGTATGTTTTAAGGCTTTTACCTTCATGTTGGGACCCCAGTACCTTTAACTTCCATTATAAACACAAGTGCAAGCTACTGTTGGTGTTCTTTAAAATGTATAAAACAGTTCACTTTGGAATGCAACTTCATGTGGAAAATTAATATATGCCATAAATGTGGAGAAATAATTTTGACTTGTAAAATGTAACTTCTGCGGTGGGCTGGCACCCTACTCGGGGTTTTGTTTCCTGCCTTGCGCCCTGTGTTAGCTGGGACCCCTGTGACCCTGTAGTTAGGATATAGTGGGTTGGATAATGGATGGCCGGATGGATGGAAATGTAACTTATCCTTTAAGACAGGAGCACATGAATTAGAGGAAATAGAGCATTTTGGTACTTAAGATGAAAAATTCAAGGGGACAGGAGGCTAGAGGCTGAGATAAGGCTCAGAATTGGAGTGTACAGGAAAAATTGGAGAAAGTGTAGTACAATACTTTGAGATAAAAAGATAGTAGCTATAAAAATAAAAAAAAATAAGGAAAATATAAATGACAGGAGCGAGACTAACTGTTTTATAATGGTGTAACTTGGGGGAAAAAGTAGAAGGGAGGCCGAAGGAAAGTAATTTCTGTGCTGAATGCGTGTTGTGAACAATGTTTATTGAGTAGAAAATGGAAACAATTGGGGGATCTTCAAGGTGAAACGGATATAATAAGGGGTGATGGAAGGAAGACTCCAGTAGGATGGCATGTGTGAAGAGTGAAAGGAAACCATGTGTAGCAGGAGAGTTTTAAGAGATGCCAAGTGAAAGGAGGAGAAGATCAAAAACCAGATGGGAGGATTTGATACACACAAATATGCAAGAGATTGGGTGTAAAGAGTCTGACCAGAAAAAGAATGTGATAGGAAAGAAAGATGACACCTCCAGTGCTGCAAACAGGAATAATGGACAAGCCAGAGTAGAGAAAGACTGAAGAATTCATGCCAAATTCTGAAGAAGCATTGTGTCACTGCTTGGAAGAAAATTTAAAATGGCTGGGGCTTTTTGTTTCCTGCCTTGCACCCTGTGTTGGCTGGGATTGGCTCCAGCAGACCCCCGTGACCTTGCAGTTAGGATATAGCAGGTTGGATAATGGATGGGGCTGATGGCAGGATACTGTGTGAATGTGGATCAGGGTGGGGGGGTTTAAAGCAAAGTTTTGAAGATGAAAAGATTCTTTTCCCTCTTTGTTACTCTCTGTACAACACAGATGAAAATAAAACAGCAATGGATTTAAAAGGAAATGAAACTACAGGCAGTTGTACTTCAGAGAGGTGACATGTTTAATTTTTCTTTGTGGAATAAAACAGCATTTGAAGAAAGAACCTGATGACTCAGGAAGGAGAGAAAGGGTATCTTTAGTCCAATTAACAATTAAAAGGGCACAAAATCTACACTGTCGCCACTGAATAATTGTCGTCGACCGTTCACTTGCTGTAAATGTGCAGGCTCTTGTCTGAGCCTGTGTTCATCTATGCATGTCTGCTGTGCCACATCCACCCAAAACGAAGGGGAGTTTCACTCTGCCAGGTGTACCTTCAGGTCAGCTTTCAGTCAGCTGTTTTTGATGACCAGATTTCTACAAATCAAGTCAAAATGAACGGGGACACGAATATTAGAGAGGCGCTTTGTTTACACAAATCAAAAATTCCCTTCAAAGCAAAGCTGCTTACACTTTTTAAAATGTACCTGGAAAAAATAAGTGACATATGGAAAATGGATCTTTACTCCAGCAATAAAGAAGAAGCTTAACTACTTCATGAATGTGCAAGACAAAAATCACAACAGATACTTCAAAACAAATGGACCCCTTTACCTATTACACTCCTGAAAGACGCCAATGGCATACTCAGTGCATCAATGACACAACGCTCTCAGATCTGATTATTCCAATTTCAGACAATTAATCCAAAATACTTATTTTTGGGGATGCTCAAGGAAACCTGGAATCTCCAAAGAAATCCCACTCAGCTACTGGGAGAACAAGCCATCCTACAGCGATACTCGGGCAACGTAGTGGTCCGAGTTCAATCTCAAGCCCTGCCGCCACCCTAGGGAGTAAGTGAGCCTGAAAGGAGGCCATCTCTTGAGTAGATATGCAGTGTCTTTAGACAGTTTTCACATTTTATTGTTATACAGCATTGGTGGCAGTGGATTTAGTTTGGCATTTCGGATACTGATCAAATGTCAATCAAAGTGGTCTAGATTAATTCCAAATATAAAACACAAACTGGCATAAATATTCACCCTTACTATGACACATCTAAGCCATCACTGGTACAAACAATTAGTTTTTGAAATCACAAATTTAGTTTAGTGGAGGTCACCTGTCGAGGGCTTCAACTTTTGCACTTCTGTTAAGTTAGTATGGTGGCTTAACCTACACAATGAAGACAAAAGAACACTCCAAAAACTCTGTGAAAAGGCAATTGAAAAGCACAAGTCAGAGAATGGAGACAAGAAGTCATCCAAGTGACTAAATATCACCTGGAGCTGAGGTAAATCAAACATGAAGAAATGGAAAAACTACGGCACAGCCAGAAATGTGCAGACTATCCACTAAAACCCGTTGATCAAGCAAGAAGACGACTAGTGAGGGAGGCCACCAAGAGAGCTCTGAGAACTGTGCAGGAGTCACAAGTGTCCGTGGCTGAGACTGACGAGACAACAACTGTTCCCAGGTTGCTTCACCAGTCACAACTTTATGAGATGGTGGCAAAGAGGAAAATCACACACAATATCAACAAGTAGAGATTACCAGAAGGCACTTGAGAGATTCTGATGACAGATGGAAGAAGGTTCTATGGTCTGATGAGAATAAAATCAAGCTTTCTGGCCATCAGACTAAACGCCACATTCGTTGTAAGCCCAACACTGCACATTATCAAAAAGACAGTGAAGCATGGTGGGTGGTGGCAGCATCAGGCTGTGGAGATGCTTCTCTGCAGCACGCCTAAAAGGCTTATGAGGGTAAAATCAATGTAGCAACATACTGGAAAATCCTGGAGGAAAACCTGATGCAGTTTGCAAGAAGTCCATGCCCTGGAAGGTAATCTACCACCTGCAAGACGACGAGCCCAAGTGTAAAGCCAAAGTTACACAGAAGTGGCATAAGGCCAACAGTATTAATATCCAGGAGCAGCCAAGTCAGAGTCCACGTCTTAATCCTACTGGGACTTTGTGTCTGGACTTAGAAAAGGCTTTAAACTCTGGACCACCAACACAACCACAACCTGAAGGAGCTTCAGCAGTTTGACAAAGATGTGAAAAGCTGACAGAGAGACAGGGCACAGACTCCAGGCTGTCTTGGCTGCCAAAGGTACATCTGCTAAATACTGACAGGAACGGGGTGAACACTTAGGAGATCAAGTATTTTGTGATTTGTGCTTCTGTAATTCATTAACTCCACCTTGCAAAGATCTGTTTTCACTTTGACATTAATCAGTTTTCTTCTGTTGGTCAGGGTTAAAAAGTCTAATTAAATTCACTGGGGTCCAATAATACATTTAATGACAATTCAAAAACTTCCAAGGGTGGGAATACTTTTTTTGACCATAGTGCATAGCATCAAATTATTTGCAACTATTAAATTAGTTTTAGACCGAAACCACATATCCCAAAGGATTAAGGAGACACCCCAACCCACTCCTGTGACCAGCAGAACTCAAGTGCCAGCCCACTGCACCCGGTGGGATTCATCCTCTTCTGTTTGCTCCTCATTTCCCACATACTAATGGCAACAAGAGAAAAAAATGAATGGTTAAGGTGCATAAACGTTGAAAACAGCAAATAAATGTTTAACACCTTGAGGCCAACAAAGTGAAAATGGCACATGGAGACACTGGAGTGAAGTTTCACAAACAATTCACTGACATTTTAGGAAAAGCAAAAGACAAAATGTGCCTCCATTAACTAAAACAACAGAAGGCAGGCAGTTCAACTGCCACCCCAGTCTCACTCTGTGACCATCAACAAGTCACTTAATCAGGATATACTTGAAGTATTAAAAAAATAAACATTCTGTAACAGTTACAACGTATTCTGTCCTTGTAAGGCATTACAGTAGCAGAAAACTGGATAAATATGTAAAGTGAAGCAAAGTCTAACAGATCTGGGGAAAAAGAAAAAGAAAATATGGCCACTAGTTCTAGTTGTGCTCTGCAGACAGTCAAACATGTTTGTTATCACCTAAGGAAGATGACAATCAAAGCACTGAATGATCTCGGAATTATTTATCATTTAAATGAATGTAAATGAATTGTGTAAGGAGTCACTGACCGATTCACCAGTATGCCATCTCATACAACGCAAGGTAAGAAAGTAAAACAGTGACATTCAAAATATTTAATAACAAAAAGCTTCTTCATGAGTTAGAAAATAATCACATTTATAATCACACTTCATTCATTCGGAGATGCTGAATTTGTTGTGTAAAATGATAAGGTTCAGTTTACTTGAAAGGCCAACTCAAGCACTTATGTAAAAAAATATAAAATATATATACACACACATTTCAAAGAGTGCAGATTATATACAAAATTGGGTAAATAAATTAATACATAAAACACAATCTCACTGTGTAACCAGCTCGGCCAATTATTCAAAACAAGAGCGTCCTTGTTAAAGAACATAACTGGCCTACCAAGGTGAGCTCCATTTTATGACCAATTTATTAAGCTATTATTGATTTTCTGTATTTAATGATTCACATTTGAATAAAGTCTATCAATCCAAATGAAAGGCCATTCCTCTCAGTAGCAGAGCTTCAGCTTTCTTCCATCCTGCAGTTATTCTTGTTTGGCGATGTAATGTGCGGCCCAGTTCAACAAAGCACCAGACAGTCTGTGAAAAAGAACACGAGAAAGACATGAGCGACAGCTGGAAAGTCAACGGTGCATCCTCCTTGTAATAAATAGAAGTAAACCGGGTAAGATAAGACATTCAAAATGTATGCATATATATGTACACACACACACACACACACAGTGCCTTTAGAAAGTCTTCGGGCCCCTTCACCTTTTTCAAGTACTGCTGTGTTGCAACCTTGTGCTAAAATCGTTTAAATTCATTAAAGCGTCACTCAATACACCAGAATGACAAAACAAAAACAGGATTTTAGAAAGTTTTGCAATGTATTACAATAAAAACTGAAATAGCCCACTGACCCTAGTATTCAGACCCTTAACTCAGTCCTTGGTTGAAGCCCCTTAGTCAGTGATTCCAGCCTGGTGTCTTCCTGGCTGACGTGACACCTGGATTGGAGGATTTCCAGCCATTCTCCTTTGCACAGCTTCTCGAGCTCTGTCAGGGAGGATGAGACCATCAGTGGATGAATGGGTTCAAGTCTGGGCCAGCCAAGGACATTCTCAGAGCTGACCCTACGCCACCCCCGTCTTGTCTTTGCTTTGCGCTTAGGGTCATCGTCCTGTTGGAAGGTAAACTTCAGGCCATGTTTTCATTAAGGATGTTTTTCTACTTTGCTCCATGCATCTTTCCCTCAATCCTGACTAGTCTCCCAGGCCCTGCTGCTGAAAAACAATTCCACAGCAAGAGGCTGCCACCATCATGCTCAACACTGAGATTATATTGCACAAGTGGTTAGTGATGACTAGTTTCCTCCAGACATGATGCTAATATTGGTTTCATGAGACCAGACAATCTGGTTTGTCATAGTTAGAGACTCCTTTAGATGCCTTTTTGCAAACTGCCATCAGGCTTCTATGTGTCGGTTACTGAGGGGAGTCTTCATAAAGTCCAGTTCGGTGGAGTGGTACAGTGGTGCCTATCCTTCTCTCCCACCTTCACACAGGTCACCTGGAGCTCAGTCAGAGTGACCAGTCACCTCTCCTACTAAGGTCCTAGTCCCATGATCACTCAAGTTTGTGATTGTTACAAATTTCTTCCATTTAACCTCCTTAGCATTACATTTATTCTAAAAAAAAAAAACATTTAAAAAGCATTGCATTTTTTGGCCTGAGAAATGACATTTTTATTAAATTTCATCATTCTACTGTAAAACTTGCAAAATACAAAGTACAAACTCAGAAGTGTAGAAAGTACAAATAATAATAATAATCACGAATAATAATATGAACATTACATTGCACTTTCGGTTTGACTGACCGTTTCGAGTTCACGGCCTGAAGACAGACTCACTTCGTCATCACTGCTGATGAGATGTGTTTCTTACGAGACGCCATTATAAGGGCGATTCTACACCGTTGCCCAGGTAACGCTCAGGCCTGACACTTACACCAGACACGCCCATGCTGTTGCCAGGGTAATGTTCAGCACTAATGCTGTTGCCACTTTTGCAGCCCGAGTAATCCTCGTGGCCATACCAGTGCCTGAGTGATGCGCGGTATGTTAGCACAGTTTGTACAGCCAAGTGACGCTTGGATCTGATGCTAAGGAGGTTAAAGGATGAGTCCCATGTTTTTCAAGTCAAAGGTATTTCTTTACAATTTACTTGCCACTCACAAGTGTGTTCTAAAACATTCTTTTAAAAAATGTAAAAATACTTATCATTCTTTGCAGGTTATAATAGGAATAATGAATACACTGGTCCATAAGTGAATGAAAAAGCATTAAAACTTCCCAAATATGTCCACTTTGAGGGATTCAATGTGAGAAAATGTGCTTTCTGCATTTATGAGGCATCCATGTGGTAACAAAAGCAAAGTAGAAATAATCATTTTTTCACAGATTCTTTGAACCTTTTTTCTTGAGATGAGAATCCATTTCCTTTTCACGCGTCTGCTCACAGCTGCCGTCCCGGGTAGAGTTATGATAACGTGACGAGCCCCCAACTCCGAGCTAAATTCAACTTATAATTCTATGTCTGCATCTGCAATTCTGCATTTTCAACAGTTACGTTTTTCCATGGCCTATAATAAGAGACAGATGTGGGGTCACATCCTGATTATTTCTTCCTAAACATCACTTAACCTGCTCATCGCATTCTGTGTTTTTTTACATAGCTCACCAAGTCAAAACAGACAAGGAATTTTTATAATTTATAAAAAAATGCTTCAATTTAGAACATAATTTTCATGTAGCAAATGAATATATATATATATATTATATATATATATATATATATATACACACTATGACTATGAAGTAATAACTTTCACTTGAAACAATACTGTACTTCTCCTTTAAGAGTTATGATGGCCACTCAGTTCTGCTGGATGTTCTCTGTAGCCTTCTCCAGATCTGCGCCTCAACACAATGCTGTCTCTAAGCTCTGCAGGCAATTCCCCCAACCTCATGGCTCAGATACACACTATCAGCTATGGGACCTTCTCTGGACACGTGTGTGCTTTTACTGGACATTTCCAAGCAAACGAATTAACCACAACACAGTGTAGAAACATCTCAACGATTTGCAACAGAATGGGATGCACCTCAACCAAATTTCAAGTGTCATAGCTAACAGTCTGAATACTTGTGTCAATGAGATATTTCAGTTTTTTATTTTTAATAAATCTGCAAACATTTCTAAAATCCTGTGTTTGCTTTGTCAATCTGGGGTACTGAGTGTTGCTTAATAATGGAAAAATGCATTTAAATGATTTTAGCACAAGGCTGCAACAAGAAAATATGAAAAGAGAGAAAGAGTCAGAATACTTTCTGATGGCACTATACACACACACAGTATCAGGGGTGTCCAGTGCTTGCGGGGTTAAGGGCAACAATTGGCACTATGTGGGGTGGGAGCACCAAGTCAATTTTGGAATGAAACATTACCTTTGGTGTTCCCCTGTACAAATGGGGAATCTGTGCACACAATCTGATACATTTGTGGATGTGTATATCGGACAAACATGCACATTAGCACCTTTTTATATTAGATACTAGCCATCCTCCACACAGTAGTGAAACAAGACAAACTTCAAAAAATCAATAAACAAGACCGGTATTGCTAGGTAAGTGGATGCAAGATACACTCCAACATGTGGCCAGAGGTACAGAGATTTGAACGGAGGCTGGCATGTGAGTGAGGTGGGCACTGCCCGGCTCCAGCCTTCCCCACCCCTTGGCCTGCAGCCTATTAGCGAGAATAAATCATTCCTGCAAGCAACTATGATACTTAGCGCAATGAGAGAAGTCGCAAAGTCAACCAGAATGCTCAAGCAAAATATAGAAAAAAACCGATCTAAATCTGTTAAGTAGTTCTCTCGTGAAAAGTGGACAGACAGACAGACAGACAGATGTTGGATTTTATATATATATATATATATATATATACATACACAGATATGATACACGTGGGCAAATCAGAAACATATGTTGTATTTAAATACATGTTACAGCTCACATAGTTTCAAATAACTTAATAGTTTACATCCTGACATGGCTGTGGTGTGTGCCTGGCCCCGTTTCAAGTCTCCCTGCTGTACGTTGTCCTCAAGGCCAGGTCAGCACTCATGTCAGTGTCGGGTCTTCACTGGCTGCTGCCCAGTAATCACTCCTGGGATGTTTCTACCGTTTTTTTTTTTGAGAGAATGTGGTGCAGAAATGAGGGTTACCCTGCATATCTGATCATCCCCTGCTCTGCAGACAACTAGTGAGAGGATCGTCATCATTATCTTCATCTACTGCGGGCAGAATGTCCAAATAACTGTGTTCGACATGAAGAGTTTTTTAGACAGACACCGTGTTTTATTAACAGTGCAGACAACTTAACTGAATAAATAATTCAGTACTAACTTTAGTGAAGCCACTCTCTTCTGAAGGCCGATTGAAGGCTGGTAAACATACATGAATGGTGTTCCATCAGAATGCTTCTAAAAATAAAACAAAACAGAACAGAAAAACATCTTCAGAATATCCATAAATAATACTATACAGTGTACACCCACACTTGGCATTACTTTAAGGCCACTTCAATTAAACATGAAACACAGAGAAATACCTGACTTAGGCCAGCTAGCATCCTTTTTTTCCCAAAGCTCACGTCAATTCCCTGCTACGGCCCAAATAGTTCCTGTTAGTTTGGCTAAACGGAGGTCTGGCGTGGCGCAGCAGGAGTGTGTTGACTGTGGCGGCACTGAAGAGAGGGCACCCAGAAAATGGATGGCAATACCAGCCAATCTGCTTCTCTCACTAGGGACACATCTAAAAAACTACTCAACCTTCTATACACAAAGGGTTGTGGGAATCGGGAACAAACTTCTGAGTCATCCAGCAGATGACCTTTACGATAATCTCGGCACAGTGAGCAGTAGTGCTGGCCTCCGTGAGTGCTGCATGTGCCATCTGTTCACGCCACATACCTGAGAGGACAAGAAATGTGGTGACCTGCGTTACACAGGCTGGCTGCTCCTTCCATTGCTCACATGAGTCAGACATTGGCTCCTATAACTCCTGACGACAACATTCACAAATGCTCGTTGTGAACCGCAGTGCCTAAATGTGTCTTTTTGTCACGTGGTGGATTATGTTTAGCCAGATTACATTTACAGAAGACCCCCCTTTTTACATTCATGTGAACCATTTTCTGAGAAATGTATCAGTCAATCACTACCTACAGTATTCTGATCCTGGATTTGACGTAACGTACACAGCAACATTCAGCCGACTGCCATGCACTTGAGCGTACACTTCATTTTACTGTGTACACCACACAAGACAAAACATCTGAAAGGCACAGCCTTCTATTTTTGAAAAAGCCACCACTGTTATGCACTTGCACATCACCACTAACCTTGCAATACAAATCAATAACTAGCAATAACCAATTTCTGAATAAAAACACACAAAAAAGAACCATAATGGAACAGAATGAACAGCAGTTTTTTTTCTATAGCTCATGGGTAGGCTGAATTTTAGAATGTGATAGAAAGACGCCAATGGCAGACACAGCTTTTCTGTGAGTAAAAGTGACTGCTGGCTTTTATTTTTTTGTTGGTACACATTTACTCAAACCCATTATATTCTACATCAGTTTTAATTTGAGGCTTTTGATGGCAAGATTTTTTTACCTGTTTTTTTTTTACTGCTGTTGGTGCTGTTCTGAACTTTGGAGTTCTGCACCCTCTACCCTACTGTGAGTTCTTTTCATGGTCCATGTGATCAGGTCTTTACAAACAGAAGGCAAGTTAAGAGAATACAAACTACAAGCACAGACACACATCACACCACTTCCACAGGTTATACGGTAATTAAGACCGACGTTGCCATCACACACAGCAAGTACACTTCACGTTTTTGGTTTAATGTTTCGACACGTCTGCTAGTTCGTCTTTGTGTTTTCTGTGCTTTTTTTTTTTCAATAACACATTTGTTTTGTTTTGGATTTCCACATTACATCGCCTCTGCCTGCCTTTTCCATTCCCTATGTTTTCAAAATTCATATTCACGTTTCTCATTATGCTGATGGACTCCTTTTATTTGAGGACCTGAGTTCATGTGTTCCACCAGTCTATATTAATAAAAAAAAAATCAAAATCAAAACCCGCTTCCATTTGGATGTCTGTTTAATTGTTGGTAATCAAGCAAAAATGGTAGAACCAATTTTAACAAAACTATGCATGTGCCCTGCAATTGGTCCAACTTAAAATACATGCAACGTGTTGTATTGGGAAGAGGGGTTATAATGGGAGGGGGTGAACTCAAAAAAACAGCAACAATGTGGGGACTACAACTTCCATTAGGCAGTACAGCTTCATGCTTTTTGTAGCAAAAAATATGTACAGTGTCTTCTTTTTATTTATATATATATATATATATATATATATATATATATATATATAAATCTATCCTTAACCTCGGGGCCCTGGGGTAGGATAAGGGTTGAGGATGGGGTAGATAATAACTTAAAAAAAAAACACTTTAACATCAGGGACCTGAGTAATAAATATATATATATATATATATATATATATATATATATATATATATATATATATAGTTAGTCACACATGTGCGCTTGGGAGTCAACCAAAGGGACCAGGAAACGCCGATTCCATGCCAGGCCAGGGGGTGGTATGGTACACTAAGCCTTGCACCTTTCCCTCCGCAGGCCAACCACAAGAAATCCCTCCTGTCCCGGCCCCATAAAACCCCTCATCCTCCATACTTAAAACAGTTCTGTTTTGGACTCTAACCTGTACTCGTTATATGTAAATCTAAGCTTTTTGCAGCCAGGGAAACTATACAGGCAGCCGCCCCAAACCTTTGTTGTGTGGCTATTTTTTTCACTAAATACTAGAGGTCTCTGCCCCCTGCTGGCTTCGCTCGCCAACCTCCAGGTTTGGTTAACTGGATATACAATTTAAAGAGATTGTTATTTTCATTTCATTCATTTTTTATTTCTTGATATTTGCCAGTAATAAAGCTGTAGTGAATGCTTGCTTGTGCCGTGCTGCATGATCTGCAGGTTGTGTTGCGCGATGATCATTTAAAAGACTATACAGCAGCTGTCCTTTTGTCTCACTGCTTTGTCTGTCAGGACGTTAAAGTGTCTCTGAGAAATTGTTTGTAAGTAGGGCAGGGCGTGACGTGCAAGTAGTCTCGCAAGACTTCAAAGTGTTCTCCAAGAAGATCTGCTGTGCATGTGCACCACGCCAACATTTCTGAATTCTTTACAATGTTCTACTTAGTCATCTACTCTTTGTCCTTTATTTCCGGCAGAACGCTTAATGCTCCATTCATTGTGAATGGGTTGAATGCATGCTAAGGAGATGCAGTCGGATCAGCTGCTGTCTTTCTGCTGCTACTGTCGAGCTGCATGATCTGCATGTCACGCTGTGCATCGATCATTTAAAAACCTGTATAACAGCTGTCCTTTTGCCACTTCGTGTCTCTCCCGCTCACGTTCTGAAGGCGGGAGGGCTGAATGCATGCTAAGGAGATGCGTTTGGATCATATGTGGGCGAGCTGCATGTTGTGCTTGTCGTGCTGCGCGTTAATTATTTTAAAGCCTGAACAGCAGCTGTCCTTTTGTCTCAAGTGATGTCAAAGTGTCTTCCAAGAAGATCTCACACACACACATATATATAGGGAAACTGTTTTGGATGGGCTGGGTTTTTGCAACAGACACTGTAAGGTGCCCCTGAAGTGATTGGGCCCAATTCATTCTTCTCAATTAATCTGGCATTGTCTTGCAGGATTCTGTTTCATTGTTGTGTTTAGCCATATTCATTTTTAAAAAAGAAAAAAAAAAAGCTCTCCCATTTGTTTATAACAGCAACTCTGGGTACTTCAGCTAGTAAAACATAACTCTGCAACACTGTCAAAACTTTAATATAAATTTAGAAAATAAAAGCAGTAGTTTACCGTAATAGGCGTTTGGAATGTCTCATTTATAGCAGACGCCCCAGTCATGTTTCTGGTTGTACAGACATGATTCTGATCAGATCTCATCTCAAGACCTGATTCTTTGGATTTTTCTTTTGCTGGAGAAGCAGAAGCCCGCGTGGAGTCTCTGATGCAGACAGCCTTCCTCAAAGTGTTGTCCTCTGAGCTGACAACTGCCTTTTTGCTTGCAGGATCCAGGGTTAAGCATTTTCTTTTTGCTGATAGAAACTTTCTCTGTACCTTTACGTTCTCCCTGCTATCACCTTGCAGGTCACTAAGAGTGGCTTCAGAAGAAACAGCCATGGGCTGTGGAATACTGGTAGACAGGGCAAAAGAAGAAGATGTTTCTGCTCTGGAAGGGCCCGGTTTCTGATAATTGGTGAGAGAGCCTTCGGAAATCTGCCTGGAAACAAATGTCTGAACAGCTTGATTGTGGTGCTTCAAGCTACTCATCCTAAACAGCAGTGGTGTTCGATCCAGATTGTCAGAGTCTACTATTGGTGCCAATTGCTGATTTTGAGAAGACTCCTTTTGTGTGTGTAACTTTGCTGATGTACTAGAACTGGTCGCATGCTCTACAATGGATGGCTGTCGGCTTTGGTCTTCAGGGGAATCGATGTGAGACACTGTGCCTAAAGTAGAAATGAAAAAACATAAGGAAGGAGTCCAGGGCATAGACAGCAGCGTTCAGTTTAAAGAGTGTCCTACCTGGACTTTTCCACAGGACTCATTTAAAGTATTTGCTTCCAGGGGCCAAACACAGTATTACCACATAAAACCTTTTATAAACATACTAACCCATCTACATTTATGATTTACTTTTACTCTTATTTAAATTGTTGCTATTCTTAACACTGTCATAATCACATTTTCAAAATCTGGCCAAAGAATTTAATAGTAGCCATTAGTGCTGCAAGCACATGTCAACCTAGAGTCTCACACACAAACTTTAATAAATTAATCCAAGAAGGATTCTCTGCAATACCCAAAATTTAATCTAGAAGGTTACACAAGTGAGGCGAGCACATCAGCAAAACGAAACATCTGACGAGAGAGTCACTCGCTTACCCGCACATCGGCAAAACGGTAACCCTTTTACTTTTCCTCCTGCCATTAATGCACCAGCGATGCGAGCACGTTGGCAAAACGAAACCTCCTAGGAAAGAGACCCCCAGAGTAGTCCTTTCAATTACCTGCCATCTCTACATTTCAATTTTTTTTTTCTGAAGATTTTCAACAGTTTCTAGGACCCCGGGCTTTTTACAGCACGGGCTTACACAGCTAGTGTGTATATTATATATATATATATATATATATATATATATATATATATATATATATATATATATAAATAAATCAGATCAAATTACTAGATGTAATTAGCAAATTATACAAATATTTCAGAATTTCTGTGTAAGTTGTTCTTTCATTTCTGTCTTTTATTGGATAAAAACAAGAAGACAGATTTCATGTGTTCTTGAGTAAGCCATGAGCAGATAAAAACCTTGAACGTTACTTGCTGTTAGAAATATGAAGGCCAATCTCTAATGTTACTCTCAGACAAACATTTCTTAATCTTTGAAGTCTGCATGATGTATTTTCCAATAATGGAGTTACAGTAACTTGCCTTTGCATATTGTACTGTGCAGCTGTGTGGCTGTGCCTTGGAATGCCAACATGGCAGAGGTTGTTGTAGTGGCAGGTAGAACAGTCATAAAAAAGGTGACATGTATGTTGCAATATAAAAGATAACACCTAAAGCTGACATCAGAATTGTGCATTTGCAACTTCCGGAGACTGTGCTGTGAATTTCCAACACTGTAATAAAGGAATTGCACCTCTTCATGTCATAGCCAGGGTAAGAATTTCAGGAATTCTATATTCTGAGATATTTCAAATTACACATTTGACCAAAAACATTGTACTCCTACGGCATGCTGCTGCTGCTGCACTATTTCACACCTACTTAAATCTTAGAATTAAAGACTAAACTGTGAATGATTTTAACAAATAGTACACAAGGCAAATGTCATGAGTTAGCCAAACACAGAAAATTATACTTGTTAAAACATATTCTAAGAAAAATTTATATCATGTTTTAAAAACAGAGGAAGGAGTAAAGTTAAAAGAATACCATGTGATGAGTGGTCTGTTAAATCCAAACCCGGATACTGGTTCCAGGGAAGTTGGGAAGCCCCCGTGTCGCAGCTCCCAACGGTTTTTTCAGAGATTAAGGGGGAAAAGCTGGTTGCTGTTGAATCAGACTCCGCTGGTGGAAACACACAAATGTCATAATCACAGATGTATAACAAACCATTTACATTTTAGAAAACGAAAGCACAAAACAATTTAAAACTTTCTTCAAGAAGAGCTGTGCTGCTAATTTAGCTTATTTTTACCAGATAAGTTAGAACACTCTTTACTAAAAGTCAGCAAAACTATTAGTGTAACAGCCACTTGGTGCATTCGCTCAAGACAGAGAGCTTTCATTTCCTAAGAGAATGGTCTATAAATGAGTTCATTACAGCCTGTCTGAAGAGGGGCCTGAGTTGCCTCAAAAGCTTGCATATTGTAATCTTTCTATTTTGCCAATAAAAGGTGTCATTTTGCTTGACTTCTCACTACATTCACAATGGCTAACACAGTACAACACCCTAGTACTACAGCAATGGGTCAATAACACTTCATCTTTGAGCAGTGTATTATTGCCACACAACTTGTGTAAATGCATGATGGTCATTTATTTGAATTAAGAGGCCAGTCAAATGATATCCATTCTCGTCATCTTTCACCTAATCACTAAGGATGACTACTGGCAGAATCTTTAAATGACACCTCAGACAATTAGGGTTGTTTCTTTTGAACAGTATTGGCACAGCATAGCAACCTTTCTCTGGGATTCTGTCTTTTCTGTCAAAGATAAAAATCTAATTTGAACTAATTGCAGTAGCTCCAGCATACAGTTTGAAATAAATAGTTAATCTATCAGAATGAAGCTCTTGGACTCATACAGTTTAAAATTCACAAACCTACAACTTTAACAGACAGAAAAACATGAGAAAAACAGAATCGCTCATTCTCTTGTGATTCCCGGTTGTGCAATCGGACATCCTGAAGTTAACAAGATCCTGCAACAGCAGTTGTTACTAAGTGTAGCATGCTCTCTGACATAACGTTGCGTAGTGTGATGTTGAGTCTTCTGTTAAATCTTTGACTAGCTTTTTACAACCTACTGAGAATTCTCATTTATCTTGTGCAGATGTCGAGGCAGCTTTTCAATGTGACGGCATCTTTGATTCAGGATTCACTTAAGAACTCTGAACAATTTGGTGAGTGCACTCGAGTGACTGAACACAAAGCCTGGTCTTAAACATCAGCCCTTTGCCCTTTCAAGTGAAGATGTTGATGTGGTCTCTCCAAATGTTCATCTTGGGCACCGCAGCATTTTAGAGAACACATCATTCATTCTCCTTTACACAGTGAATGTGATTTACAATTCTCTTCCACACTGAAAAGTTTCATAGACAAGACTCTCCACTTGATCTAAGCTTTACTTCTTCTCCCCTTCGTATGGTGCCAGAACTTATGGGCATATGAGGAACTTGAATACATGGGTGCATACACTGACACACAAAACTTGAATACTTGGAAAGTGGTAACTTTTTCTAACTGGGCGACCATAGAAGATAATAACATATACTGGCTTCATGTTCATATCACCTTCCAAAACCAGCCTAAAGGACTATTGCTGACACACACACCACAAACGGGTTACAATAAATAAAAAGTTAAGAATAACTAGTGTAGACAAACATACATCTTCAATACTAAGGAGATTATTTTAAACCCTCAGATCACAGCTCAGCCATTTGTTTGTTCATCAACCATGGAAAAACAGTCACAGTAATTTTCACAACATTTGCTGTTGGTACAACTTAAAATATAGGCTTTACAGTGTTTCAAAAATATAATCGGGGTCGGGGAATGTAATGGGGGACAACCCAAAAACCGTGTCTTTCCAAAATGCCTGAGTTGGCCTTAAAGAAATTTTACATGATTAATACAGCTGATCCAAGTTAAAATCCAGGCTATATGGTGTTTACAACAATCAGTTGGGAAGAGTCAATGTAATGTGGGATCATGGGTCCAAAAAAATACATCACTCCAAAACTGCCTAGCTGAAGTTCATTAAATTTCATATATTGGTGTATTACTGTTGAGACAAGTTAAAATGCTGACTTTAAGGCCCTTCAAAAGTTCCATTGAGAAATAGGGTTGTAATGGGGCAATGCAAAACCAGAACCAAATTATCATGCCAAAACGGTTCAGCCAATGATAATTAATCTGACTAGCATTCTGTTTAGGTTTGGCCTTACTTACAGGGAAGGATATATTCCACACCAGTGATTTAATAAAAATGATGGCGGGGTGGGTGTGATGTGATCGGGGGACATATAAGCTCATATAAGGCTTATGACTGCTTCACAAAATTTTATACAGGGTTAGCCAAAAAGAAGTACCATATTTCAAACATTTATTCTACAAAAAGGTAAGATAAATTTCATTACAACAAAAGGAAAGGTATACAAAATATATATATATTTTTTTTAATGTGTTAAAAAATGATGTCTTCAAGGTGGTGGCCATCATTAGCGATACACTCTTCGAGACGATTTCTGAAGGCTCGCATGACTTATTTGGCCATTTAAAGGGGAATGACAGCAAATTCATAGCAAATAGTGTCATTGAGGGCTTCAAGGTTTTGAGGTTGGTGTGTCCATAACTTTGAATTGAGATATCCCCGCAAGAAGAAATCAGGTGAATGTGAGGGCCACCCAACATCGCCCTGTGCAGGAAGGACAAGTTCCCCGGGATCATCTCCTGCAAAACTTGCAAGGATCTCCGCGTTGTATGATCTGTTGCTCCATCCTGATGAAACCAGTCATCTACCACATCCATTTCTTCTAGTTGGGACCACAAAAAGTTCTCTAGCATTTCAATGTAACATTCTGAAGTGACTGTCAAAGTTGCTCCCCCCTCCTCAAAAAAGTAAGGGCCTACAATGCCAAATTCAGCAATGGTGCACCAAACTGTAACACGCTCACTGTGCGGAGGTCTCTGATGAAGTTCACGAGGGTTGGTTTCAGCCTAATAGTAAAAGTTTATCTTATTTACGTAACCATTCAAATGGAAATGTGCCTCGCTGCTGCATATGATGATGGCATCTTAATGAATGCTTTGCAGAATGTTTGCACACAAATCTCTACGGCTCCCCCAGTCTTTCTCGGTGAGTTCCTGCACTACAATCATTTTGTATGGAAGGAAATTCATGTCCTCATGCAAAATCCTTCTCAAAGACATGTTGGAAATGTCTAACGCAGATTCTTGTTTGCGTGCTGAACGTCTAGTAGACTACAAAATGGATGCCCTTACAGCTTGGATGTTTTCAGGCATTCATACAATCCTAAGACAGCCTGGAGATTTTCTGTTCAGTGTTGTACCCATATGACTAAATTTAGCCCTCACTGAAGAACTGTTTTCTGATTTTAGACATCAGCGTTAGTAAGAATGCTGAAGGATGTTCATCACTACGCAACACGCTTTCTGATGTATTCGTTGTTTTTGAAGAACGCTTCAACAGCGAAAGCACGGTGTGCGCTGGACCAAGGCATGTTACTAATTGAAAACTACAAGGGATAGCCTATCAAAGGACCCCCACCCCAACCCACTTGGTTACCTTTACCTCTCGCAATAACCTTGAGAATTGTGGTACTTCATTTTGGCTCACCCTGTTTTACAATGTTGTTCATACAATTTTAAATATAGGCCTCATGGAATTTCACACGTAGTCATAATGACAGGACCAACACCACAAAAACTATGCATTTCTACAAAGTGGATATTCATGACATTTTGGAAGTACGTCATGGTTAATTCGACTCCACAGCTTATGGAATTTCTAAAGTTTTATCATAAACAGGGGTCAATTGAGGGAGTGATCCAAAAATTAGTAGTTCTGCCCAGCTTACATCCTGTATCAATGATTAAATTATTCAATAGGCCATTCAGTTTATTAACAGAGATTAAACTTACATTGCTAAAACTACACTAAACTTGGAAATAAGAAGAAGCAGTGCTTATGGTTCCAACCCATCAAGGAATTTCAAAAATTATGGAGTCTAATCATAAACAAAAAGAACAAATTATTGACTCGTGAGAGTAGCCACACTGATAGAGAGGTAGGGTGAATGATGATGGATGGGACAGCCAGTTCGTAAATATCTGCGTTCTTATCTTAACCCATTACACAAATATATCCAGGCAACATCGGGTACTTAGCTAGGGTTAAAACAAAAGCAGCTCACTTCTGTACCTAATACAGTACTAGCTCAACACTACTATTGTTTAACAGAATTACCAATTACAATAGCAAAGCTTTGATTCATAGGAAGATGATAGGCGATTAAAGAAAATGACTTCCTTTTCTTTTAATATTCTTACTGTGCAATCGCTATGTTATGTAAAATGTAAAAAAAAAAAATCCCAAAGGAAGGACATTTTTTGCTTGAATAATTAAAGCTGAGTGTGACTTATTTCTGAATTAATTAAATCACAGGAGCCTCTGATTCTCCTGTATCCAGTTCTCTCATTTTGACCCAATTTAGTTTGCCAGCTGTGCCAACAGACCAGTAGAAAGTGCAGCAGATATGATTTTCTACTGTATCTTACATACACCAGGCACTTACCTTAGAATGTTGTAACACAATTATACCAGGACCTCTCCACAGAGCGCATGGCTATCAGGTTTTCTTTTTTCATTTTACACCAAAGACTACACTTTAATTGAATTTAAAAAGTTCACTCTGCGTCATTGGTTAGTTATTAGATCTAGCTACTGACAACACAATTTGCAACAAGTTTTTCAAAAACCAGAGAAGATTGTGGATCTGAATGTGCAGCCCTGGTAAAGTCACGAACAAGCAAATTATTTACAGGGTGCACCTTTTATTTATTACCACCTGGTTAAAAGGTACAGGGTGCATAAAATAAGGACCACCTGTCATGTCAGTAGTTCCCTCACACTGACCAATCAAAACAAATGCTTCTGCAGGAACACCAACTTCAAGTCTACCAATTTGGTTTGATGAAGAATCAATGCATAGGGTAATAAGTGTTATGCTGGCTTACATAACCAGTCTATGAACAATGTATTGATTGTAAAATGTTTACTATATTGTTCTTTCCTGTAGTTGTACATGATGTGTTGCTGTTGTTGTATGTGATGTTGTGCTGATGGTGGATTACACTAATATTAGTACCGTTACGGTTACAGCCAACAAATTCCTTGCAACTTTGTTGCATGGCAATATTCAGTTTTCATCCATTTGGAACTACTGTATGCTACTAAAATCTAAGCAAGGGAACAGCTAAAAAGTCTAAACAGTAACACAATAACGCAGACAAAAGAGCCAAACAGACAGCAACAGATTTTAAACAGAAAAAAAATTGGAATATCAATTCAACAGAGAATACACTATCTTATAAAATCCAAAACATGTACACTTACCTGACACAGACATGTCAACGGCAGGCAGGACCTCCATTCCAGTATCCTCTCTAGGACTAACATAGTCTTCCATCCATTCTAATGAGAAGATGAAAGAACATCCAAGCTGTTAAATTTCCAGGCAAATCTTAACAGGTGCATTACGCAAACACAAAAATAAACATAAAATTCAACATCATAAAATTCACCTAAACTCACAAAATATCAAAAAGATAAAACAAAACACAAAGCAAATGAATGGGCCATCCAAACTAACAAACTCAACAGCAGTGATCAGCATAAGATTTGTTACAATAACATAACTGAAAATATCAGATATACAGATGTTTCTTTCAATGAAATGGTGTCATTTTAATATATACTCATCTTCCTTCGGCTGCTCCCGTTAGGGGTTGCCACAGCGGATCATCTTCTTCCATATCCTTCTGTCCTCTGTATCTTGTTCTGTTACACCCCTCACCAGCATGTCCTCTCTCACCACATCCATAAACCTTTGCTTAGGCCTTCCTCTTTCCCTCTTCCCTGGCAGCTCTATCCTTAGCATCCTTCTCCCAATATACCCAGCATCTCTCCTCTGCACATGTCCAAACCAACACAATCTCGCCACTCTGACTTTGTCTCCCAAATGTCTAACCTGAGCTGACCCTCTAATGTCCTTATTTCTAATCCTATCCATCCTCGTCACATCCAGTGCAAATCTTAGCATCTTTAACTCTGCCACCTCCAGCTCTGTTTCCTGCTTTCTGGTCAGTGCCACTGTCTCCAACCCATATAACATAGCTGGTCTCACTACCGTCCTGTAGACCTTCCCTTAACTCCAAGAAATACTGACCATGTGCTGAGTAATACCATTTCAAGCCAACCAGTGAAATGTGTGTGTCAGATGGGAACAAATGTGGAAAATTGATATTTGTGACAGTAAGCCAGTGATTATCGCCGTATCACTGGATGTAAAACAAGAAAAACCTGCTGCTGCTGGTAACATCAGGCACATATGTGGAGGGAGAGATTAAGAAGGCACATAACTTGCAATCAAATGACAATAACTGAACAAAAGTTATACACACACATTTAATTTTTATTTAGATTGAAGTTTAGTAAATTTAGGACAGATGTTTAAACATAGGCAGATTGGCATTGCAGAGCTAGCATTCCTGACTCATGGCACCAGGGTCTACATGTTCTCCCCATGCATGTCAGTTGATTGCATGCTACAAATGTGCTTTAAATTTCTCTCCATGCACATTCCCAATATTACCAATAGCAACAGGCAAGATCTTTAAATACTGCAAATGTGTCAGGAATACTTTTCAATTGACAAAAAATGTTTAGTCCTTCATGTGCTGTTTAGTAAATAAAATCAGCCAATGAACATTCAAGGTATGAACACTGGCTGCTGTGCCAAACTGTTTTAGCATATCTAAAATAATTAACTAGATTCAAATTAAACAGATACTTTATTTATAGTTTTCTGTTAGTAGACTGCATGAAGCACACCCTTTCCTGCTTGGCTATGGGATTTGCTTTGCAAAGGACCGGCATATTGCCAACCATGTTTGCATCTTGCCTTACACTCACAGTGCTACTAAAATACTCCATAGGTCCCAGTGAGCTTAAACTGGCTGGATTAAATTTACCCCTTAGCACATGCAGGATTGAATGTATACTAATGACTTTTATTCACTTCTTGGTACTTCATTACACGCATGCATATCCTTAATCTATCCCTCACTAGACGACATAGAACATATGGAGCATGCGCATGCACCATGCTACGGACTACAACAGGCAATATTCTTTGCGTAATAATGCAACAGTTTTGTGAAATAACATAATAATTATTGTGAAATAATGTAATACTTTTATGTACGAACATAATCATTTTTTCTTTTTTTGACTTGCAAAAAATAAAGAAGAATATTAGAATAAAGAAAAAAATGTTCTGTAAAGGTTGACCATATCATATTAGCTAACCTATTAATCTAACTATTATAACTCAGGGAGTCTGAGTTTGATCAGATTGAGGTATTTTTATGCTTGTGTAACATCTGCCCAAAGCATGGAATATCACATCAGTTTTATTAGATGAAACTCTACTGAAACTACATTTTTTACCTTTATTTGTACCATCATCCACGCCAGACACATACAGGTATACTATTATCACACAATGGTAGTAAAGTTTTAGTGATGGCTCTGCGACAAAGGTCCTGCACTGCTTTCTAGAAGATTGCTAGTTCAAATTCCGTTACTGCCAGAGGGGATCCTACTCCCCTGTGCCATTGAGCAAGGCCCTTAACCTGAAAATTGCTGACCTTGAGCTCTGACCTCCAAAGGGTCACGTGAAAGGACAATTTCTCCTTGGGGATTAACAAAAGTATATCAAATCCGAAAAAAAGTGCAGGCATTAAAAATAGTAACTGTGTGAGTTGAAATATAATACATTGATATAGGCTACTGATGTCTTCCTTAGCTCCTTTAACACAATTAGATTCATCTGAGATTTAGTTGTAAGCTACAACCAAAAGTGAATCAGGCCATTTTGGGGTTTGTCAATCTGTGCAACCAGCAAGCAAGGCTGGTACTGTTAGATTTTATAGGACAACAATCTAAGTTTATAAAACATAAACTTTCCAGTGGAGCTCTAGGGTGAAAATGGCTACTTAAAGTAAGATGGATGTTATACACATTTTCAGACTTCCAGTTCTAGATTGTAAAAACTGGAGCCTATCCCAGAAACAATAGACACAAGGCAGGAAAAAACTTTGAATTGGGAGACGCTCCATTACAGCGTCTACTCTTGCATGCACAAAAATTAATTAATCAAAAAAGTATGTCTTGGAGAGTGTAGGAGGAATAATCACAGGAATAACTCAAGTATACACTGGGAGAATAAGTAAGGTTCACGCTGACAATAAATATCAGCAGCATTAATGCTTGAACTCCTCTTGGTACGTGGCATCAAAATTGTGGAAAATAAAAACAGCTGAAGCAAGCAAGTCTTTACAGGAGCAAAACAATCCATCTTATTACAGGTAAATAGTAAGAAAACATTTCCCTCAGGGAGTTTCCTTGCTCATGTTTAAAGTTCACACTTGAGAAACATTCTGGCTGCCACCTATATCTTGTTCTTTAAACCACACAATTATTAGACTTTTTTGAAATTTGCTTACCTGGAATATTATCAAGGATTTTTTTCTGCTCCTCAGGGATAGCAAGTAGGGAAATTGGGATTGAGAAAGACTTCACACCCTATTAAAAAGAAAACACATTTCAGGAAATTAATACAGTGTATTGTGGTGCTGTGATTAGCTCTGCTGCTTCATAGTTAAACTGAATTGAGTTTGCACATTCTCACCCTACATCCAAAAGGTGAGCATGCAAGATTGATTAGCAACTTTAAATAAGACTTAATGGCAGCGTAGGCGTGTGTGTCAGTTGGCCCCATAACTGGTTCCTGCTTTGTGCCCAGTGACGTCAAGTTCTTACCATCCAAGAGCCTGAACTTAATTAAGTATGTGAATAATATGTTCTGGCAAAAGAAAATACAAAAGTAAATATTCAAATATTATTTTACAAGTAATTACACAAATTGTTCTGCAGATCTTTTTTAAAAATAATTATTACTCAATTAGATTTTGATCAGTAACTATACAGCCTTTATATTTCTGATTTACAGTTTGTTAGACCAAGCCAAGAACGATAAATAGATACATACAGCATTCTAAGCCACATATTGATTAATAGTACACATTATGATGCTTAGCTCTTTTACACAAATTAACGGGCTTTTTCATTAAAGTCACAAATCATGTATTAGCATTTTCTTACACTGCAAAACACTGATTCTTCCAAGGTCTTTCAAGCTTACCTACATTTGTGGAAAAGCAAAATGAAAACCAGAATATATACACTCACCTAAAGGATTATTAGGCACACCATACTAATACGGTGTTTGACCCCCTTTCGCCTTCAGAACTGCCTTAATTCTACGTGGCATTGATTCAACAAGGTGCTGAAAGCATTCTTTAGAAATGTTGGCCCATATTGATAGGATAGCATCTTGCAGTTGATGGAGATTTGTGGGGTGCACATCCAGGGCACGAAGCTCCCGTTCCACCACATCCCAAAGATGCTCTATTGGGTTGAGATCTGGTGACTGTGGGGGCCATTTTAGTACAGTGAACTCATTGTCATGTTCAAGAAACCAATTTGAAATGATTCGAGCTTTGTGACATGGTGCATTATCCTGCTGGAAGTTGCCATCAGAGGATGGGATCCATGTTCTCATTCTGTTTACGCCAAATTCTGACTCTACCATTTGAATGTCTCAACAGAAATCGAGACTCATCAGACCAGGCAACATTTTTCCAGTCTTCAACTGTCCAATTTTGGTGAGCTCGTGCAAATTGTAGCCTTTTTTTCCTAATTGTAGTGGAGATGAGTGGTACCCAGTGGGGACATCTGCTGTTGTAGCCCATCCGCCTCAAGGTTGTGCATGTTGTGGCTTCACAAATGCTTTGCTGCATACCTCGGTTGTAACGAGTGGTTACTTCAGTCAAAGTTGCTCTTCTATCAGCTTGAATCAGTCGGCCCATTCTCCTCTGACCTCTAGCATCAACAAGGCATTTTCGCCCACAGGACTGCCGCATACTGGATGTTTTTCCCTTTTCACACCATTCTTTGTAAACCCTAGAAATGGTTGTGCGTGAAAATCCCAGTAACTGAGCAGATTGTGAAATACTCAGACTGGCCCGTCTGGCACCAACAACCATGCCACACTCAAAATTGCTTAAATCACCTTTCTTTCCCATTCTGACATTCAGTTTGGAGTTCAGGAGATTGTCTTGACCAGGACCACACCCCTAAATGCATTGAAGCAACTGCCATGTGATTGGTTGATTAGATAATTGCATTAATGAGAAATTGAACAGATGTTCCTAATAATCCTTTAGGTGAGTGTACATTATATTGAGCCTGAGATACTTTTCCCAAGGTGGCAGGGGCATGTTGCTTAAAATCCTGATATTCTTTCTTCTAATTTCTGGAAATCCTCTTTCTATAACTGGATCTTTTTTCAACCAGTCCTGCACAATGTATTACTGGGTCACCCAGGCCCAATATCAGGAAGCAGCTGTGTGCTGCATAGCTGGCTGTCATGGGGATCTGCTAACACTTTTGGATTTTACCCTTTTATGGTTGAGCTCTCCAATGGTTATCCTGGCAGTACTTTGGCACATGCATTTCTTCCCCATTTCTCTACCTCTCCTCACAGGACTGGGATCAAGAGTAAGCACTCTCTTTTATAGTTTTCATTTGAAATGAGTTCTTACTTTTAAATGAAGATAACCCATTGCCCAGTGAAGTCACTTGTTTGTGCCCAACAGAGTCTGGCACATTATGTTATTGGGGCAAAATTCATTATGCCTGATACTTCTGGTTAAATTGTGAGTCAGTTCGTATTTACACAATTCACTGGATACATAAGATAGAAACCAACTTTCAATTAACTTTCATCTTTTAACATGAGTAAAAATGTGAAACATCAAATGATCAATCCTGAGACTGGAACTGAGAAACATTAAATACCACGTTACTAAAAGTTTTGATCACCTCCGATTTCTATATTGCCACTGCTAATCCAAAGAGTATGCCATTAATCTTGCACTTTATTATGTCCTGGTACATCTGGATAATAAAGACTGCTGTGCCACAGTATGCTTTCTAAACTGGAGCTCAACCATTTAAACTTTTATGGCATCAGCCCTGATTGCTAAGCTCCTAGATTTTTGACTTATGTCCATCCTCTGAAATTTGAATTCCTAACTGGTGAACTGCAGCATGTGCACACTACCAACATAACTTCCGCCACAATAATACTTAGCACGAGCACTCCATAGGATAGTGTGCTGGGCTCATTCCTGCATTCCTTGCTCAGCTACAAATATGTGACTAGACACATCACCATCATTAAATTTGTCGATGAGACTATCATGGGCCTAATCTCCAATGATAATTAAACAGCCTACAAAGGAGATATTTGCCTTATGAAGCCGTGGACTTTTAATGGTAGCAAATTCAATAAATTGCTCAGAGAACATCCACATTAAACGGAATACTCCCTTAAGGAGGTAGCCCTCCAGGGAACACCTGGTAGTCATACATGGCCAGTTATGCATCACTTCAAATTCAAAATTTTGTAAACGCAGCCATTGCAACCTGTGCAGTGTGAGTGTAGTTGCTGTCATGATGCAGAATAGTGGTTAGCCTTCCTACACACTTCTCTGTGACTGCCACAAGTGGCAAAGCATATCATCATAATGATGACCAGTTATGTGGGCCTTTTGAGGCATGTAATCAATATTAACTATATACCCTTTGCATCATCCAAAAAAACTGCTCAAGATCTTGCTGGCACTGGCATAGATCTTAAATTTCTTTGATGGTTGGATAATTGCCATGCTCCCACAGTATAAATAATTGTTTGGCTCCTCTTTTAATAGTGATATATTCAAGTTTCATCTCTGGTTATGAAATCCTTCCCAGATCATTCCCAGTCCAAATTCATTTTTTTTTTAAGATTTACCTTGGAACACTGAAAGTGGTGAAATGTCATTTCAGGAATCAACATTCTGGGCACCATTGTGTACAGACCACGCTCACATTCAACTGCCTGTAACTAATCTCTATAGCATCTTGTTTCTCATGCACAGTTACTCTTTGACTGAAATCACTCAATGATTGTGGGTCATTTTCAAGGGATGTTCTGGTACAAGATTCATGTGACAATGAATCATTGAAGATACATTGTTTTCAACTGAAGACAAGATACTTGATTTCATGATTTTTAGCATGTTGACTTGGTTCTAAAATAATGAACATACTGTATAAATCAAAAATGCTAAAAACCCCATAATTCATAAACTGTATTTTAGTTCACCGGAACTAATCTCTGACCACTTATACAAAAAGCACTACATAACACCCTGTTCAATTTCAGGCTTGAAACTTTAGTGGAAAACAGCATAATAATAGGCTCAATAATTACAGGATGAACAGAACACAGTTGTGGAGAGCTGGCACTTTTACAGTTAGTATACTATCAGGCAGAGGGCAGGAACAAGCTATCAACATAGTACCAAGTACAAAATATATCCAATACACATAAGAACACAAAATTAGAACAGGCCAATAACGACTCTAAGTGGGAAATTATAATGATGCTTATTATTAGGGGCGGCACAGTGATGCAGTGGTAGTGCTGCTGCCTTGATGTAAGGAGATGGGGATTCGCATCCCAGATCCTCCCTGAAAAGAGTTTGCATGTTCTCCTGGTGTCTATGTGGGTTTCCTCCCACAGTCCAAAGACATACAGGTTAGGTGGATTGGCAATACTAAAAATTGGCCCGTGTGTGTGTGGGTGTGTGCGCTTCCTGCAATGGACTGGCGCCCTGTCCAGGGTTTGTTGGTGCTTTTCACTTTGTGCTAGCTGGAAAAGGATCCTACATCCTCCACCACCCTGTTCAGGACTAAGTAAATTAGAAAATGATTGACTGAAAAATGACAGTATATTTGTCAGACACTTTATAAACAAGGTAAGATATAAGATCATGAAAAGTAACAACTGTTTTTCTTTTATTTATTTTTAACACAGTGCACAAACAGGTTAAGAGACTTGTCAGGGTTGCACAGAGAGCCACTAGTAGGAAATGAACTTACAACCCTTGGGTTTAAGATCCAGTATCTTAGCCACTGCACCACAAATGCCTGAACAGGATGTGGTAGAAAACTAAGGAAGCAATAAAAAATAGAGCTGGACATTGTGAGACTGGGTCAGCAATTAAATCCATGTCACTATAGATGCAATGAGCCACTGTTACATCCAAACAATGTAGAATGTTAACTAAAATACATTACTAATTTTCCATTTATTTCCACGACATATACCAAAGATAAACTAACAAAAAATGAGTAATGATTTTTTTCAAGGCGAAAAATTATTTCCACAGAATTACCTTATTTTTCCTTCTTTCAGCCTTCCAGCCTGTTAGAGGAGCTGGAAACAGTAAGCGGGTGTCCCAGGATGTAGATGGTCTGTCTGCAGGATCAGAAAGGTCAAGGCATTCTGTTGCTAGATTGACAAGATTGGTAAACCCATCCTCTTTCATGTAACTTAACATCTGCGTCAAGGACATGCCTGTTTTAGGAAAAGGTACTAATGAAAATACATACAAAAACATTCTCTTGTTGTGTTGTTCATAAGGTTTGAAACATGATGCTTCTGAAAAGTGAATCAGTTTTTAAAACAACTTTAAATTACTGTATACTGGTTTTTGTATCTATACATTTTTTGAATATAGATAAGCTTGTTAAAACAGTTCCAAAGTTAACTGAAATTTAATGCATCTATAGATAAACAGAAATACTGAGAAATATAATTTCTACATAGGTGATTTACTTTTTTCGGATATCAAATTTCTGTAATTTACAGCCTGAAAAGAATACAGGGCATTTCCATAGTACTATCTATGATTGACAAAATATTGTTTCCTTTTTTGAGATATTATATTTGTATATACTAACCTCCTTGGAGTTAACATTGAGTGTGACTCGGTTGACCAGGAGTCAGAATTAGGGTGATGTGTAATTAATTATCTGCTACCATCTAGTGGATGAAATAATATCATGCTGCAAAAATCAAATATTTCTATGCTTCTAACTAACAACACAATTGGAAATGAAAAGCCATAAAGGCAGTTTTAGAATGAACTGAAACTGAACCTTTGCTCAATTTGAGCGATAGTGATGACGATGTAAAATTGATGATACAACACTGTACAACCAAACCACTATGATATGCCCAGTGAATTTGGTCATGTGAAGCTTCACAGTGGTTTGACAGTAGCTATATATGTGATAAAAAAGGAAGAATACTGCAATTGAGTGCAAGGAAAAACAAGATGTTTTCAGCCAGCCCCATGGCATGATGTTTGTGTGGAACAAGATATAAAAGGTGCATATATTTGGATTGAACATGTTAATGGTTTGGGATTTTGGAGGAATAAAAGATATTTTAAAAATTGAATTTCAAGATAAGAATGATGTCGGGGTAGGTTACATTACCAAACCAAGATGATTGGTAAGTGTTATAAGCTGCCTCACAGAGAATCCTATATAGTGCTGCCACTGGCTTAAAGGTAGGAATAAGTGAACAAGAAAACACAGGGCATTTCTAAAGTACATCTGGCTATTCAGATTGATACTGCACATTTTGCTTTTTTCTGTATGTTAAGGTTAAGCTATATGTGAGTACTTGATAATAACTAAAGTGTAAATGTGTAAATAGTATTTATTTCTATACTAGCCATGCTACCTATAGAAGACAACATAAATTTTAAAATCTTTTGTCCTACATGTACCTCCAGTGATTTCCCTCTGTATCCAAGTGTGTCTGAACCTTTCTTGAACAGCACTGGCACTCCCCCTCTCAAGCCTGTTAACGTAATGTCTGTGTCTCGGACTGACATTATTTTTGAGTCTAAGCTCCTGTCGAGTTTCATACTTCCTGTCTCGGAAGGCAACTCTTTCATCATACCTCGTATGTCTTTTCTCCTCTTTGAATGTCTCACAGTCATGTTTCCTCTTTCAGCTAAATTGACAAATCAAACCAAAGCCAAACTGACCAATCAGATTGTTCTGAGGGACTGGACACACATGCAGACTTTAGTGCTTTATTATATGGTACACTATAAATATTTTTGTTTACTTGATTAAGGGTTGCTTTTTTCTGTGGTTGTTATCAGATATTTTAATAGTTTCTCATAATATTTTTTTCTAGATGTTTAGTTTATTTCTTGTAGTAAACATAATAAATAAATTCTTTGCATTTATATAGCGCTTTTCTCACTACTCAAAGCGCTCAACAATTGCTTTGGATGATTTACACATTTATACTTTGTATGCACAGTGCAGTGGTAACCGTGCTGACTGACCATTGCTATGTAAATACAAAATAAACATGAACATTATCATTCAGTATTTCTTGATCAAGTATATGCTTTTAGGACATGGTCAGGATTTAGCATCTGTGTCTGAAAAGCTTCTACACTATCCATTAATTGATTCACTTCTCTTCTCAAACTCACTGTTTTCCACCAAATTATAGCTCATGCCACCAATACAGAAAATCCTTTGCAAAACAGCAGCTAAATTATACATTTCACATTGTCCAGCAATATATGATTCATAGAATGCTATTGTTAACACATACCTTTCAAGGAAGATAACCTTACTTAGTTGACAAATTGCTACAAAACATCCTGTTTAATGTGCTTGGTTTTTCAGTTGTACTGTCACCTGTTACTTCAGAAAAATTTAATTCAAATGTTTTAACACTGCAGTTTTATACCAAAAAAACTGACTTGTCACTTTAATGCAGATGTGGGCACAAGTAGTAAAGTGTTTACATTGAAAATCTTGATGGACTAGATGGATGGTTCATTCATAACCTAATACAAAATGATCATATTAATTTAAAAACAATTAGGCTGTGGAAAAACCTTAGCAGCTCTTCATGAAAGGTTTGCCATCTTTATGCCAGGTAATTATTTTGGAGAGGCTTACTGCATAACCAAAATCTGTAATATGTACACATTACCTATAATAGACAGTACAAAAAGAGAACAAATAAAAGATAAGCTAAAGTAAATTAGGTCTCACTATAATAGCAATGTAGATTCTCAGAAAATATAAGAAATTAAGAAATACAACATCAAGCAGAAAAAAAGAATAATGGATGTGAAAAAGTACGTAAAGATCAATGCAAATTGATGGCTCAAAAATATCTTTCAAACTGCTGTAAAAGGAAACCTGTAGCAATCTATTTTTAAAGGTAGGGCTGAAATATCTACAAATATATTTCTGGTTTACAGTACAAATGAAATCATGTATCCATTTCTCATTTAATCTATTAAAAATGACGGCAACTGCTTTTTAGAAACACTTTTAAAATCCATAACTGGACACGAACAAAAAAAATCCATCAATGCCAAAAAAAACTGATACTCATTATAAGGACACAGAAGAGAAATGAAAACGTAAGACCTGAATATCAGCAATCAGAACTTCAATTTGTTTCTGTTACTACTGTTTTATTGCTTTGAAATAAATTCTTGTGTGTTTTAAGAGTACACTCCTAAAATGAGCTATGTAAATGGTGGTGCATAATGTGTAGTTACATTCCAGTGTTTTTTTCATTTATTTTGTAAAACCACTCATTCTGATAAAATTTTATATGGGACCAGAGCAGAGCCTGTCCTAGCAGCATGTGCACAAGGTAGGAATGAATACTGAATGAAATATGTCAGTTCATTTTACATACTAACCAATATGTTTTCTGTTGATTTTTAAATGGTCAGCTGGATTGTGAGGAAATTGTGAACGTTGTAGTTACAGTATAAAAGTGGGCAGGGCTGTGCCAAGATGGATGTTTACACTTGACCTGTTAACTCAGAGGAACCAAAGGTAAAATCAATACTTTATATGCAATCTAGGATTGATTCCCACCTTGCTTTCAATGATGTTGAGGTAGAAATACAATCAGTCAATGGATAGATAGTCTGATAAATGCAACCATGAGTTATCAAAACCAAAATATAAGTTGTGTCATAGTTGTAAAAATGCATTATTTAAAGTTAACTACAAAAGTATGAAATACCTTTATGAACTGACTCATCTTCTGCCGACAGTAGATGTATTTACAGTAGTTGCTTAAATGCAGCTGCGGAAAACCAAAGAAAAGGGCATAGGCAGCAACTAAAGTACACAGGTTAGGCTTACTGACTTAGCCTCTACAAAAATGGCTTACTCTGAAGTTCACAGTGAAACTGCTCCAAGTGACATCCATATTCAATACATCCTGTGTTAAAGGATCCTTGCCATGCTTATATTTACTTATTATATTCCTTACCTTTCGACTGAAAGTTCACTAAGGGATTACTTCATTTATTACAGCAGGACAGTGCCAACATCAGAGGTAACAAAAGTAAACAGAGTATACCTTTGTGAGGTGTTTGGCTTACTGGTCCCTACTGTAACTGATATACTCAGTCTACAGTTTCATTCTTCTTTAAATAATAATAAATATATTTAAAAGTAAGGGTGCTGAGATCTGCAATACTGCAGAAAAATAAATGTTAGGCTGTTAAATATATTTTATACAGTATGTCGTTGTGTGTATATATATATATATATATATATATATATATATATATATATATATATATATAAACTACTCTTTAAAGGCTTATATGTACTGTAGTTCTTTCATGTCACTATATTTTGCTTATAAAAGATGCACCTGTGCAATGTGTAGTATGTGATACTTAAGGAAGAAGTACTTTTGAAGTCTGTCCAGTGCTTGTGCTTGGCATGGACATTTTTAAGCAATATTTCATATCAATAAAACATCAGGATTTTTAAAAACTCTAGAAATTGTTTTTGGAATGCTCCAGTTATATTCATTTTCTAAGCTTGTCTTGTTGGTCACAGAATGCATTGCAGTACTCTAGCTTGCTCTTAAAATAGTGGGAATTAATGCCTGAATAACTATGCAGCACAATTCTGACAATGAATGCCACTTTAGTCTACAGAGCTAGACGAACCCCAGCTGTTTGCCATACCTGTCTTTTTAAGGCTGCAAACTGAAAAGCTCCTAACCCCTTGCATTCAAACACAAGACAAATACAGTAATGGTAAACACGTTTAGAAGAATATCTGTAATTGGTATAGACAGATTTTTGGGATGTGATACATGAAATGATTATGGAAGAATTTATTTTCAGTAATAATACATTTTAAGAGACTTGTTTAAATATTATTTTTTCAAACAATTAGCAAACAAATATAGTGATCTTTAAGAGAAAAGGCAGAAAAATGAATGGAAGGACTGTATGTAATGCATTTTACAATATAAAGATACTAGGTTTTTAAAGAATACTCTTTAGTGCCTTTTTAAATAAGAGAATGTCAAAAAACAGATATGGTTAGAAGAATGAGAGGATGAAAATGAATTCAAAGAGATCTTGAAATTGTGAAATATGTTGCAAGTCAATAGATGGGAGGGTAAAAATATTAGAGCAAGGCTGTAAATTCACTGGCATTAAGCCACAGTCAAGCTGCCACAGCAGTGACAGCCTTGTAGTCTTCCAGTCATGCCCTGTACATTGGCTGGAGCTTGTGGCCTTACACACAAAATAGTTTTAAGCCAGTATTACACTACATGACAGATCCTGTGATTTTCTATAATTGTCTACATTTACATTATCTAAAGAAAATGAAAACCAAGTTGTAGATAGTTGTAGCACACACCCTGTATTCAGTTATAGAACTCAGGACTCAGTATGACATAAGTAAAACTGGTTCAATGTTCCCTTAGCAATCTGCAAATCAAAGGAATGAGCACTTCTGTCTGTGAAATTTAACAGTAAAGGACACTCAGCCAGAACTACAACATACACAATGCATACCAACAATGAAGAGTGGCAGCTACTGTACAAGGAAAGAAGGTAAGCAAGTGTTTTGAACTGTTAAAATGTAAGAGTGGCTTATTGAATCTTGCAGTTAGAATATATGTCTGTTTAATATTTCTTTACTTTTGTACAGTGCTCTTCTTCTCACTCTTGTGTGTTCTATGTTGATTTGCTGCTAAAATAAAGCAAACTTATGGTAAGAGGTTTGGAACTATGATTAAAAGTTGTTAGGGAATAGTTCAATCAATAACTCCCTGTGACTCCTAGTTGGATACTATGATAGCTTCACAGGCAACAAGAGTCATCAAATGCAGGTTTTAATCTTGACATCCTGTCTGATCAAAAGAGTGCGGTGTCAGCCTTATACTTTTAATAATATTGCATTGTTACAAGACTCTGAAGTTGCAGCAATATTGAATTGTTAATGACAAGCAACAACAATGATAATTAAAATGAAAAAGATTTCTCTGACCAAGAGAAAGGTAATAAGATGTTGAGTTACTCAGCAAAATGGGCTGAATATAAGTCAATGGAACTCATGATTAAAAAGTAAAATGGCCTTTCGAGATGTCATTGGGAATACTACATGACATTTTCGACCACATATTACAAAAAGGATGTATCAGTGCTAGTGAAAGATGTTTTTTTAAAGAGCTATTTGAATAAAGATTGAAAAACTATATAGATGAAAAGGGCTATCATTACCCAAAATAGTTCTTAACTTTCTTAAATAAATGGCCATGACTGAGAAAAGAGTGGAGGCTTTGGTGAAAAAAAAAAATTAGAGGTAGAGCACACTAATAAATATCTAAATCAAATCAGGCTTATACAATGTTAAAAATCTCTTGTAACCCAGTTCATCTTTGTTGAATAAATTTCTTTACTGCAATCAAAACCAACATTAGAAAACATATCTTTTGTTAAAATAAAATAAACCCCACAAGATTCAAAAGAAGAGCCCATGGATTGTAGCACGTGCATTTGTATTAGGATAAATATTATAGGCAAAGACACCATGATAAACTTTTTCCTGTACACATTTCATAATTAATAATAATAATAATTCATTACATTTATATAGCGCTTTTTTATCAGTTACTCAAAGCGCTCAGCAATTGCAGGTTAAGGGCCTTGCTGAAGGGCCCAACAGAGCAGAGTCCCTTTTGGCATTTACGGGATTCGAACCGGCAACCTTCCAATTGCCAGTGCAGATCTCTAGCCTCAGAGCCACCACTCCACCTAATTGGTATAATTGGTATCTGGTCTAAATATTCTTAAAAATTTTATGACATTCTTCAAAACAAATTTTCAAAATGTAAATTTGTCAGTTCCAAGATTAAATGGCACATTGGTTAGCTTCATAGATCCTGCATTTTAGGTTCAAATCCCATGCCCAGCTGTTGTACATATTCTCACCATGGTTTTCTTTCCATATAGCAAAACACATGCAATTTAGGGTAACTGGAAATTGCAAATTAGTCCCTGATTAAATACAAGTGTGTGTGTGCCTTGTGATGAGTGCAGCTTAAGCATGTTAAAAAATACTGCTTTAAAACATTAAATATTATTTACTTTGTAATCCTGATTCAAATATTTGTTTCTCATTAATTTGTACTCTAGGAAAATGTAATACTTTAATATAACAAATGACAACTTATTTTCTCAAATATACATCATAGCAAGATTTAAAGGATCAACTGGTGATGTCCTGGTGTTAGACACCACAGAGCACCTACAGAGGTCTTGTAGAGTCCAGGCTTTAGATAAAAGCATCAACTCAATAATAATTGAGTAATAATAACTATTATCAATAATAACAACAATAATTATCATTAATGATTATTGAGTAAACACCGGCACTATGTAAAACAATTATTATATATACAAAGTCATGAATTCTATGTATGTATATCCTATGTACATCATACACATTTTTTAACCCTTAACTACTCACGCTGGTGTATTTTGAACACCAATCTACCGGCAGCATCTACCATCTATACTCAGCTTGATTCACTACATACACAGTGTCACAATGGTTTCTTTCCAGTGTGACTCCAGCCTGTTTTATGAGTGGATGCACATTTGCAAATTCTATATGGTGTATTTGGTACACCGAGCGGGTACTTGCATATGTGTGACAACGATAAGATGTTCATCTTGCAATGACTTTGTCTGCAAAGAACATTCAACAACTGAAGTGAAATGTGATACATATGCAAATCCTGCAGCGGGTGAAAGTGTGACCAGTGACGAATGAGCACTGGAGAAGTGGATCAGGTTTATTTTCAGATAGTCCTAGGCTGTGTCATACTAACCCGTTACATGGTATTAAATTATATTAAAACCATGTACAATTTAAAATTATTGCAATATTTTAAATTATAACCTCACTGCATGTATATACATAATCCATTTTAACACAGGTGCATAAAGTACACAGCACGAGTACTTATGAGATAAAAAAGGTGCGAGTAGTTAAGGGTTAAAGAAAAAGGGAATTTCAGAATCACGTTGCACTAAAGGCAGTTTCTTGTAAAAAGTAAACATTTACCTGCATGTGATGCAGTGGAAATTGAGTCTTCTCCCACGAAGGATCTATAGAATAAAGGTATTTGCTGTTGCTATAATAAAATTTTATATGGTTTAACAATTCTTTGATTTATTTTTCTTAAAATTTGATTCAAATTTATAATACTTACAGCCAGAGTTTGTGAATTTTCTGTTTTACTTCAGGAAGACCTTTACTATAAAAAATTAAAAGCAACATTAAATGAATGACTCAGAATACAGACACATTTATAGAACATGTAACTGAGTGATATCAATTAAATCTATATTTAAAAATCAATACATTGAAATTTTTATTTTATAGTAGAATATTCCTAGAGTGTATCTAATACCAAGTTTAATTATGTTGTAAAAAATGATTACATTTAAGAAAATCATTGTGTTTTAGATTAAGCTATTTAATAATGGCATAGGCCAACTGAACATTACATTTACCACAGGACTGTAATTTTAATAATACTGTGCATGTTTTTTTAAGCTTTCGTGCACACAATTGGCTGATTATGAACAGAATATGTAGATATCATGTAAGTGTGCAGGACATAAAATTACGCTTCTCAGTGCACAATATACAAATATCTTATACCAATACAAAACACATTGCATGCAGTTCTTACCAGTCACAGACATGTGGGGTGTCAGTATATATTGACATAATCCTGAAATTGAGGATCTCAATAATGAATTCACATTTTTTCTGTATGAAAGAGAGAGATTAACTTTTTAAAATGAAAGTACACTGAAACAGCTTTAACTGTTGTAGTATAACTGTGACTATTATTACATCTAAACCATGAAACTATGGAAGTGTATTGAAATAATTTTGCAGCTCAGTTAATAATAAATTGTATCCTGCAGAGACAAAATCATCATTTTGGGACAAAAGACATTTTGCTTAAAAAACATTTGTTAAACTTAAGGTATGCAATAATAAACCAATTCATAATAAACTTGGTGAATCTCACTCAAATTATAGTAATACAATTGTACAAGAGGAAATAAAGTCAAACTTATGCAACCATATCTTGTACGGTTTAAAAGCATTCATTCAGTATAATTCACTCAGGACTAAAATTAAGACAGAAAATTACAGACTATGAACTTTACATGCAAAATTTTGTGGGGTATTTGTAAATAGGTATTACCAAAAGTAATAAGCCCTGTAATGGACTGTTGCCCTTGCACTCAGAGCCGCTGATGTACCCTGACCCTTAACATCCTCATCTGAATTAAATAAGTTTAAGAATTTTATGTTATATCCCGATCTCTAGAATTACAAGAAAATAACTTAAAATATGTCACCTTTAAGGTGTCACTGAAAAAGAGAGCTTCAGATTGGTTTTTCACACTACTAAAAATAAATGCATTACAAAACAGTGGCACTGGACTGCTTTTTCTGAACATAATTACAGAGAACTTGACTGTATTCTAGTATCCATTATTCTAGCAGAAATTACTAGAAAGCAATTTCTCACTTTTAGTTTTCTATTACACTAAGCTAGTAGTGTTATTCTGTTTGAGTGATGCAAAACTGACGATAGGGGGTGTATTAAGTCACGCTTAACTTCTTTCCTGTATCATAGGGTAGGGATTTTGATTTGTCAGGTGTGTAAATGGGCTATAGCTTCCAAATTTTCAAAGAACATCACACTTGGGTTAAGTCAAAGATATTCTAGGTAAAGTGAAACAGCTTTAAATATTTTGACCTACACTAAGTTTTACTTTGTTGCGCTGCATGAGACAAAGGTATTGCAGTGCCTTGCAGAAAAATAACTTTATATTGCAGTGCCTTGCAGAAAAATAACTTTATCATTTAAGTGATAACTCTATCATTTAAGAGCTGCTGCCAGATTTGATTTTACAGATAACCAAAGGATTGACTCCTGATAAGACAATATAAAGTAAAGGCTGTATATTTGACAGTTGTAAACCTTAGGCATCACTATACTAGACATCCATATGTAAGATCTTGTAATTTTTATTTCAGTGTTGCATTTTGAGCTCTTAATAAATACAGGTAACATGTTATTGTTTAATGTTACACAAACAAAATTACTACAGTTATTATTGGTTGTTTATTTTCCTGCAAAAAAAAATTTGCAACTGTTATTTTGATTCTTTGATGGTTTCTACCTAACAGACAATAGTAAAATGAAGGATTCTTCATTTAAATGAACAAGAATTAATGAAATATAAAACTTTCTACACCTATGGTAAACATCACATGCATTAATTTCATTGTCAACCAATGTGAAAGATATCTACAGTGCATCCAGAAAGTATTCACAGTGCATCACTTTTTCCACATGTGACCAAGAATACAATGGTCACTCTGACAGAGCTCCAGAGGTCCTCTGTGGAAAGAGGAGAACCTTCCAGAAGGACAACCATCTCTGCAGCAATCCACCAATCAGGCCTGTATGGTAGAGTGGCCAGATGGAAGCCACTCCTTAGTAAAAGGCACATGGCAGCCCGCCTGGAGTTTGCCAAAAGGCACCTGAAGGACTCTCAGACCATGAGAAACAAAATTCTCTGGTCTGATGAGACAAAGATTGAACTCTTTGGTGTGAATGTCAGGCGTCGCGTTTGGAGGAAACTAGGCACCGCTCATCACCAGGCCAATACCATACCTACAGTGAAGCATGGTGGTGGCAGCATCATACTGTGGGGATGTTTTTCAGCGGCAGAACTGGGAGACTAGTCAGGATAAAGGGAAAGATGACTGCAGCAATGTACAGAGACATCCTGGATGAAAACCTGCTCCAGAGTGCTCTTGACCTCAGACTGGGTTGACAGTTCATCTTTCAGCAAGACAACGACCCTAAGCACACAGCCAAGATATTAAAGGAGTGGCTTCAGGACAACTCTGTGAATGTCCTTGAGGGCCCCGGTCAGAGCCCAGACTTGAATCCGATTGAACACCTCTGGAGAGATCTTAAAATGACTGTGCATCGACGCTTCCCATCCATCCTGATGGAGCTTCAGAGGTGCTGCAAAAAGGAATGGGCGAAACTGGCCAAGGATAGATGTGCCAAGCTTGTGGCATCATATCCAAAAAGACTTGAGGCTGTAATTGCTGCCAAAGGTGCATCAACAAAGTATTGAGCAAAGGCTGTGAATACTTATGTACATGTGATTTCTCAGTTTTTTTATTTTAATAAATTCACAAAAACCTCAAGCAAACTTTTTTCACATTGTCATTATGGGATGTTGTGTGTAGAATTCTGAAGAAAATTAATTTAATCCATTTTGGAATAAGGCTGTAACATAAAATGTGATGCGCTGTGAGTACTTTCCGGATGCACTGTAGGTATCACCAGATGCCGAAATGTAAACCCATAATTTCATTTTGAGAAAAAACGTGAACTTGCTCCAATTCCGGCCATTAGAAGTAACGCTATTGCCCTTAAAAATCAAATTAGCATCATATTTAAGAAGCTAATGATTGTTCCCCTACCATTGGTAGAGGTTTCATACTTGAGTCAACTCTTTTGATTAGGACCTGCAACAAAGTCACTTTATAGGCGCCGACCTAACACAGACTGACACCGGAGGCATGAATAAAACTCAAGAAAGGTTTCTTTTTCTTCACCTGTGGGGCACGTCTTCCCCATGACCCACTGGCACAAAACAGTCCCAAGCACACCAAACAAAACCCACACAGAACTTCTTTGCACCACCACTCCTCCCGGCAAGCGCAGTCCTCCTCCTCCCAACTCTGGCTCTTTGAGTGGGGGCTGCTGGCCCCTTTTATAGTCCACCCGGAAGTGCCCCAGGTGCTTGATTGCCGAGTTCTGGCTGCACTTCCAGGTGTGGTGAAAACACTGCCCATAAGGGCTCAGGAGTCCCAGCTGCAGCACCCCCTGGCGGCACCCAACAGGGCTTCACCAAACTCCAATTCCCATGGATCCCTGAGGGAAACCAAGGCACTGCTCCAACTCAGGGGGGTTGCCATCTGGCGTCCAGGGGGAGGTATTGAATGGCCCATAGCTGCTACCCCTATATGGAAGGGGCATCCCGGATCCACCACAGACCTTCAGTTGGCTTGCATATTGAGCAACAGTTTTATGTCATATACTAAGATGTGTGGTTTTGTTTTACAAACCGATTAACAAAAATTCTTTATTTTAAACATCAAATTTGTATCCATAAAACTCACCCTGACAATCTTATCTGTTTTTTCAAATGGATTAGCAATATAATTTTAATTAAGGCATAATTTTTAAACAGCAAGACAAACTGAAAAACACAACAACTTAAGGTCATTAAAGTTGCCTATAAGACAGATTTATTTATTAACTAAGATGTTAACAGTTTCTGCAAAAAAAACAGGAAATCAAGTGTATAATCTGAAATTTAAAATTCAGATTTAAAATCTTAAGATTTATGAAGGATAACTTTAAAACACTAAAATATTTAATCTATTAATGCTGTGTCTTCATTTTAAAATCTAACAGTAACATAAGATATGAAGCTGTTTACCAAAAATGACTGCATGCTTAGGGCTTTAATTCTTACTATTTTGCCTGCATACAGGCATTATTCTATATGTTCGCACATTTTATCTAATGATAAGTTTCTTAATCAGAGATTACTCCCATAAAATTAAACATTAATCACTCTAACTGCAGTACTAAAAGATACAGTGTAAATTCATTATAGCCTATGGACTCCCTAAAAAACATTTGCATAGTTAGGACTTGTATTCCTAAAAATGAGAGTCACTAAAATAAGGCAGGCAGTGTGGTGCAGTAGTTAAAGCTTTGTACATCAAATCCTGTGGTTATGGGTTCAGATCCCTCTACTGACACTGTGTGACCATGAGCAAGTCACTTGACCTGCCTGTGCCCCAAATGGAAAGCCAAAAGAAATGTAACGAATTATATCATAAATGTAAGCTGCCTTGAATTAAGGTGTCAGACAAATAAGTAAATGTAAAATCAAATTATAATTTAATCTGTCCAAAGGCACAGGTGACAGATTGATAAAACAAGTCTACCAGATATCCTGCCCATCTAGAAATTATGGAGATACCTATGATAGCCTATGAATTTTTAAAAAACTTTATTGACTGTTAATGAAACTTATTTTAAAGTGCCAACACTATTATTTGAGTGGGCCTTTAATGGAATTCTCCTTAGAGAGGAGACCAGTTGAACAAAAGAATGGAGGACAAAAGGTGTCTTTACTATACTATGCAGGAAAGAGGATAAAGCTTATACTTTTGCTTGTCCAGGTGTATTGAGCTAGTGACATGGCTCTTTATTTAATTGACACTGTTGCTCTAAATATTTTTATACTGCAGCCATGCTATTGTAGCCATTGGTCCTTTATTCTTAGTAAGCTCTTGAATTATAGCTGCTCACGCAGATGAATCCTGCATTGTAATAAGCTTTGTTATTTACACAGATGAGGGGCTTTACTTTTAACTTCTACAGAGTTTTCAATATAATTATATTATGATGATTGAAAATTTATGGCCTACAATTTTAAGAATGTTGTGTGCTATAATAGTCATAATTGAATTGCACATCATTTCAAATGAAATTATTTGTTTGATACACTTTACATATGTCATATCATATTAATGATTTTTTAGATACCTGAAAATCAAACATTAACTAGCCCACATTTAATTAATATAATTAAATGTAATTTTTAACCTCTAATTAAAAGCATCATAAAAATCAACAGAAAATCCTCCTTAGTTTTCATTTGCCAAAATCCCATAACAACTTTTTCTGATTAGAATTGTGACTAGTCAAAATATAATGTAGATATACTTTGAAAATAGGAATTGGAACAAATGTATTAGAAAATGGTGTTAGAGATTAAATATTAAATTTGCTAGCTCTACACACATCTATATCATTTCAAATTTTAATGCTGTTCTAGAATTCAATTTTAGCAGATGGCTGCTTTGTTATTTAGTTCTGCAACAATACATGTAATGCTCATTACAAAATGGACTAGTAAAGATAGACAGGACTAGCAAATTTTTCAATTTACTATCAAACTTTTTTTCAAAGTTCTAAATGTAAAGTTTATCTCACTTTCATTTTCCTGTCCTTTCTTAACATTTTATGTGTTGTTTTCTGAGGGGTGTAAAATTATTTTTGTTTTCATTTTAATATAAAATGCCTAATGGGACAATATGACAATGTCATTTAAAGTGAAAAATCTTACCTCCTCAGTCTCTGCCTGAAACATCACTCTATATTTTCTTAAAACAATTACTTTATTTTTCAGGTCACTTAAAACATAATGGTCTTCCTCCCTATTCAAAAGCAAATAGTCCAGTGTTAATAAATACTTGATGAAATTTTAAAAGGAATCTACAGTAAATAAATGCAGTACCGGAATTTATAAAAAGTGAATACTCTGCCTTGATGTAGAGCTTAAACAGTATGCATTACAGGACTGAGGCCTATACTGTAAACAGGAGTAAATAGGTACAAAAAAGTAAAAGATTGCACCAAAAAATATTATTTCTAAATTATCCTTTTAAAAAAGTAACAGAATAATATTGTATGCAACCCTTCAAAAATCCAGAATGTTGTCTTTTACAAAGGAAATGTGTATGATGAAGGCAGAATATATGTCAAAAATTAGCTACAATATAATAAAACAAGCAATATACTACACCTTTCTGTGCATGAAGATACACATTTATTAAATAGAAGCAATATGCACTGAATTCCATCTTGTTTGAATTCCAGTAACATTAAAATATGGAGTTACCGCCTTTATTATTTTTTGTTAATAAAGTGTATTTTGTTTGGAATACTAAAGCCATATACAGTATATAGAAACCGCAATAGTACAAATTGATAATCAGTATGACACCATGGCTTGAAGACAGAAGGAGAAAATCAGCTTACTCATCCAAAGCCTGTATCGCTTCTTGGGAAATGACCGCCGGGATGTAGGTCTCATGGTCTGAGAGGTAGACAATAACATTCTGACCTTCAGTTGTTTCATTCTGAAGTGCAGCCAAATTTACAAACTGAAAACAGCAGAGAGGAAGAGGCGGTGAGAAAAAGTAACCAACCAAGCAGTTGTACACAGTAAAATTCAAAACATTAACACGTCATAATATACTATTTTAAAATCTACCTTAATAATAACAACGCCAATGCGGTTAAAAATTCAATCTGCAATCTCTACTCTTAAAGTGGAGTTAATGTTACCCCATGCAGCGTGGGGCCAAATGCTAGGTGAGACAGTGTTAAAACAGACAAGAATTTATCTTTGTATCTTTATCTATATATACACACAAATGGAAGTGAAGGTCTGTGATATAGTTTGCCTATTTGTAGCTGGAGATCCACAAAGGGAGAAAATGAGTCACGTATCTTAAAACAGTTTTTTTATTCCTATGCTTTTGAAAACCTATCAGATGTCAACATCAGAGGTAAATGATAAGACATATAAGAATTAAAGGCAATATTGAGTGAGTGGGGTGGGGGGAGTGGGGGTTATAAGGGGGGGTGGTTTAATAAGGTGGAGTTCAGAAGGTGTTGGTCATAAAGTATTCAATGAAAACACTTGACTTGAACCCAGCATATGCAGGCTTAAAAAGAACAACATCCAAATAATAAATAAAGACTGATACAGCATGTTGCCACTCCACCTACATGACGAACCACCTTAGGATCCCAGATTAGGACTAGAGTGTAACCACACTAGTTCAGATGGAGTAGAACAGTGTGAGGTTTTGTACAGTGGCTGATGCAGAAAGCTTTCCTTTTAATTAAGAAGTGTGCTCAGGCAAGTCAATTTATTATCACATAATTGTGTGTGCTTTTTAAATCATAATGATAACTGAAATTACCCAAATGAGCCTGATCAAAAGTTTATATAACCTTGAACGTTGCGGTTGATAATACACACAAATTGACACACAAAAGATTCAAATTAAGGGTAATTCAGGGAGAGCATCCACACTGTAACCTCTTTGATTGTGATAATAAGAAGAAATAATTCAGCTTATTTAAAGTCTCTTTTCAAGGCACTCAATGACACCTTACAAAAAGTCAAAAGAAAATTTACCAAATCAAAGGATTAATAACATAATAGATATACTAAAAGAAATAAACTAAAAATAAAACAATTCAATAAAAAAATAACAATATACAATTAAAATAACATTATGCATATGTGATCATAAAATTACAACACTGTACAATGAATGGACAAAATCAAGGGGAGTAGGCAAGTTCAAAAAGATACATTTTATGTCTGGACTTGAAGATGGGAAGTGAATCAATGCTGTGGATATCTTCAGAAAGGGAGTTCCAGAGGCGAGGAACAACAAAGCTAAAGGATCTAGACCCCCATGCTAGATAAATGAGCAGAGGGTGTAACCAAGAAATATAAATAAGAAGATCTAAGAGTATGATTAGGTGTATAAATATGTAGCAGATTCGAAACATATGACAGTGCCAGGCTATGAAGAACTTTGAATGTTAATAGCAGAATACTGAAATGAATACGGTACTTACCAAGCAGCCAGTGAAGTTCACAAGGAAGCGGGGTAATGTGTTCTATGGAGGTGGTTCCAGTAATAACTCGAGCAGCAGAATTCTGGACCAACTGAAGCCTATACAGAAGCTGGTGAGGGAGGCCAGCCAATATAGCATTATAGTAATCTATATGTGATGGTACCAGAGCATGTACAAGAACAGCAGTATTATTAGGTGTAAGGAATGAACGGAGATAATTTATATTGCAAAGATGAAAATATGTGGACTGGGTAATATTGTTAACATGAGCTTTGAAAGACAGACTGCTGTCAAGGATGACACCCACGCTCTTAACCTGAGAAGAAGGATAAACTACAGAAATATCAATTGTGAAGGAAAGCTGTCAAGTTTGGCAAGAGTAGATTTAGTGTTAATGAGGAGAACCTCACTTTTACCATTATTAAGTTTGAGAAAATTAGAAGAGAACCATGTTTTTATTTCAAATGCAGTCAGAAAAGATGAGGGGTGGTATGGCAGAATTGGGTTTGGTAAATAAATACAGTTGGGTGTCACCAGCATAACAGTGAAACTGAATAAAAATATCCTAAAGATAGTGCCAAGAGGTAGAAGATAGATGATAAATAAAAGGTGGCCCAAAACAGAGCCTTGGGGAACACCACCAGAGAGATATCATACAAACCAAGTGTAAGAAATATGACAGATTCCAGTGGAGACCATTTTGTCTACAAAATACTATGGGAGACTGTATCAAAGGCTGCACTCATTTGGGCAAAGCCAAAATGGTCAGCAGCCCAGAGACAGTGGCTATTAGCAGATTATTAGTAATTTTACCCAAGGCTGTCTCTGTACTATGGAATGTGTTTTAGATAAAAATGGCAGCTTTGAAATTGATCGGAAATCGCTCAGATTATCAGGGTCATCACCTGGTTTCTTTAAAATGGGAGTTACAGCAGCCATCTTAAGAGCTGAGAGAACAAAAACAATGAATGTACAATATGTTATTATTGAGACAACACAAGGCAGACAAGCTTTTATCAAATGAGTGGGAATTGGATCTAACCTGAGAAGTGGACAATTTAGATATTTTAATGAGAACAGAGATTTGAGAGACAGAAGGGAGTGTAAAGGATGAAAGGGAATTTAAACAGGACCTACCAGAGGCAAAGTTAATAGTTTTGTGTAGTGTACATGTCGATGATGTCAGTTGCTGGTGAATATTGTTAATTTTTGAATTAAAAAAAATCATAAAAGTCATGGTCTTCCCCCACACATACTATGTGGCAGTCTCACTGGGTTACGAAACTCTTGCAGATACCCACAAAGCTTCATGGGAGTTACAGTTCTGTGGGCCAGCCCTGTAGTGTTCCTTGGGGGCTGCTAGGGGGTGCTGAGGAGATAAGGGAACCCTACTTTGTGGGGCTTCAACCTTACCCATAAGTACTCCCAAGCCATACTATTGGGACACCGGAAGTGCTCCTCGGTTTTACATAAAAGGAGTAGCCAGCATGAATACGAGGAACCAGTCGGGAGGAAGAAGACAAAGCTTGACTGAAGCAGCAAAGGAGCGAAGAATGGAGACAGAAGGAGTGTAGATTGATAAGAGTATAGTTGGTAATGTGGGAAACACTTCTATGAGAAAGTTTCACACGATTAAAACCCTTTGATATACACCATAACTCATGTCCATACTGCTGTGTTCGGTGTTTGGTGGTGCTGCAATGCCCCCTGGTGGTCACAAGTGGGATAGTCAGCAGGATTTACTGGCAGTCACAATATATACTGTGGAAGATAGATGGTGCTATAACGCACTAACCCGACACAGACAGACGCTAGAGGCACAAGTCCAAAAAGCATACGTGAATTTATTTATATGTTATGTCCCCAACAGCCCAATCACACACTTTCCTTTCTTTACTTTCTTATTATCTTTATCTGTCAGTCCTTTTCTTTTGGCCCCTTTTATAACACCCCTGGAAGTGCTGTCAGGTGCTTGATGGTGTATTTCTGGCAGCACTTCTGGGTGTGGCAGAATAACCATTCTCCAGGGCTCGGCCGCAGTTATAGCACCCTCTGGCGGCGCCCTTTGATCCCAACAGGGCTGTACCAAACTCCAACTCCCATGAATCCCTGTGGAAATTCTGAGGCACTCCTGCAACCCAGGGGGGTTGCCATCTAGTGTTCCAGAGCAGGTAATGTTCTGAGCACACTTGCTCCCCCTGTCCTCCCAGCGTGGAGGCGTTTCGGCCGTCCGCCACAATACATAAATACACACACACAGAATACTGATTAATTACTAAATGAATGCTACAAAGCTTCTGGTCTACAGACCACAGATCTAACATGACTGTTTAATGCAGCTGTGGATTCAAGGACAACAGAGAATAAACTGAATAAACTTGGAGTGTCAACATTAAAGTGTGGGTAGATGCTTTATTATTAAATAATAAAAAAATTAAATAATTATTTTTATATTTTGTCATTACGGGGTTCTTCCCAAAAGACAGCAATTTCAGCTGTTTTATTTTCTCATCAATTGAGTCTTTGGGCTAATAGGTGACAACCCTATCAGCTTTACACATTAGAATGATTACATTTTTTCCTATTCTTCTTCTTTTTAAAAACAGCTCAAGCTTCCTTATGTTAAATAATAAATAATTACACACAATTTTAATTGGATCAAGTGGCATATTCTCAAGATTTTGAATGGGTTGCTAAAGGATAGGGTTTTTTTCTTTTCATTGTAAAATAACTTCAGTGCTTCTACTGTATCAGTCCAGAATTGCAATGTACTGTGGTACACATTGATGTGGAAACTGACACTTTTAGCAAATGTTTTAATTATTTGTTAAATTCAGTAGGATTTTGTCATATTGTCAAAGGTCCAACTCATAATCATAACCACACATTAGATTTAATTATAACTTACAAAGTTGAAATTCAAAATTTAAATATTACTCCATTAAATGTAGTTATTTCCGATCACTTCTTAATTACATTTGATTTAGTTCTGCCCATGCCAACGCACTCACAGATTAAAACAAAGACAGTGCGACATCTAGATTGTAATTCTGCTTCAAAATTTATAGATACCTTGAGTAAGTCGAGTGTAATTGTGGAAAACCATTTAGATCAGTTAACATCAAATGTAAACATGGAAAACAATTTAGATCAGCTAATATCACATTATAATGTGACCTTGAGAGATGCTCTGGACACAGTGGCTCCCCTTAAAACAAAAGTGATCAAAGCACATAGAAACTCTCCCTGGTTTAATGAAAATACTCGAGCTCTTAAATTAGAGTGTGAAAACTGGGCGCAGATGGAGAACAACAAAGCTACATGTCTTTCAAATTGCATGGACAGAGAGTGTAAAAAATATAAAAAGCCCTCTTTAAAGCTCGCTCAGAATACTATTCTACATTAATAGATAGCAATAATAAAAATCCTCGGGTACTGTTTAGAACAGTGGCTAAATTAACAAATGGAATTCAGATCAACAGTGCAAAATACCAACAGATATTAGCAGTACAGACTTTATGAACTTCTTCAATGAGAAAATTAAAAATATAAGATCCCAGATCTCAGCATCACAGTACAAACCAAATACTAGCTTAGCAGACCCTGCACATTGCATTCAGCACTTTAGTAATTTTAATCCTGTAACTCACCAGGAAGTCTTAACTTTAATTACTAAAATGAAGCCCACTACTTGTTCCCTAGATCCAGTGCCAACAAAACTAGTAAAAAGTGCAATGGATGTTCTTGCAGCGCCTATTCTAACCGTTATCAATAGTTCATTACTGCATGGCACCGTACCTGATGCACTAAAAGTGTCAGTCATTAAACCTTTACTTAAAAGTCAGACCTAGACCCACACATACTAAATAATTATAGGCCTATTTCAAATTTACCATTTCTCTCTAAAATACTAGAAAAGTAGTTGCCAGTCAGCTTCAGTCACACCTTACGCATTACAATTTATTTGAGAACTTCCAGTCTGGCTTTGCACTGGTCATAGTACAGAAACGCACTAACACGGGTTGTAAATGACATTCTGATATCCTCTGATGAAGGAAACTCCACTGTAATTATGTTGTTGGACTTAAGTGCAGCATTTGACACCATTGACCATTCTATTTTACTGCACAGGCTAGAAAGCGATGTTGGGCTTACAGGCCCGTGCTCGCTTGGTTCAGTTCTTATTTATCAAATCGATTCCAATATGTACAGAAATGTGCTGACAGTACTCCATCATTATACACAGAAGTTCAATATGGTGTCCCGGGGCTCAGTACTGGACCTTTACTGTTTTCACTTTACATGCTTCCACTGGGATCTCTCATTAGGAAACATAATGTTAATTTTCACTTGTATGCAGATGACACCCAGTTATACCTTTCATTTAAATCAAATGAAGTTTCTCCGATGTTGTCTTTAATTAGTTGTGTTAGTGAATTAAAGGAATGGATGAATGAGAACTACTTGTCTTTAAATACAGATAAAACAGAGATGTTAATTGTTGGAGGGAATGGCGCTGATCACAGCAATATTTTGTGTCATTTAACTCAGTTGGAATCTCAATTAATTTTACTGAATCAGCCCGCAATCTAGGAGTTATCTTTGACTCTAGCATGTCATTTAAAGCACATATTACAAAGTTGTCCAAAACATGTTTTTCCATCTTAAAAATGTTAGGAAATTAAGGCTTTCTAAATAAACAGGATTGTGAGAAATTAATTCATGCATTTATCTCTAGTAGGATTGACTACTGCAATGCGGTGTTCACTGGCTGTTCAAACTGTTCTTATACAGCCTCCAGTTAATCCAAAATGCGCTGCAAGAATTATTACAAGAACAAGAAAATATGAACACATAACTCCAGTTCTTAAATCTTACACTGGCTCCCAGTTAAGTTTAGGGCAGATTTCAAAATCCTCCTTTTAACATATAAAGCATTAAATGGCCAAGGTCCGGCTTACTTGTCTGAACTTATCATGACTTACAAACCTGAGCACATTAAGATCTCAAGATGCCGGTCTGCTTAGGATTCCAAGGATTAATAAAATAACAGTGGGAGGTCGAGCTTTTAGTTACAGGGCCCCTAAACTGTGGAATGGTCTTCCTGCTTCCATAAGAGATGCCCCTTCAGTCTCAGCCTTTAAATCCCGGCTGAAGACTCACTACTTCAGTTTAGCATATCCTGACTAGAGCTGCTGATTAACTGTACAGACTGCATCTCTGTTGTTAGTCATTAGCACTAAAACATAAGTAACATGATAATTATATTTGAATACTAACCCTCACCTATTCTGTTTCTTTCTCGGTACCCAAATGTGGCATTGGTGCCACGGCCACCTGCCAAGTTGTTTGCCTGCCTATGGTAAAGTCATCCCTGATGGAGGATCACAGGAATCATGGGAAAGAGGGTCCTTTCATGAACAGCGTTTCAGCCGTGGAATGGCCAAATGGGGAGGCAGCTTGATGGATGAGGTCTCAGGACTCTAAAATATCCAAATCTATTATGTGATATCATCTACTGTTAAACTGTCGTACTTCTAAAATTTTTATTATTATGCTGTATTAAGGATTTGTTCTGTTCTGTGTATTGTGTTGTATTGACCCCCTTCTTTTGACACCCACTGCATGCCCAACCTACCTGGAAAGGGGTCTCTCTTTGAACTGCCTTTCCCAAGGTTTCTTCCATTTTCCCTACAAGGTTTTTTGGGAGTTTTCCTTGTCTTCTCAGAGAGTCAAGGCTGGGGGGCTGTCAAGAGGCAGGGCCTGTTAAAGCCCATTGCGGCACTTCCTGTGTGATTTTGGGCTATACAAAAATAAACTGTATTGTATTGTATTGTATTGTATTGTATTGTACTGTGCTGTGTCTATTTTGAAATCTATCCACAACTGCTTCACAGATGGCACAGTGTTTTTAGGGTTAAGTGTGGCATTTCATTTGTGCAAAATCTAGCCCTTACAATCAAGGCCATTTTATCTTGGGAATTGAGCAATTCAAAATAAATCTTTTTTAATCCGTCCATTCATCATTGAGCTATAATCCAGGTCAAGGGTTCCAGAGTCTATCCTGACAGGACTGGTTGCAAAGGCAGAAACCATCCTTGGACTAAGAGTCGGTCAGGTGCAGGGTGCACTCAAACACAAAGCCACACCAACATAGTCTAACCTACAAATTTGGGATATAGATGGGGAAACCAGAGTATGTTGAAGAAAGCAGTGTCTGGGCTGAGACTCTAACTCATGTGAGAAAGTATCACTATATTAGGCACCATTGAGCTATCCAAAACATTATTTTTTAATATATTTTAAATTTTCTACTAAAACATGGTAATATTTAAAAATATCCAAACTGTAAAGTAGTTCTAGAAAGTAATTAACAGGAAGTTCATTGCTAATCAAGTGTTATTTACCTTTAACACTTTAGCTTTAACTGCTTTGGTCAGTTCTTCTGAATTTTCATACTGTTCTATAAGTTTCACAATCCAAGGCTGGAAGAATGCTGTGCTCAATTCCATGATACCATTTTGTTTAGTCTGTTAAAAGAAATATTCAACTGTAAATAACTTATTAATAAATACAACTGGAAGACAAGTTATGCAACAGAATTCCTGGTGATTCTACATTTGCAAATTTTAGTAAACTAAATATATATGGTCTTTGGTCAGGATCCCCTGCCTGACCAAGCAGCAGACGTGAATGTGGAGATGATGATATTCAAGTAAGAATCTTGAACTTTGAGTTACCTGGATGTCAATCACTGCACTTTTAATGGAGGTGGTCTCCTTGCTCAGTCAAAAAAAAGCTGCAGTGAAAAGTAGGAAAAGTTATCTAATGTAGCCAAGACAAGAAAGAAGAAAATGCAAGTGACATAACCTATTGGGAGGACAGCCCAGAAAAGCATCTCAGATCCCACAAATACTTTGCACTTTAACCAGGCAAGAGTCTTTGGGTCCCCCAATGTAAGAAAAATAGACATATTATTTCATAAAATTGGTGATTAAACAGAGAAGGAGAGGCATGGTCTTTTCAATTTAATGACATGAAAGATGTTGAATATGTTTTATGTAAATAATATTTTATTGTGATTTTTATGTTGGATGTCAAATTAATGGAGTGAACAAGGATGTTTCAAAGAGAATTTCTCATTGTGACAATGAAGTTATCTTTTTTTAAATGCCTTCTATAAACTAATCAGCCACAACATTAAAAGTACAGACAGATCATCTCGCTACAATTGCACATGTCAAGTGGTGGCATATATTAAGCAGCAAGTGACCAGTATATTCCTGGTATGCTGTTTAGTACCTACCAAAAGTGGTCCAAGGAAAGACACCCAGTGTGACGGGGTCATGGGCACTTAAGTCTGTGTGTGTAAGGAACGAAGGCTAGTCCACTTGGTCTGATCCTACAGAAGAGCTATTGTAGCATACAAGACGTAAAAGCTTAATGCTGGCCATAAGAGAAAGATGTCAAAACACAAAGTGCATCACAGGCTTGATTTCCAAATAAGGGATCACAGACCATTTACAGCACCCTTGCAGACCACTGTCCTCTGCAGAAAGTACCTACAATGGGTATGTGACCATCAGAACTGAACCATGAGGCAATGAGAGAAGACAGCCTGATCATATGAATAACGCTTTCTTTTAGATTATGTGGATGGCTGGTGTGTGTATGTTGTTTACTTGGGGAAGAGATGGCAACAGGATGCAATAGGAGAAGAAGACGACAAGGTGGAACAGGTAGTGTGATTCTCTGGGCAATGTTTTGCTGGAAAACCCAGGGTCCTGGCATTCATGTGGATATTACTTTGACACATGCCAACAACCTAGAAAATGTTGCACACCACATAAAACCCCTTCATGGCAGTGCCCTCTTTTGGCAAAATAATGCACCTGTCATGCTGCAAAATTGTTCTGTAATGGTTTTGAGGTACATGACAAAGAGTTCATGGTGTTGACTTAGCCTCCAAATTCACCAGCGGCCTCATATACAAGTGATGTGTATGCACAAAAATGTTGTGTACACCTGTCTTCACGCTCACTTTGAGATGTACTGTATAAAAACTAAACTTGGAGTAAAGCTATGCACATTTTTACAGCAGCCTCCCACCGCGCATCCACACTCTTCTGCTCAGTTTCCCAATCTGGCAGCACCCATTGTCAAAGCAGTGCTACTGCTTCTGTGGTGTCCCTTTCTTTTTCAAATTTGCATACATGAAGCAGGATTTATCAAATACACTGAAATGAATTGCATATCATTTACAAATTTAAGGCACTTCATTGTAATCATTCTGTAACAAGATAATGGTGCACCGAATGGCCCAACTATTTCGAATACCATAACTGCTTTAGCATTATTACTCTCAGTGCACCAAAAATAGTATTTTAACCTGTTCATTGTATTTGTGTGTGGCATCATAGCTGCACAGATTGTGTTTGAAAGCTCAGGTGATTAGTTTACAGCAGAGGATACAGCTTTCAGCCCTGGAGAACATTTATAGCACACGATGCCTCAGGAAAGCCACTAGCATCAGCATGGATTCCACTCACCCATGCCATAGTCTATTTGAACTTCTCCAATCCGGCAAACATTTCAGAGCCAGTTTCATCACAAGAGCTATAAATGCACTTAATAAGTCCATCAAGTGCTCCCAGTAGAACTGTTTGTGCTTATAATTACAATTACCTCACTGTAAACTTGCATTGCAACTGTAATATTGCACAACCTGAGCGACTTTATGAACCATTTGCACCATCTGCACTATATGTACATGTATATTGTACTTATGCTTTCATACTGCATATTTTTCATTTTATTATTATTTATCATTTTATAGAAAAAAAACTTTATGGAGGAGCTCCATATTGAATTTCATTGTACCATAAAATGACAATACAGGAATTCAATTCAATTCAATAGAAGACAGCATGTATTTACAAATGATTATGACTGGCTCCTAAGCCGATTTTGATTTCTAAGAGCTATCCTCTTGGAGCTGTGTGCTGAAATACTAGGATATATGATGATAAAATTTATTAAAGTATATATATTACATTTTACTGATAAATTGTTAACTTCATTTAAATAATGTATACTATTAATAATTAAATGTGTAAGGGGCACTTATGGCGCATCGGTGGTGGTGATGAGATGGTGCCCTGTCCAGGGATTATTCCTGCCTTTCGCTCTATGCTTTCTAGGACTGGCACGACCCTGGATAGAAGGATGGAATAATTAAACATATATAACAAAGATTTTTCAAACTTCTTTGAAAGTTTTGAAGAATCATCATTCTAAGCTTGCAGCTGTTTTTTTTTATTTATTACAGACACTAATTGTGTGGTGATTGGTTACATGAAGAAAGAAATCTGAAGGACAGGAATTGGGGGTTGATATGTTTGACAGGCAGAGTACTGCTGTAATAATTATTCCATCCAGGGTCACATGCTTAACAGCAAGCATCTTGTGGGAGGCAGGAACAACCATGGATTGAGTGCCAGGTGATTGCTACTGCTGTGTCGCTGTGCCCCCACATGTTTAATACATGCTTTAATGCATTTCTTCATGAAAATGATATTAAGTATACATCTTAATATTCTAAAATTTTCAGAGAGCTGTAATATCATGAATGGAATGTATTCTGTGTGGCGATCACTGCCTGCGTACTCCTGTCGCTGTAAGAGACAGCCTGTAAAAGAAGCACATAACGATTAATGACTGAGTCAGGGAACAACAACAACATTTATTTATATAGCACATTTTCATACAAAAAATGTAGCTCAAAGTGCTTTACATAATGAAGAATAGAAAAACAAAAGACACAGTAAGAAAATAAAATAAGTCAACATTAATTAACATAGAATAAGAGAAGATCCGATGGCCAGGGAGGACGGAAAAAACAAAAAAAAACTCCAGACAGCTGGAGAAAAAAATATAATCTGTAGGGATTCCAGACCATGAGACCACCCAGTCCCTTCTGGACATTCTATCTAACATAAATGAAACAGTCCTCTTTGGATTTAGGGTTCTCACGGAAGGATTAGATGATGATGGTCATGTAGACTTCTGGCTTTTAGTCCATCAATGTTGGAGCATCATCACAGAATACAAAGCATTTAAAGTGCTACATTAGTTACGATGGGATTTCAGAAACTAATAAATTAAACAGTGACTTAAAGATGAAGTTTACAACATTCCATTTTAATGACAAAACATGACAAAATGACAACTACAAGATTAATGTAGAAATTTCAAGATTAAGGTCAACATTTTAACTCTAAACTCGACATAGACCTTTTTTTTTCTTCACTGTGTCCCTATTTTTTTTCCCCTAATATGCTTCGGTATGACACTCAGACACTTGCCTTTTCATGTCAACTTTGACATCTGACCAAGTCTTTTTTGAAATTCTGCTTTTTTATTTGTGCTTTTACTATTGTCTTTTAACAAAACACTGAATGAAAGGGACCATTTATATTGATTTGCATATTCAAATATGTGAAATTCTGGGAGTGGTCAGGGTGCGGCTTGTAGGAGCGTGCATATACGTTAAAATTCATGTTGATTGGATTTTATAAAAGGGAACTGCGTGGAACTTTGCTTACAAACAGTTTTATGCATCTAAATTTATTGTGATTATGCACATTTCTGTTTTGTCCATATGCCATGTTTCAGTATGAATTCTATGCACAGCGTTATACATGATGCTCCAAATCTTAATCTGATTGAGCATATGTGGGATTTGCTAGAAAAACAATTCTGATTCATGGAGGCCACACCTCACAATTTACAGGACTTAAAGGATGTGCTGCTAACGTCTTAGTGTCAAATACAACATGATATCTTGAGAGGTCTTGTGGAGTCCATGTCTTGACATGTCACAGCTGTTTTGGTGGCAGGAGAGGGACTTACACAGTATTCGACAGGTGGTTTTAATGTTGCGGCTTATAGGTTTAAAGATTTTTTTCTATTGCATTTTTCATGTGCACCTTCCATTCTTTCTTTGGTACTGCCTAACAATACTGTAAGTAAATGGCTGTTTTCTTGCTGACAATGTCTGAAAATCATAAAGAAAATCAATGTGTTTCTCCTAAAACATTTACAAATATATCTACCTGTTTGTGATAAAGTTCCTGCTGCATTAACTTGCTACACAAAAAGAGAATAGCATAACTGGAATTGAAATTTCAGCTGTAAAGAATATTTGTGACAAAAATAATCATTTTACTGTATATCATATTTTATTAATCATATTTATTAATGTATATTTTAACTCAGGTCACATACCCTACACGTATGTTACATCTCAAAACTAAAATAACTTTTGAGTAGAAAGCAAAAAGAAAATGAGAAATGTTTGTCTATTTACCTCTCCTTCTTTTGTTCTCTTCACAAATGCTGAAAATTGACAAATCTAAAACCTAATAATAACATTTCACAAAAAGACCTATCTGGGAAACTCTTGACTCATTAACACCCTCTCATCGATCCTGGGTTGGCACCGTGCCTTTACTAGTGTGTTCACATTTACAAATCAAAGTAAATAAAAAGTACAGCTTGATCAAGATGTAAAAACATCAGGTAACTTTTAAAATGCTTAACCTTTCAGTCTATGTTTCTCAAACCACTTTTGTCTGCAATGTCTTGGTACAGAGACACTTCTCCAAATCATAATGCCCTGCAAAGATGAGGAGATAATGTTAACAACACACAACTGTTCAAGCAAATGACAGCCAGGGTTGCCAGGTCAGGGCGAATCACCCTGTTCCTAAGAAGGGGAATCAGAGCAATGGGGAAAATAGAAGGAAAAGTTTCAGTTGATGAAATATGAAGGACTTCTTTTTTTTAAAGAATAAGGAAATTTTTTGAGAATTACCTTCCCATGGAATAGGCTTCCATACCTTCCACATATTCCACACCCCAAATATTGCATAAAACCATCATCCAATAATAACCAACATGCTGAACAGCCACTACACTTTGCTCCATCAACTCATCTCAAAGCTCAACTATAATTCATTACGTCTCACCCCTGCCGCCACAATATCACTAAATGTATGAGACAATGCACCTAATTCACATACAATATGTATTTCTATATGGGCTTTGCGATACAGTGCATTATGTGAATGTACAAAAAATATAACATCTATTAAGATTAACTATGAAATAATAAAGCATAAAATATGCATTAGAAAACAATACAAATGTATAATATGAAACTGAATTCAAAGTGAAACTTGGCTGTATTGTTCCTCCTAAACACTACTCTTGGCTGTTTCTGACTGTCCAGCAAGTTAAAAGATGCCTGCGCTTTTAACTAAACACGTACAGTGTGAACTTAAGAAACTTTTAACAGACATTGTGTCAGATACTTTAACACTAGAATTACCAGAGCCTACGAAAAAACTCGTAATTCCGTCCCACCTTAAACTCCTTCTTAAATCCCTTCACACCTCTCCGCCAGCGCCCTTTGTCTTCTGAATGTGCTAATAAAGAGAAGCTCGGAGCAGCCGGCTATTCCATCCCCCCACCAATTTAGAACATGCACGAACTTCTCTCAGCTCATGCCTTGATTGAGTATCTGGGAGTGAAGTGGAGTTTTAGAGTGGAAATAATAGATCGTTGTTTGGAACACACGCATTTCATGTCTGTTCCGTTTCTACAGTAATCTGTGTCAACACATTGTTAAAACAGAAACGTTTTTTATATTCTAGTAGTAGATGACAAAATGTAGGCATAAACTGTATAATGTATGAAGCCTGAAGTCCAAATAGCAAAGAAACATTTTCACAAGAATAACACAATTGCGCTTTTATTCAAAAATATAACTGCAGAAACAAAAAGCCGCCTAAACATGTGACATTGACACCACTTTATTGTAACTGCCTCCGTGGCTCAATAGACTCAGCCCCCGCTTGGGAATCAAAAGATCACGAGTTCGATCCTGCGCCCTTCCGTTTTGAGAAGTAAACTGCTCTTAGTCTTACTGTTTTAAAATAAAAGCATACATTTGATTTCAGTCTGTAACAGCCGGTGCAATTTATGATCCTTGTAAAGGTTAGCTTTTTTTTTAATTCACTTTTCATTCTCTCAGTCGCGTTCAGAATCAATCCATACAACCCCATCTGACACGGCTGTTTTCACTAAAGGCGCTATAGCTCTGCAGTGTACCACGATGCATACTAACGCAAACACCCTCAACCTAAAGTCCCGGTTCTGACACACAAGCGCTGGCGAAGCTGCTTTCTTCTATCTCACCGTCACTTGCTTTTCTTTTTATTCAGTTTTATTGAGTGTTCCTGCCAGTCCCGCATGTTGCTGTATGCTGTTTCTTTTGTACTCCAGGACATGCAGAGGAAAGAATGGTAAAGACCAGTAACTTCGGCGCTATATGCAATCATCAGACACTCCCCATCTGCCCGTGTCGTTCAAACACAGGAACATATATTGGTGTAAAAGTATAACAAAAGTGCACTTTTTCCATCGCCTTTTCCTGTAAGAAGCAATGTACACACTTCTCTCTATGCTGTGGTTTCTATTACACACCTGAAAGAAAGAGACAATATATGTGAAAATATAATCGCACTAATGCAATATTATTTGAAAACGAACAGCGTCAGATCGGGTGTGAATTTATGCAGGAACTGGAAATTCTCTGATGCGGACCTTCCCCCAGGGAAGAAAGTACAGTGTCAGGTGCTCATTCAGTGTAATAGAAACCATAGCACAGAGAGGTGTGTACACGGCAACAAGTACACGTGTCGTAAATGTAGGAAGGACGGTCCTTGGGTGTGTGGGAACTGTTAATATTTGAATGTGATGATTTTATATAGCACGGAATGAAAATCTGCACTTCTTAGCATTGCACCATGCAAGATGTCGTATCAATCGCCTACTGTAACTTGCTTTCTTTTTCTTGGTTATACAGGTAGTTTTGAATAAAAGTGCACTTGTTTTGTTTGCGAAATGAAGTGTCTGCGTGCACTTTTCGTGGCATTACACGTGTATTTTTTGAGCATGCCCGTTTGAGCAGTATAAAATGTATTGAAAAGTATAACAAAACAACGGGCAGATGGAGAGTGTCTGATGATTGCATATAGCGCCGAACTTACTGCTCTTTACTATTCTCTCCTCTGCGTGCCCTGGAGTACAAAAGAAACAGAATACAGACGCTATAGCTCTGTGCTGTACCACGATGCATACTAACGCCCCGGTTCTGACACACAGACGCTGGCGAAGCTGCCTTCTTCTTCTTATCTCACCATCACTTGATTTTCTTTTTATTCAGTTTTATTGAGTGTTCCTGCCAGTCCCGCATGTTGCTGTATGCTGGATATTTTCACATGTATTGTCTCTTTCTTTCAGGTGTGTAATAGAAACCACAGCATAGAGAGAAGTGTGTACATTGCTTCTTACAGGAAAAGGCGATGGAAAAAGTGCACTTTTGTTATACTTTTACACCAATATATGTTCCTGTGTTTGAGCGACACGGGCAGATGGGGAGTGTCTGATGATTGCATATAGCGCCGAAGTTACTGGTCTTTACCATTCTTTCCTCTGCATGTCCTGGGGTACAAAAGAAACAGCATACAGCAACATGCGGGGACTGGCAGGAACACTCAATAAAACTGAATAAAAAGAAAAGCAAGTGACGGTGAGATAGAAGAAGCAGCTTCGCCAGCGTTTGTGTGTCAGAACCGGGACTTTAGGTTGAGGTGTTTGGCGTAGTATGCATCGTGGTACACTGCAGAGCTATAGCGCGTCTTTAGTGAAAACAGCCGTGTCAGATGGGGTTGTATGGATTGATTCTGAACGCGACTGAGAGAATGAAAAGTGAATTAAAAAAAAAAGCTAGCCTTTACAAGGATCATAAATTGCACCGGCTGTTACATACTAAAATCAAATGTATGCTTTTATTTTAAAACAGTAAGACTAAGAGCAGTTTACTTCTCAAAACAGAAGGGCGCAGGATCGAACTCGTGATCTTTTGATTCCCAAGCGGGGCTGAGTTTATTGAGCCACGGAGGCAGTTACAATAAAGTGGTGTCAATGTCACATGTTTAGGCGGCTTTTGTTTCTGCAGTTATATTTTGAATAAAAGCGCAATTGTGTTATTCTTGTGAAAATGTTTCTTTGCTATTTGGACTTCAGGCTTCATACATTATATAGTTTATGCCTACATTTTGTCATCTACTACTAGAATATAAAAAAACGTTTCTGTTTTAACAATGTGTTGACACAGATTACTGTAGAAACGGAACAGACATGAAATGCGTGTGTTCCAAACAACGATCTATTATTTCCACTCTAAAACTCCACTTCACTCCCAGATACTCAATCAAGGCATGAGCTGAGAGAAGTTCGTGCACGTTCTAAATTGGTGGGGGGATGGAATAGCCGGCTGCTCCGAGCTTCTCTTTATCAGCACATTTAGAAGACAAAGGACGCTGGCGGAGAGGTGTGAAGGGATTTAAGAAGCAGTTTAAGGTGGGACAGAATTACGAGTTTTTTCGTAGGCTCTGGTAATTCTAGTGTTAAACAGATTCTAGAAATTAAAAAAAAAAAACTTACAAAATGGCATAATCTGTATAATTGCCTTACATGAACACTTGGGTTAAAACTTTGCACATCTTGTCCTCTTTTGTTCATCACCATAATTTACTTAAAAATTCTATTACTCACATTCATTTCTGCTCCTGGCATGCTAAAAAATTTCTTCTGAGCTGTAAAAACTTGCAAAGGGCATGGACGGGATGGTGATACCACATTATTTGCATATACTAGCAAAAAAACGGAAAACAGAAATAAAGGGTAAATGTTTAGCGATAGGCGGCACGGTGGTGCAGTGGGTAGCGCTACTGCCTCACATTTCGGAGACCCAGATTTGCTTCCCGTGTCCTCCCTGCGTGGAGTTTGCATGTTCTCCCCGTGTCTGCGTAGGTTTCCTCCCACAGTCCACGTTAGGTGCATTGATGATTCTAAACTGTCCCTAGTGTGTGCTTGGTGTGTGTGTGTGCCCTGCCTTGCGCCGTGTGTTGGCTGGGATTGCCTCCAGCAGACCCTTGTGACCCTGTAGTTAGGATATAGCGGGTTGGATAATGGATGGATGTTTAGCGATAACAATTATACTTCAGTTTAACTATGCTATTCAGACTAATTCAAGGGCTGAAAATATTTAAATGGTTACAGTACATAACTGCTATTATACACCTGACTTTAGACTCGTAAAACAAGGGTCAAATATTCAGTTCAAAATATTAGTTGGCACTGCTTTGGGCTTTCCGTGTCAAAGTGACAAAACTGATTCAGCTGCAGCTCACCATATCTCATACTGACTCATCTGCCTTGTGACTGTCTTCTCTGATACGCCATATAGATCTACAGTCTGTCGTACTTTTAAACCGCATTAAAAAAAAAAAAAAAAGTGTTCTATTGACTCAGCTGCAATTACAAAGGATGGACCTCCAGGGCAGTTAATTTCATCACCTGAACTGGAGTGTATCCTAGTTTGACCCACCCGTTCTTTAGTGTTTTCAAAAATAGTTTCACTAATATCATAATCTAAAAGGGCTGCCAACAGTGTAATTTCTTTTAATAAATCTTCAATTATTTTTCTCTGAAATACGTCATAACTTCAGCAGAGTCAATTTCATCGGCAGTAGTTAGAATTTTTCTAATTAATTTGTGTGCCACCTCATTTACCTCCATCTCCCGCATTAACATGTTGAATTAGGCATGTGCAATCAACAGAAGACGATTCACCAATCAAAACACAGTATATGCAAGAGCCCACCCTCTCAACTTTGACAAGTGAAAGTGACAGGTTTATTTCAAGCCGGATTTCATGCTGCGTTTGGATGAGTATTACAGACAAAATTCAAACAAATAAATAATAAGCGGCAAAAAACATACTTCGTGACAGATTTTCTTATTTATGCTCACATTTCAGGAAGTTTTTATTTATACTCATATTTCACAATACTTTTATTTATTTGCGCATTTATTTTTATTTATTTAATTTTGTCCAAAATATTCTTCCATACATTGTAAGTTCTTCATTGATTTAGTCAGGAACCATAGCTAAGAATTCAGGCAAGAAAAAAAATTCACTGTTGGGGCAATGTTTTTGTTTTATTTTTATTTGATTTGATATACTTTGTTAATCCCCAATGCTTGATATTCATTCAGAAAACAAAAAGATAACATTTAAACTTTAATGGTTTTGCACTTGAGTAGTTTTATATTATACAGTAGGTTTACAGGGTCTTTATTGTAATGCGTACAGAATCAACATGCAACGCATCTTATGTTATTGCAGGGCAAATATTTTATGTTATTATTTACGATTATTTTAATAAAAAGGAAGAAAAAGCTTACAAAAACTTGTGCACGGAGGTAAATTTACTTTTTGATTTATTGAAGACTCATAATAAGAAAAACTAAACAGTAAGTACAGTTATTTTATGAAAATTTCATATCGTGAGAATACTGTATCGTGAAGCCCTAATCGCAATACGAATTGTGGCGTGGGCCAAGTGTATCGTCTCATTCCTAGTCTTTTTCAGAATTGACGGGTTTTGATTGTAACACCTGTCAATCCTGATGACAGCAGCGACATGTTGGTGCTGTTGTTCAAAACAACATCGCATATTCGACCACGCACACCAGCGTATTTTTCGCACACTTTATCACTTCTGGCCACAGAACACGTTGATTAACACAAGACGTACTCGGCATCAGCCGTAATCATCGTAAATCAGTCTCTTTCACACTGTCATCTATAACATCAATGAATTGTCAGTCAACCTTAATGAACCACAAACTATATCTATACTCAATAACGTATTTTTAAAAAGAACTCTCTGTTGTCTCTCACACAACCGACATAATCCTCCAAATCATACGTATCTACCCAAACAGTTTATCCTGCTTCTTACAGCATCCCTCCCAGACTGAATACATTCTCACTCAAAAATATAGAATACCAGGCACCCATCTTTACAAAAACAACATTCTTATGAACTTTCAAATAAATACGCGGTTCCTCCGAATTGCTTACTCTCTGTTCATAAAACCTCTCCTCGGACGGTCTTGCTTACTCACCTTTTATTTCATGTTTAAAAATCCTCCTCACGAAAAGGACACGCCACAATGAAAACTCCCAAACATCAAAAGTTATCCATCGGCTGAGATACCAATTGCAGCTGCGTATTTGCTCCGGTCGGAACTTGACGCTTCATTCAAAGGTTCCGTCTTCGGTAGCTTTGGTTTTGAGTTCATAATACTAGTGAGCTTCGTAAAGGAATCCAGGGCAAATGCTCAAACAGGCTGTTCAGAACTCGTACGGTTTTACTGTAACTCCACTTTTTAACGACATTTCAGTGTAGAGGGTTCAAATTGGGGAATGGCTATTTATTACATCTTCACCCAGAAAATTCATAACAACCAAAATAGCAAATAAAATACGTTTTTGTAGCTTCGTTTGCAGATGGGCACTTTATGGGTTGAACAAATGTACATAGAGGTTAGACTTTCGGAGGGCTTGACTTAGGTTAGTCCTCATCATAATAAAGGACGCAGCCTTTCTATATGGCCACGAGGTGGCGTGAGGTAGTCGTGTAAAGAAAGATCGCTTTACTAACTACTGTATTTACTGTATATAGTGTTTAGTTGAAATCTAATTTTCCTAGACAAAAAAGGTAGGTGCCGGATTAAGAACATTAATAGCTGGAAGTAAGGATTTCTGTTGGATTAGTTTGAAGAATAATGGATTGATCTGCTCAAAGAAGAGCATCTCTTGCTTTGTGTGAGCGAGACAACTTTGAACATTTCTTGGAAAATCTGAGAAAAAAATAACGTGTTAAATCTCAGACAATCCACACAGTGTCTATGTGAACTATTTGTATCATTTCTAGGAGGCTGGAGCATGTGAGTTAAGAAAAACATTGCATGGTGGTAAGATCTGAGGTGGTCTACAGTGACACTTCAGAATATACCCCCAAATATATTGTATATATGATAAACTCTAATTTAGAATATACTAAGCTTCTCTAAACATGGAATAGTAAGATTGTGCTTAGTCTTTCTAATAAAATCTGAGATGATATGAGACAGACTTAGATGGCCATCTCTTAATAGGCCTGGCAAGATCATAAGAATGTTTGGGAAGATTTAAGAAGGGATTAGATATCATAAGATTTGAGATACAATGAGTGTAGGATTAAAGCCATGCAGAAGATTTGTGGAAAGTTCTGAATACAATAAAACCTCATAAAGACTTTGATGAGCATCTCTGTTTATGCCTGAGGAATGCCCTGTATTTCTGTGAAGATGGTAAAATGAATTGAATCGAATAAGATGTGAGAAAGAGCACAAAAACATTTCTGAATAAGCAGTGGGTTCAGAAAGTATCCAGCCCCCTTCTCTTTTTCCACTTTTTGCTACTGTACATTGCAGCCTTGTGCTAAAGTAATGTACATTATTTTCCCCACATTAGGAAATACTCATTACCCTCCACAAATTGCAACATTTTGCAAATTAAAAAAACATTGAAATATCACAGTGACAAAAGTATTCAGATCCTTTTCTTTGTTTTTAGACAGATCCTGTCACATGGCTGCATGATACTAATCTGGGATCTTGTCATGTGGTGGGTGCAGCAATGCACTATATCAGCGAATGCTCCTAACCTCTCCTCCTCTCCTCCCTATGGCAGTGATTCCAGACTGGTATCTTCTTGTGTATCATGATGCAACAAACTTCCCAACCTGGATTTTGGGATTTTCTGCCGTTCTTCTCTTCTGATCTTTTCAAGGTCTATCAGGTTGGATGGAGACTGTCAGTGGTCAGCTATTTTTAGGTCTCACCCGAGATTTTCATTTGGGTTCAAGCCCAGTCTCTGGCTCTGCAACTCAAGGACATTCCCAGAGTTGTTCCTAACTGTCTCCTGTGCTGTCTTTGGTTTGTGGTTAGGGTCATTGTCATGTTGGAAGGTGAACGTTCAGCCCAGTCTGAGATCCAGAGCACTGTGGAGCAAGTTTTCATTGAGGATATTTCTGTGCTTTCCTTCAACCATGTCTGGTCTCAACAGCCCCTGCCACCAAAAAACAACCCTACAGCATGATGCTGGCACCACCATGCTTTATCATTGGAATGGTATTGTAGAGATAATGATCAGTGCCTGGTTTCCTCCACACATGATGTTAATCTTGGTTTCATCAGACCAGAGAATCTTATTTTTCATAATCTGTAAGTCCTTTTGGAACCTTTTTGCAAACTCCTAGTGGGCGTCCATGTGTCTTTTACTGAGCAGATGCTTCTGTTTTACCCTTCTGTCATATAAGCCAGATCAATAGAGTGATTGTAGTGATGGAAGATTCTCTCATCTCCACACAGGTTCTCTAGAGTTCAGCTAGAGTGGCTATCATTCTTGGTTACCTGTTGTATGATGGCCCTTCTTCTGTGATTTTTCAGTCTGGCTAGGTGCCAGCTCTAGTCATTTTTTTTTCACTAGTGTAATAGTAATAGTAATAGTGTTGGTTGTTCCAAATGTCTTCAATTTAAAAATTAATGTTGAAGGTCATTGTGCTCTTGGGAACATTCAGTGCTGCAGGAATTTTTTTTGAAGCCTTCCCCAAGATCTGTGTCTTGACACAATCCTGTCCCTAAGCTCCGTAGGCAATTTCTTCAACCTCATGGCTTGGTTTTCATTCTGATACACATTGTCAGCTGTGGGCCCTTCTATACACAGGCTGTGTGCCTTTCCTAATTGTATCTAATCAACTGAACTGACCACATGTGGACTCCAAACAAGATGTAGAAACATCTCAACAATGATTAAAAAAATGGGAACCACATAGAGCCAAGTATTATAGCAATAGGTGCGAATATTTGTGTCAATGGGATATTTCAGATTTTTATTTAAAAAAAAATGCTAAAAATGTACAAATCCTGTTTTCACTTCACGTATTGAGTGTTGCTTAATTTGGGGAAAAAATAATTTAAACGATTTTACCACAAGGCTGTATCATAGGAAAATGTGAAAATGTTGACGGGGTTTGAATACTTTCTAAATCCATGGTACATAAAGAAAACCATACAAAATATATTCCTAAGATTATCATAGAAACAACTGAATATAATTGGATGGAAGGATGGATAGATTGATGGATGGATGGATAATTTGAGGTCGATCACATTAAGCATTTACGGATATGCCCATGTGAAAGCACCTCTTGTAACATTTGAAGCAAACCACATTAAAATGTATGTATTTCTTATCTTCATATATTCTTCTTGTATTCCTAAGATTATCATAGAAACAACTGAATATAATTGGATGGAAAGATGGATAGATGGATGGATAGATAATTTGAGATCGATCACATTAAGCATTTAAAGATATGCCCATGCAAAAGCGCCTCTTGTAACATTTGAAGCAAACCACATTAAAAATGTGGTTTGCTGTTGCCCATGCATGCATGTTGGAGGACCTCCTTACAGGCTCATTCGAGGTATGTAGTAACCTGCCGAGACAAGAGGGAGCACTGCCACTAATGTTGTCATCTCCCTCGTTCCCCACAGTACTGAGATGCCACCCGGTGAAGTCTTTTGACCCCACCCCTTTCGGTCCAGCTGCCATAAAAACCCTTTTGTCCCAGAAAGAGGCATCATTTCAGACTAGAGCAACCCACCAGACAAAGTTCTGCTACCAGTGACTGCAACCGTGCTACTCTTCATTTTGTTGAATTAGGAACATATGCCAAAGAGTGTAATTTCTTTTGATTATTTTTTTGTTTTTTGTCTGTGGACAATATAAGGGACCAGTGGCATAGCTGGAGTTTTTGTTACCTGGGGTAGTCTTTGAGTTTGCCACCCCCCTCCACACTTACAAAATAAAAGATAATACATATCATATAAAAAATGAAAGCAATGAAAATTATAACTACATTTTTAATTATCAGTTATGATCGAGGTATTTCAATAATGACCATTCATTCTTTTTTAATACTTCTTCCCTTGCCTTTTTTCTTTTTTATTCGCTTCATCTTGAGACTGAGAAAATAATAAAATATTAATAATGAGATTGAAGTGTTCGTCCCTTTCTGTTGGAATACGCTGATGGAGAGAATCTTTGGTTGGAGTAAGTTGGTGAACTGGTCAAGATTCACATTTGTAAAATATAACTTTACAACATATTTATTTGTAACAGTTTACAAACATCAAAATGGGGATATTGTCACATAGATAACACATATCAGCTTGCCGAAGCCCTATCAAACAAAATTCTCAAAAAAATCTAAAACGTCTGGTACTAAAGTTTATTAAACAGTGCTGCATGGGGCAGATCTACTCTTCTGCCAACAACACACAGCTACAGTATACCAGTGAAAAGGATAGACCTGGTTGCCACTGCAAAATGTCCTTGCTGTCTGTAGACCTGTCACTCCAGCCACAATGTATACACAAGAAAAGAGTAAATAAATAGTATACCAAGTACATATTTCTAAATGTCTAAAAGTAGAACAGGAATAAGCCCTAGCTGGGAAAATATGAGCTTATCCCTGAATACATCTCAAAAAGGATCAGACATGAATATAGAGCACAGTTCCCATTGATTATTGAGAGGACTTTCCAGATGGCTATCTACAGACCTGTTTGTAGAGTAGGACTGTGTCTGGGAATTAAATGGTTAAGGCAAACTCTCAGCTGGACTATTTTTAAAGCACTCCCTGGATATACTGTACATACTATTCTAAAAAAAAATGAAAATCAGTGTCTCCCGAAACAGGTTTCTCTCTCCTAGGATATATGATTATGACTCATCAAATAAGCATTTCAAGTTATTTTTATCTTACATGAATCAGGTAAAACATATGTGACAAAATTCACAAAACAGCGTGACAAATTATAAAAGAATGTTGAAGCCTTCGTGAGTGACATTCAGAAATGCATTTTTTTCTGATTCTGAAAATGAAACAGTTGAAGATCATAAGAAAGAAGGAATTCAAAGAATGTTACTACCAAATTGATTGGAATGCCAAGAAAGAACCTGAGATCATATTACATCTCATAAAAGCCACTTATCCTAGAAGCTAGTCATGCAGTATAACCGGAATCTCCAGTGGCCTTTTTATTGCATTATACACCTTATACTCCAGGATGGCATGGTGTCTTCTTTATCTGTTTTTTTTTTTTTGGAAGGACCCAGAGTCCATTCTTGTATTGTTACTACTGCTGTTTGGATTGGCTCCAGCCTGTGTGACTATGAACTGGATTTAACAGGTTCTCGAAAATGGACAGACCATCTCTGTATTACTTTAATACTCTGAGTATAGTACTATCTATCTATCTATCTATCTATCTATCTATCTATCTATCTATCTATCTATCTATCTATCTATCTATCTATCTATCTATCTATCTATCTATCTAAGACTAATCTAGAGTATTTGTTCTAATAGAGTTTCAGAAAATCATAGCCTGTCCTGACATCTTTGGAATGAGAAAGATAAAACTCAGGATGCGATGCTAGTTCATCTCAAGGCATAGGCAAACCCAAACTAGAGTCTGTTCATTTTTAGTGCTGCGGCCTCATGCATCTGGTGTCACTTTGAAACCCATACCTAAGTGTTGTCCACTGATAATTTACACATTCCCATGTTTCTGCATGGGTTTTTCTCCAGTTTCATCATACATCATACAAATGTGCAGGTTTAACATTGTGACAGTAAACTCAGTAATGCAATGGCAGTGTCCTACAGAAAGACACCCATATACTAAGGAATAAACTTAGTTCACATTTGGTTGTCAGTTCTAAATTGACCTTATGTGAATGGAGTGGCATCCTGATTCAAATGCTTCCTGCCTTGTAGACAATGCTACAAGAATAGGCACCAGCCACCTGTGGCCTTGAATTGAACTAAACAGGACTTAAGAATGTTATTTAGGCTTTGAAATATGATTGTCAAGTGGAAAGATATAACACTTTTCAAGGGGTTCATTTGCTTTGATACATGTCACACATGTGCGAATAGGAGGCAGCTGAAGGGCTTAAAGAATAATGGTAAAACATCTACCCAGGGGGTGGCGGGGTACACTAACTCTCTTTCTAAGTCCCCTGCAGACCTTTCCCAGAAAATCCCACCAGGAACCTCTGCCTCAACTTGGGACACGTCACTTCCGGACCCAAGGACGACATCACTTTCGGTTCCGGCCCCAAGGATGACATCACTTCCCCCAGACCTCCTATAAAGCCTCACTCCCTTCCTCTAGAATTCAGTTCTGTTTTGGACTCAGTCTTGTAAAGTACTCTGGACTTACAATTGTTTACTTTTGCAGCCAGAAACATATTATATGGGTAGCTGCCCAAAACCTTTCCCATGTCTGAAGTCTCGTCTTGTTACACACAGCTTAAAACTTTTTTATATGGAGTCATTCCTCCTTTAGCTGTTCTTGCTTTTCTATTCAATTCCTTCCACTTTTAAAAGTATATTGTTTAAAATTCTGACAGATTGTCAGTCCTTTTATCTTTTTGACATAACGCCTTTCATGGCTAGTATCAGTACAAGATAATATGCAAAACAGATTGATTGAAAATAATGGTCTTTGAACATCTACTTTAATCCGGTATGGAATGTTTAACACATGAAGCAGGACAATATTGTCTCAGATTGACCTCCTGTGTGTGTCTAGAGCAGAAGAATGATGCCACCTTATGTGAATTTAGGTTAAGGTCATATTGTGCTGAATCATTTAATGCTCTGAAAAAAGAAGTTGTCTGCCTGGCCATTTGAAACGGGGCATCCAGGGTAAAGTAGGGTTAGGCCCTGCTCTTACACAAGAAAACCTTGCCAACATATTAAAAGAATTCTTATAGTAAGTAGAAGCTATGCGGAAGCATCTTTAATAAGCAAGAAACCAAATGTTTACTTGGCCATGCACACGTTACCCGGCAAGGTAAAGAATGCAAGCGGAGCAAAGAAGGTGTGGGAGAATGTAATGAATATTTCAAGCCTTCAAATAAAGTAGAGAAAGACTGTGATATGACCACAGATATGTAAAGGGTACAGAATACAGAGGGTTGCTAATAAAGAAAACATTTTAGAACCCTTTTAAGGAGTTAAAGGTTGCTAAAAAAACATACATTTTGGAAATTAAAGCTTAGTTATTTGGCAGAAAACATGCTCTTCGTTAAAATAGTCTGGTGGCCCCACTGCTGGTTCACTTCATACAGAATTTGCATATGATCTTTGTGCAATTGTAGGTTGTTCTCTTGGTACCTTTTTTTATTAATTACTAACTCTAAATTGGCCCACATTGAGTGAGTGTGAGTGTTAGTAGATGGTTAGCTTACTTCTTGATGTTCCTGAACATGTTTAAATTAATAACTATTAACACTGGTTGTATGAAATATGCTGTGTCTGAAAGACAAAGCATACCAAGCAGAGATGGGATAGTATGTCAAAAAGCCTGTTTGTACCAATGGTAGTAATTTAGTTAGTTATCATAAAAGGAACGAGTCTGTGTTCTGAGTATTTCTTCTAGATATATATCCGAGCGGGGACTCAAAAATATCGAGAAATTTAAAAAAAATCATATTATTTATCAGAATATTTATAAAATTTAATTACCCTCAAAATACTCTCCCTGAGATGCAATGCACTTGTCCCCCCACTTTTTCCATTGTTCAAAACTGTTCTGAAACTCTTGCAAAGTGATAACTTTCAGTGCCTCCATCGTTTGCATGTTGACCTCCTCCTCCTTGCGAGAGTGAGGGTGGGGTGGGGCAAAGGGGCAAGGGGTTAACTGTTGTCATCATGAGAAACTGCCATACACTCAATGCTATGTGTGCAGGAGCATTGTCGTGATGCAGAAGCCACTTGCCTGATCGCCACAATTTTGGTCGTTTTCTCCGCACTGCATCATGCAATCACTTGAGCACCTCAAGCACGCCGCTTGGCCAAACGTTGCAGAGGGCAGTCTAGTTAATGCACCTAGTCGCAAACATTGGAACTGATGCCTCTCCAGTCTCCAGAAAAAAAAATCTCATTATTTTTGGGTCCCCCCTTATAGCGTGACCACCATGGGGAGCTGCAGCACTCCAAACCCCAGACACAACCACACATTCACAAGTCCTGGTTTATATTAAAGGTTTATTCTTACCAATAAATTGCACAAAGGCTTCAAAATGGGCATAAACCAAACACAATACAATTCTTCTCTCTTTCTCTCCTTTCACTCCCCCAGGCAAGCTTGAGGTTGAGTGGTCTCTTTTATGTTGAACCTCGGAGTACTTCTGGTACTAGGGTATAGCCCAATGGAAGTACTTCCTCCTGGAAGCAACCCTGGAACCTGACAAAGTCGTCATATGGCACTACAATTCCCAGCATGCCTTGTGGGGGTCTGTACAGGTATCGTTGCCCAGGAAGACTGCCACCTAACGTGTTGGGAGAGCATAAAATACTGCCTGGTTGTCTCCCCCTGTTCTTCCACTACACTGGCCTCCCAGCTGGGTATTGTTCATTGGTTCAATCCCATTGCCCACTGCCTGTCTTGTGGCTGAAACCGGATGATCATCAACCTGTTTCTTGTGACATTGTACAGTTGGCTTCCCATCCAGTTAAGGAACCATGGCCCATCCTGGCTAGGACATGTGTGCTGTCCATCACAATAGAGAGATAGATAAGAAAGACATTATGTATGATAGATAGCCTATAAAAATGATTCCGCCCTTAAAAGTTTTCACATTATACAACATTGAATCATAATAGATCTAATTTGGCTTTTTTGATTTTGAACAAAAGAAAAAAGACTCTTTAATGTCAAAGTAAAAACATATTTCTACAAAGTGGCCTACATTAATTGCAAATATAAAATGCAAAGTAATTGATCACATAAATTCCACCTCCAGCCATCAATCAGTAGTAGATGCACTACTGGCATCCATTACAGCCTTGAGTCTGTGTGCACAAGTCTCTGTCTGTCAGCTTTGCATATCTGGACAGTGCCATCTTTCTCTATTCTTATATGCAAAACTGCTCAAAACTGCCCTGTCAGGTTTCATGGGAGTTGTGAGTGAACAGCTTTCAAGCCCAGCCACAAATTCTCTGGTATTGAGATCTGAACTCTGACTTCAGGACATTAAGATTGGTGTTTTTATGCTTTTCCCATGTTGCTTTGTTTTCATGCTTGGGCTTGTTGTCTTGGTGGAAAACAAATTTTTTCCTAAGGCACAGGTTTCTTGCAAACTTCATTAGCTTTTCTTCTAGGATTTCTCTGTAGTTTGGTGCATTCATTTTCCCCTCTACCTTCAGAAACCTTCCAGGGCCTGCTGAAGAGAAGCATCCACCATGGTGGAGATAATGTGCTTTTGATGATGTGTAGTCTTTAAACATGACATTACGTCTGAAGGCTAAAGAGCTGAGTTTTGATCTGATCAGACCATAGAACCTTCTTCCAGTTGACTTCAGGGTCTCCCATATGCCTTCTGTCAAGATGTCCTGTCTGATTTTTGAATACTTTCTGCCTCTCCCTCAGAATGCTGCAACTAGTGAATGCCTGGGAAACACTTGCTGTCTACACAGTTGATGTGCTGTAGCTTTTAACTTTTTCAGAGGTATCAGAGCTCTCTTGCTCTGCTCCCTCACTATTCTTCTTCTTGCATGATGACTTTTTGTGTTCTAGGCAGATTTAGAGCTGTTCCATACTCCTTCCACTTTTTAATGACTGATTTAACTGGAGTCCAAGGAATATCCAGTGACTTTGTTATTTTCTTGTCTCCATCCTCTTTCTTGTGCTTTTTAATCTCCATTTCATGGAGCTGCTTGGTGTGTTCTTTTTTTTTTGGGCTTTATTGTGTAGGTTAGGCCACCATACTGACTCACCACAAGCAGAACCTTCTAGATAAGGAGCATTTAAACAACAATCAATTAAAACCCCAGACAGATGATCTCCATTGAACTAATTATGGATTTTCTAAAGCCACGTGGCTGTACCAGAGATGATTTAGTGTTGTATTAAAAGGGGAGAATACTTACATGATCAACCATTTTGTGTTTTCTGTTTATAATTAATTTAGACCACATTACAGAAATCTGTTTTCTCTTTGACAATAAAGATTCTGTCAAAAAAAAACATATTAAAACCGTTGGGATTCAGTCTTGTAATATCATTATTGGATGGTCAGCATTGGACAAGATGGTCACTAATTTTGCCATCCTCTTCTTCATTGCCATATCTTCATTTACAGCAAAATGTCACTCACTTCTTGATCATTGGTATTGGTCTTGCTGATCTGCTACGCACACTCCCTGGGTCTCACAAGCCACTTGTTTTCAGTCATGATCCAAGTCAATGCATCTACCATTCTGACCTTTCACATACTCCCCATGTGGCAGGATGGATAGTATGAAAGGTACTGGAAAAATAAAAAAAAATTATTCTTATTAAAGTTCTTCTGAGACAGGTGCTATCTTATATAGAAAACTCAAAATGTATGTGTGTGTACATGTGTGTACTGCATACAAATCTATACTGTTAGACCAATCTCTGCCAAAATTTGCACACCTTACTGATTTGATCAAGGGAAGATGGATGACTATGTTGTGACACATAATTTTGACCCCAGGGGTGCCCTTTTTTTCTTCCCTTTTTAATACAGTTTGAAATGCCTCCTGGTGGCTTGGAGAAAATGAAACACTGGATCAGACTGAAGCCAGGCTATCAGACAAACGGATCAGCTTCTAGTTGCTTCTAGTACAGAATACACTGAGATTTTCCAGTAATCTGCTCATGCTTCTTTAGTTTTTTTTTTTTAGAGAATCATTTTATATTTGTATGCACTTATTGAGCAGGAAGCATTTGTGTAATTCTGTAGATCAACACAATTATTCAAAAATACACACAGGGCTCTTTTAACATTGAGTTACACTAAGAGGTTTCCAATGCAAAGAAAAATACAATAAAAAGTGGGAACTGTAGATTACACAAATCCAAAATATAAAACAGAACAATGCAGAGATTCTGCAAAATCTTGACATCAAAGCAAAGGAGAAAGAAATTAACTGAATATACTAGAAGTCAATTGATGGACAGTACAGCAAGATCAGCATTAACGGAGGCAGCACAGCAGAGCCAGTCTTAAAATAATTAAATCCAGGAAGTGGGTCTAGAATGCAAGAGAATGTCACTTACAGTAGGCACTTTTCACAAAGTGCTCTACAAAGCAATTAATAACACATAGCAATAAGATTTAAACAATGCAGGGAAATGAGAACAGGAATCTGGAGACTGTGAGCTACAAAACTGGATGGGTTGTAAAGAACAAGTCCCGAGAACAGTGAAGAGACCAGTTTCACAGACTCTAAGGCATAGCCTGATGTCAGTTTAGGAAAACCTTGCAGATTTGTTGCTCTGATGCCTTCAGCTACATAGGATAATCTGTGGTCGTAGTCTGTAGTAGACAGGAATTCTCTGTAATCAGGACAGATAAGAAACTATAGCACATGATCTTTAATGAGTAGTGTCAGAAGAAGAGTTTTGAAAATGACAATCTGTCTTTGCTTTAGGTGTTTCAAAGCTTTGCTCCAGTGCTCTTAGCAACTGCTCATTCAATTTGATTGACACAGATTGTGCAGCCTTCTGTGACTCTCCATTAGCCTCCATTAGGGCACAGGCTGCAGACCTGCTTTTTCTTTATTGAATTCCAAAATGTCATTCTTCAAGTCATGACATTTGTCACAGGATCAACACAATCAAGAGATGTAACCTAGTCCTGCTGCATTTAAAAGAATTGCCTTTTACTAAGAATTTGAAATATCAAAGAGAATTTAGTTTTCTGGTCTGTAGGATCTTTCTGAGGAGCACCTATTTTATAGAGAAGGATTTAGATATTTTATACTTTATTTATTTGATCTGCATGAACACTTTATACAAAAGGTTCATTGTATTAGACACATTCTCAATCCATGTGTTTCCTGAATACTCATTATTCATTACTGGTTTATGACATAAACCAACCATGGATGAAATGCCAGTCTATCACAGGGCACATAGACTCAAACTGAGCAAATTTGGAGTTGACAAAAAATGTAAAACTCAAATAATAATGATCATTGAGGAAATTAGAAAAATCAGATGAACTTTAAAACTACATATGAAAAGTGACCAGATTGGGAAACAAACCCAGATTTCTGGAGCTACAAGGCAGATTCACCAGCACTCACTCATATGGGCTGATTAGCTAAGTAACCTTATAGACACACCTTTGACATAAGAGAGGAAATCTGGGCAAGAAAGCCAAATAAGGAGAACATGATATTGTTCTTTCACACAGAGGACTGGGAATAGAAACCATTATTTGAAACCACCGAGAAAGAAATTAAAAAAAAAAAAACATTGTAACTTTAGTAATTATTTATTTAGTAAACTGTAATATTTTAATATTGTTCTTGACTACTATCTAAATAAAAATATACTCAACTAAGATCAATGCTATCTTGTTCAAATTATAGTTCTTGGTATTTGTTGTTATTGCAGAAATGATTGCAAATGTGGTTATTTTCAGGAAAAAGAAAAAAACAATTACCATAGCAATACAGAGATTAAAGGAAAAAATAACAGAAAATTGAAAATACAATTCTCAGCTTATATATTGCAATTTAATGTGTGTTACTGCAGTGCTGTACTTACAGAAATAGCTATGGGAGGACTCTGCATGAAAACTTTTCATGACCTCAACAGAAAAGGTTTCAACTAGGAGCTGTTGTTAAAAGTTTGTCAATGGCTTTCATGGTGGAAACCCATGCACCCATCAACAGAAATTAACAATGATGCAAGCAGCTAGTTAAATAAAGAGGCTTTCATTGTAATACTAATTTAGAGGGTCTGTAGATCCAACAGAAAGTCACTGATCATATTTAAAGTGAAAGTACATGTGTGGGAGGGGTCTGGTGAGGCCAAGGAGAATTACTTCCAAGTAGCCTCTAGGTGGCCCTGACAAAGCATTCATTCGCTTAGAGATAGTGGGTGGGGCTGTTCAAATCAATGGAGGGGAAGTAGACTTCAACTTGTTGACATGGAACATTGTTAGAAACGTCCATCCATCCATCCCGCTATATCCTAACTACAGGGTCACGGGGGTCTGCTGGAGCCAATCCCAGCCAACACAGGGCACAAGGCAGGAACCAATCCTGGGCAGGGTGCCAACCCACCACAGGACACACACAAACACACCCACACACCAAGCACACTAGGGCCAATTTAGAATCGCCAGTCCACCTAATCTGCATGTCTTTGGACTGTGGGAGGAAACCGGAGCGCCCGGAGGAAACCCACGCAGACACGGGGAGAACATGCAAACTCCACGCACTCTATACTCACTGTTCCCTCCTTGGATGAGGCAGTAAGTGGTGCATTGTGGTAGACAAAGTAGTAGGTAAAAAGCCCTGTAGGAACAAAGTAACAATTTTAGATAAGAACTGTTCAGAAATACTAAAAGTTCTGGATATGGTAGGGGAGTTTTGTTTAACAGGTATCTTCAAAATGACATGGTCATCAAGAGAAGTTGTTTGAGAAAAGCAAACTGTGGTGGGTGACGACATTTTTAAATTTCAGTTTTCAATTTTTAAGATATCACACTCCTCAGACTTTACTCTAATAAGGAAATAAAAACTGTAGTTGATAAGCAAACCTGAGATGCCGGAGAATCAATGTAAATTCACTCCTAGTAATAAAACTATGGTCTTTACTGGAATCACTAAGATTTGACAATGCTCTCTATGAATAATTTGTGGATTTACAGAAAGACTACAACTCCATATCCTTGATATATCATGGACAGTACTGATAGCATATCAGGTCCTGTGGCAATGAGTGAAATGAAAGTTCAGTACCTTCAAGTAATATCTGCTGTCACACACGTGCGGATAGGAGGTAATTCCACGCCAGGCCAGGGGGTGATGGCGTGCACTAAACCATCTCCTGTTATCTCTGCAGACCAGCCTTGAGAAAACCTGTCTGACTCAATGTTGATGACGTCACTTCCGGTCCTGGCGCCCAGGATGACATCACTTCGAGTTTTGGTGCCCAGGATGATGCCACTTCCGGTCCCGGTGTCTAGAAGAAGGTCACTTCTGGTTCTAATGCACAAACTGACATCAGAAGAACGTCACTTCCAGTCCCCCACATCACTTCCGGTTCCAACACCGGTTTGATCCCTTAAAGCAGTTCAATTCTGGACTCCAGCAGAGAAACATCTCTTGTAAAAAATCAACCCATTACAGCCAGGGATAATATAATGGTGGCTGCCCCAAAACTTTTCAAGTGTGTTGAGTCTGATAATTTTACACTGCTTAAAATGGGCATAAAGCTCTGCAAGATCCTGTCCCCCTCAGGGTATGTGGGTGCAGCCAGGGTTTTGAGAATATCCAGGTAGGGAATATGAGAATGTAGCTTAAAAAGGGAATGTGGTGATACATATGAGATGTGGAGGCATTTAAATAAAATGAGGTCCCCATATAATAAAGAATCTTTATGTCTTATCTTGTGTGAAAAAAAATAACTTTACGAAAAGACCAGAAAATTGTTTGTGCATATGTGAGAGAAACCTCTTATATTTCACTGAGTTTCTGGGACCTATTACTCGAAATTATGTCTTTTTGCTCCAATAGGCTCCAACACTGGAATGTGAACTTGGGCAACCCTCACTGTAGGGTGTGACAAAGAAGCTCTTGAGCAATTTGTGCTAAATAAACACACCATTAGTTCAAGTGGCTAATCTACCTTTTAACTGCAAAACTTGTGACATCATTGCCGCTTTAAAACTTGAGTAACACTGGTTTTAAACTTCACTGCAGCACATGAGATGAATCATCAGTCACCTTAATCATGCAGGTGAAGTCATATATCAAAATTAGTGGACATTCTGCATTTATTATAGTAAATGTAGCACCCACGAGTATTCTATCCAAAGTTCTCTATCCAAAGTTCTAGGAATGCCTGTTCGCAATATCCTTTTAGTAAGTAGGCACACCACAACACTGGTGCTTGATTTTGTGTCAATTATTTACCAGCATTTCACTATTTCTTGGACGGCCAGATTACTAGATATCAGATTAATTTTAATATAATCTTCACTGGCTTCCTTTCATAATTTACCATACAGACCTGACCTTGATGCTGACGTGCTGTAAGACACATAGCATGAGTATCATATTGAAATTTGGAATCAATGCAAAAATGTGCAAAGTATGTGTAATGTGTCAAGAAAACTTCAAGAGACGATGCTCTAACAGCATTTTATTGTTTTTTTCTCTAATATGTTTTACTGAGGTGTGATCATGGCATGTTATTTAGCACTGCTGCATCACATCTCCAGAGACCTGGACTGGAATTCTATCGTTTAGACTATGAATGTTCTCCATACAGTAGGTCCATGTCAGTTTCTTCTCACGTCGCAATGTGTTAGATTGATTGGCAAAGAAAATGATTTGTATCTCGCTGTACTCTTTATTTTTGTACTTTCAGTTTTAGGAAAAAGCTGTTTATTTGAAATCCAATGCAAGTGTAAATCAGCCGACGTTCAGCATTGCCTGCTGTTTTCTTGTAGTTAATTTGACTCTCATTTACAATAGCAATACAATGTTGTGGTTGGCAAAACATACTTATCCTATGTCTTGAAATAGTAAAGGTTTTCAGTTTGGGAAGACTAGCTTGTAATGTTAAACAATATTACATTTAAAAACAATTTTACATTTAATAAACAATATTACATTTTGTGAATTTCCCCTTGGGATTAATAAAGTATCTATCTATCTATCTATCTATCTATCTATCTATCTATCTATCTATCTATCTATCTATCTATCTATCTATTTAATAGGTAATATTAAGAAGCACAGTCACTGGCTCAATGCTACTCTTTAACTTGAAAAGTTTCATCTAACATGGAGAGAAGTTGGATGTTGAGCTTAGGGAGTCGGTAAAGGCCAGATACACTGCCTGGCCACAAAAAACGTTGTACACTTTATTAGTTTGTTGGACCATCTTTAGCTTTGATTATGGCACACATTTGTCGTGACAAGGTTCAGTGGGCTTATGCAATGTCTCACCATTTATGTTCATCGAAATTTGCGTTAATGTATCACTAAGATCTTGTATTGATGACAATAGACAGTAAAGTCTTTTCCAGTACATCCCAAAGATGTTTAATGGGTTTAAGACCAGGACTCTGTGGTGGCCAATTCATGTGTAAAAATGATTCTTCATGCTCCCTGAACAACTCTTCCACAGTCTGAGCCTGATGAATTTAGGCATTGTTGTTCTGAAATATGCCATCAAGGAGGAAAAAGATCTATTGATGGGATAAACTGATTGTTGAGTACATTCAGCTACTCAGCTTATTTTATTGCTGTATAATGTTGCTGAGCCTAGGTCAGACCAGTTGAAGCAACCGAAGATCATAACACTGCCTCCAGAGACTTACAGAGTGGGTGCTATGCATGACAGGTCCATTTCTTTGTGCACTTCATTTCTTATGCTGATGTAGCCATCACTCAGGAATAGGGTAAATCTAGACTAATCAGGCCAGATGACCTTTTTCCTTTGCTCCACACTCCAATTATTTATGCCCTCTAGCAAACTTAAATTGTTTTTATCCAATTAGCCTTAGTAATAAGTGGTTTTCTTGTGGCCACAGAGCTGTTTAGCCCCAATCTTTTAAGCTTTTATCACACTGTGCTTGTGAAAAGCTTCTTACTTTCACTATTAAACATAATCATGAGTTCTCTTGTCAATTTTCTATGACTTGACTTCATCAAGCATTTTAATGTTCTCTTGTCATGTTCATTCAAGTTTTTTTCCAACCACATTTCTTTCATGAAGTTGATGGCTCACGATTATCTTTCCAGAGCATAATGCTTTGGACAGTTCTTAACCAAATTCCATTACTTTTAGCAATATTTTTAGTGAGCACAGGAAATATCTTCAGACATGGTTAAGGAATGAGAAGCTACAAACTGCTTCAGTTAAAGTTTCAGGAATCATTGAAAGCTGAAATGTATCGATCACTGCAATAAAGATCTAATCATTGTCTCTCAAGTATTTGCTTAATTAAATTCAAATGGTAACTTTTTGCTTTGCGCCCTCCCCCACTATAACCTGTCATCAATGGGGGAGGAGCAAAAGCTTTCATTTTAGATGGATCTCGATGTGTTAGGGTCCTCTGATATCTCGATGATGAGTGTGTGTCTGTGTGTGTGTGTGTGTGTCTGTGTGTCACAGTTTCTTGAGGTCTAGAGCTAAAATGGCTGGATGGAAAAGTACCAAACTCAAAACTTAAGCCTGTTATGAGATGATGATGTGCTGATTAGTTTTTGAGCCAAATTGTGCAAAATAAAGAGGAGCCCTCAAATTCCATAATTCTGCAATTAATTATGAATTCTTCTTGTCAATTCCCACCATAATGACCTACTTTATGATCAGAAAGTTCCACATCAGAGCGGTAAATACTTACGGAAATGTTATATAATAGTTTGGACAACTTGGTTCATAGGGGGCAAAGCCCACTGATGCTCATATCCAAATTAATTGGCCAAGCAATGTATAAAATGTATTGTAGGTATTGATAAAATTTTAATGTAATTTAATCTTTGGTAGGGTGATGTATAAATTTGAGACACATATTCAGTGTGAGGTTGGCATGGTGGCACAGTGATTAGAGCTCCTGTTTCTTGAATACTCTGGTTAGCCTCTCTTTAAACTGGCACTCTATGGGTGTGTTTGGAGATATGTACATAATTGTACCTTGTGATGGAATGGCAAATCATGCAAATTGACTAAGAAAATAGCTAACAACAAATAAAATGATTGATATGTTAATACAGATTTCAGTGGTCAGCAGAAGAAGTAGAATTCCATGTGCACCACATGTTCTTTGATCGAGGTAAAAGTGTCTAACAAGGTATTTTTTTAAGTTCTGAATTTCATTACAGACAAACTTAAAGAGAGGTTGCGATCTTTTTATTAGGCCTGGGTGCCTAATAAAATGGATGGATGGATGGATGGGTGCATTGCAAATTACAGCAGAGCAATTAGCAGTTTTACTTTCCAGAATCTGACTGTTGACCCATTATGAGCAGTAGATCCTAAGAGACAACAGCCCAATCTAGTAAAGTCAGCCTGCTCCTTTACAATACGCTACATCCAGCCCAGTTTCAAATCCTTACAAAAGCTAGCATTTTATTAATTCATTGTGTTTATTGATCATATCTTAATGCCACCAATGGTATTATGTGACCTTGCCTAATTGAAATTCTAACAGCCTCCTTCCCTGACAGTCTATTACAGTAGTTCATTTGACCACTTCTACAGCTAAGTCATTTTTGGTCAAATCATGTCTTCAGAGGTCACCATACATTTAAAACCACTGCAGGATTTATTATCCTGTTATGAAGGCCCCACTTTAATTCAGAATAAAACAGGGCAAAGCTACAGATTTGTAATCCAGATGGAGAGGCTTTTATTGCTCGTTGTTTTCTCATATTTTTCCATCCTGCTGTGGTCCTCTTCTCTGCTCTCTTTTATTTTTTTCAATAGGCCATATTTTACCACTCTAAGGTTCATTTCACAATTTGTCATTTGCTCCTCATAATGCAGCAGGACACAAACATCTAACGGAGGAAGCCCAGAAATATCCCAACATTCAGTAACATACACACTGTAAGAGCCATTTCCTAGTTACATAAGATTTGTAAATGTTTTACTAAATGATAGTGCCTAATCTATGGGAGTTTCCTATAACCTCCATAAGTAGAATTGAATTTGTATACAATATTCTTGCTATTTCTGCTCTGACTAAACATTATTCTCAGTTAGTGATCAGCCTTGCCATGTGTAAGGTGTAGAGGGCACATGGTTTTAAACCATACCTTTCATGCCTTTTGAGCATTGCGTAACTTGTGTGCAAATGTTTGTGTGTCAAGTAACATGTAAGACAAAGCACTTAATTGAAAATGCTGCGCTGTACGCTTAAAGTGTACAGAAGAAGAAGTAAAGAACTTTTAAGTATAGAAATAACTAAAGTTTTAAAAGAAAAGCTAAGATACATTTTTCCTTTTTTTAGCATTTTAATCTATGTGTGTAACAACTTTTTTCTTTATTCTTGTGTGAATTACTTACTTTTAAAATATTTTAAAATGAACTTTTGGACTGAGAGATTTCTTTCAGCATGTGTTTTACCCGTGCTTGAACTCGCCTTATACTCCGGCGGCTACACACACTTTACCTGCATCTTTCCCACAAGGCCAGAAGAGTGTTGATATCTCAGGGTGCACAAGTTCACAATTCATAAACAGTAATTTGCAGTGCTATGCATACAGAATATAGAAGTAAGCAATGCCATCTCACAGCTGTAGGAATCTTCATTTGAGCCATTGCTTGATATCTTTCTCTGTGACACTTAAAACACTTTTCGCATGCTTTTATGGGCTTCTCTCTCTATACTTTAGATTTCCTTATTTTAAAGGTGTCCGGTGGATTATTTACCCTAAACTTGCCATGTGTATGTGAGGCTGTCCTGTCAAAGGGTTGGTTCCTACCTTGTTATATCCAGTGCTTTCAGGATAGGCTGTAGACTGTAGCCTTGAATTATGTTATGCGATAAATAAATGGATGGAAAGAAACAGCATATAATGTGTTTTAAAACAGAACTTGCATATATAAAACTGGGAGGAGAAAAACAGTTGGCTATCATTCTATTAAATTTTTCTTAGAGTGACTATCACTGATGAACTGAAGTGAGCACAACGCATTTTTCTCTTGCTGAGAAGGCTCATCAATACCACTTCTTTTACATAAGTCTGATGAAAGTGCAGATTTCTACAGCTGTTGTCACAAACTTCTACAGGTGCACAGTACAGTGCATTTTTACTCGCAGTGTAACATCCTTGTACGTCTCCTGCTCAGCTTAAGACCACAAAGCACTGGCACAGAAGGTGGCACAGAATATTAATGTCACCCAGATCCCTCCTATTAGGAGATACTGCATATAACACTTGCTGCCTGTAAAAAGCAGTTTAATTTAAGATTTTAGCCATCCTACACAGTCATTTTTCTCACTTCACTCTTCTCATAAACAGTACAGAACCATTGGCTTTTGCATCAGTATATTTTGGGATAGATTATATACACAAATCATAAGGCTACTGAATAGCAATCGCTTGCCAATCCTCATGTTTGCCACTCGCATATGTGGATTTCACTTTCACCAAACAACAAATCTTTTAATTCTTGCAGATACGCCTCTTCATTGGGAAGAAACACTGCTTTTCCCTGATGGTCACACGAATTAGAAAATCTACAAATCTCTGACTTAAAGTTTAAATCCGAACAATACATTCAATCACTTTTTGCTGTTCCATTATTACATAGAGTAATAATTTCCATTTGCGCTAATGCAATCTTTACTATAATTTTTTTGAGACTTTCGAATTTTAGTACTTTCATTATCTCTAACCTGCTCTGCATGTGCGTCGCGCTAATGTTTTTGAACCTTCTTTATGACGTTCTACTTTGTCATCTACTCTTTGTCTTTTATTTTTATTGGTTAAATCTCTTGACATAAAGTCTCGTCTCGCGGGACATGACCGTATCTCTCTGAAAAAGTCACGTCTCGTCCCAGGATTTTTTTATATAATAGAGAGAAATACTAACAATTATATTCTGTATATAACAATTATATACAGAATATAATTTTTAATTATGTATACTGTAAATAAAAAAGTTGCATTCTATGTGTACTTATGTGTATCTTTTGTTGGTAACTATTACTGTTACTATTCTGAAGAGGCATGCAACGAAAAATTCCAAAATACTGTGTACATGTCAATAAACATAAGCTAAATTTTGATTCACTTTTAATGCACTTGCATTAATTATCTTATTACAGATTCCATTAGATTGATCTGTCTATCTATTCATTTTGAAGTCTACTTAATTCAACAGTAGTGGTTGGTAGCACTGAGTGAAAGGTTGGAATCCACCTTGGACTAGGGAACTGTCCGCTATTGCCATTAGATTCAGTGAATTTTAACCATTTAAATTTAAATTAATTTGATTGCATCTGATTTTAAAATGTTCCAGATTATTTAACTTCAAAGGATATTTCACTGATTACCCCATTACTATATGTTTTATGATAGCAACCTCTTTGTAGTGACTGAAAGAATAAGACTGCTTGGTCAAATGGAAGTTCCTGTGTAGTGTTTCTTAGCTCACTTGTGATAGAATGAGGAGCTCACCAATGCAGAAGGAGCAGAACTGGTGTTTCTCCAGATAGAGAGGAAAAATGTAAGGTATTGTGAACATGTAGAATAACAGCCATAGAATGTCCTAGGATTAAATCCAATGCACACCGAAGGCACCATATCTCCTAACTGTCCCCAGAGGTGTCTTATTTCTACTGCCATAGACGGGATCAGTAACTTGAGAAATAAGTAGTGGTGTCAATTGCCATGGAAGCATACTGGGGAAAAAAAACAGAACAAAAGAGAATCAGTGATGACTGATAACAACTGCAAGCAAACAGAAGTATTGCTGAAGGACATCTCTCTATTTTTGTAAAAGACTACTGCAACCTAGGAGGAAGGCAAACACCTACAGCATTAGCACTGACCTAGCCCGATGAGGAGATGTAAGCTCTCACTCAGGCCAGGTAAACCACTAGGACCAGGTGCATTTGTCTGTTTAAGTAGAAGACATTAAAACATGATTCATTGGACCCTATGACATTTATTAGCCCATAACTAGTTTTTTACTTTTGCTGTTGTACCAGATCATTCACTATAACTGTGTATTGTCAATTGTGTTAATTCAGTTTTGGACAGTTATTCACAGATCATTCTTGTTGAAACTGCCTTTCACTGTGCAGAATGAAACACTATTTATAGTTGCTCACCTGCTTAGTCTTGTACCTTTTTTGTATCAATATTACAATTCAGCAGTATGTGCTCCTAAGCAAATCTGCCCTTTCACAGTCATTTTGTCCTAGATAGTAGGGTATTTACAAGGGCAAAGATGGTAGTGGGGAGTCATAGGTCATGAGGAGTGCACAAATGGAAGCCACTAACAAAGAAACCAACACTTGCAAAAACAGAACACCTCTATGTGCCACTGTGGGTGGACAGGGGCCACCAGGTGGTGATATGACTTAACCCCATGGAAATAAATACTCCAAGGGCAACAAAGACAGAGGGAGAGGGAGGTTCTGGAGAAATGACAATCGAATATTAGAACAATTTGGATGAGAACAGGCCATTCAGCCCAACAAAGATTACCAGTCCAATCCACTTAATTCTTCCAAATTAACATCACATTTAGTTTTGAAGGCCCCTAAAGTCCAACTGTCTACCGCACTACTTGGTAACTTATTTCATGTGTCTATGCTTCTGTGTGTGAAGGAAAACTTCCTAATGTTTGTGCAAAATGTACCTTTAAAAAGTTTCCAACTGTGTCCCTGTGTTCTTGTTGAACTCATTTTAAACTAACAGTCTCTATGCAGATGACATGGTACTGTATATATCGGACCCAGAAAATTCTGTGCCTGCAGTCTTAGCAGCACTCACAGAATTTCAAAAGCTCTCTGGTCTCAGAATTAATCTGAATAAAAGTGTACTCTTTCCGGTGAATTCGCAAGCATATAATATTAGATTAGACACCCTTCCTTTTATCATTGCAGAACAGTTTAAATACCTCGGGGTAAACATCACAAGTAAACATAAAGCTCTTTATCAACAAAATTTCGTCGTCTGCATGGAAAAAATTAAACAAGACTTGCATAGATGGTCAACCCTTCATCTCACACTAGCTGGAAGAATTAACACTGTTAAGATGAATATTCTTCCTAAGCTCCTTTTTTTATTTCAAAACATACCAATATACATTAATAAATCGTTTTTTAAGCAATTAGATTCAACAATAACCTCATTTATTTGGAATTCTAAACATCCACGCATCAAAAGAGCGACCCTACAAAGACAAAAGGCAGAAGGAGGCATGGCTCTACCTAACTTCCAGTTTTATTACTGGGCGGCAAATATACAGTCGATAAGAACCTGGACACAAATAGATGAACATACACAGGCATGGACCGCAATAGAAGTAAAATCCTGCAGTACTTCTTTGTATTCCTTGCTTTGTGCACCAATAAACACACGTTATCGGCAATACACTAATAACCCAATTGTGCTCCACTCACTTAGAATCTGGAACCAATGTAGAAAGCATTTTAAGACGGAGAAGCTTCTTTCTGTGGCACCCCTGCAAAAGAACCACCTCTTTCAACCCTCACAAACATGTGCAGTTTTTAATATCTGGAAAGATTTTGGAATTAACTTGCTTAGGGATCTTTATATAGACAACGTCTTTGCATCCTATGAACAATTACATTCCAAATTTAACATTCCAGCTACAAATTTCTTTTACTATCTTCAAATCAGGAACTTTGTTAAACAGAACCTTCCAGATTTTCCTCATCTGGCACCCTCATCCACGCTGGAAAATTTATTGCTCAATTTAAAGGAGTTAGACTCCATCTCTACAATATATAAAATCCTTTTACAATCCCTTCCTTTCAAAGATCCAAGAGGACACTGGGAAAATGATCTCTCAATTAATATATCAGAAAAGGAGTGGAAAGTAGCAATGCAGAGAATTCACTCGAGCTCCATATGTGCAAAGCATACAATTATACAGCTCAAAATTATATATCGAGCACATCTGTCTCGACTAAAACTCTCCAAAATGTTTCCAGGACATGATCCAACCTGTGAACGCTGCAAATTAGCTCCAGCCTCACTAGGTCACATGTTCTGGGCCTGCACCAAATTAACATTATTCTGGACAAAAATTTTTAATTACCTCTCAGACAGTCTTGGACTCACAATCCCTCCTAACCCATTAACAGTTGTGTTTGGGGTTCTTCCAGAGGGTCTTAAAGTGGAGAAGGACAAACAAATTGTGATTGCATTCACTACACTTTTGGCACGCAGACTTATTCTGATAAACTGGAAGAACCCAAACTCTCCTCTTTTAAGTCAGTGGGAAACTGATGTGTTATATTATTTAAAATTGGAAAAATCAAATACTCAGTTAGAGGATCTGTGCAGACTTTTTTCAAAACATGGCAGGATCTAATCAGTAATATTTTGAAATAAGTTTATAAAGTACAGAGAATTTGTTGATTTAGGTATTTTTTAAAAGCCTTAAATTTTACACCGTTTGGCTTGCTCTCTCTCTCAAGGGTGGGGATTGATCTGTTCTTAGCATAATTCTTTTTTTTTCTTTTTTTTTTGTAAAAATGTGATTGCTATGTATTGATTGTAATAAAATTAATAAAATAAAAAAAAAAAAACTAACAGTCTCGATCCACTGTACTAATTCCCATAATTTTAAACACTTCAACCATGCCTCCTCTTAATCTCCTTTTGCTTAAACTGACAAGGATCAGCTGTTTTAAACTGACAAGTGCTAAGTACATTTCCTTCTTGTTTGAGGTAGGAGAGATTTCAGGGCTTGGTCTGGATTTAAAGGTGAGAGGGGCAAAAGTCTCAGCTAGAAATGAGGCAGCAGGCATTAGGCATCTGGTTAGAGAAAGAGAGAGGATGGAGGCTGGTGAGACTCAAAATGCTTTTAGTGGTATGTTGGAAATGCTTGGCATTACTGGGGAAAAGAAACATAATTGGTATTGCCCAGTGGATCTGATTGTATTCCTATGATGCAATGCCCTCCTTATTATCATCCCTTATTATTTGTGAATAAACAAACTTCTGATGACTTTGGACTACTAGCATATATTTCTGGTAGAAAGTATACCTAGAATGCATCATCCTGTTACACTAACCTTCCCTCTGTGTGTGCTGTGACGCAACAGCAATTAGTGCTGCCTTTGTTGTCAGTGTCACTAATTCTACCTCTTTCAACACCCCTAAAGTTTCATTGTCATTTGTGTAATACGACCCACCCAGTATTTTTCTAAACAACCTTGAGCATGCAGGGAAGTAATCTGATTAATTAGCACAAGCACCATCTTTCAAGTATTCTTTGTGTTCATCAAAACCTGAGGCTTTCCAGTTTTGTTACACTCGCCTTTCCATTTTCTGAAGCTGCTTATCTATTACAAGGCTGCATTGAGCTGGAGCTTATCCCTGCAGCATTGAGCACAAAACATTAACTAACCCCAGATAGGAGGCCAGTCTGTCACAAGACAGACTAATATGGGCACTGTAAAACAAAGAGGGAGACAAAATTTATAAAGAGTTGGGGTTTCCACCCTGTATACTTGAACATAAAGCAATAATACTTCTCTTACAGACTTGAGTTCAAAATAGAACTGAAAATTAAGAAGAACATGGCTGTTATATATCTGGCAAGTAGGAAGAGGGTAGCTCTAAGGGACTGGAAGCAGAAGTGGTGTCTCTAGGAGGTCACTACTTGTGATGGTCTACAGGGGAAAAGTGAGGAAAGTGTTAGAGAACAACGCCAACCTCTGGTCTGGCAGAGAAACAAATTTATTTATATACCCATGTGTGACAGCACCTACACTTACTCACATCATCTTCTGTTTTAAGTGACCTATCAGCCTATCCTGAATGTTTTTGGTAGCAGATAAGGATGTGGAGCATCCAGAGGAAACCCACAGAGACCCTGAGCATCAAGTTCCGTTTCCTAGAGCTTTGAAACAGTAATATTAACCACTGTGCCACCATACAAAGTTCTGGATTACCTTAACAAGACAAGGTTTAGCTTGTGAGTACTTAGAAGGAGCATCAGCCAGAAAAAAAAGGTTACAAGTTCCATGCAATGCTTCACTTTCCATCAGTAGAGGCTGAACAGTTTGTATATTTATTTAAAAGAGGCATTTCAATATTAAAATTTAAAGCAAATCAGTCAATGAGGTACAATGTGGAATTATGCTAAATTTGGTCATTGTTAGGTAGCATCGTTAATAGTGAACATTAAACGACAGATTGAAATAGCATAATTTAACATTTTCGCTTCTGCTTCATCCAATTCAGGTTTGCAGTGGGCAAGAGCCTAATCTGGCAACACTTGGTGCAAGCTAAAAGTGCACGCCAGTTCATTGCTGGGCCAATTCCTTCTTTAACAGAAATAGTCAGGCACAGGGAGACTGTGCAGACTCCATACAGACAGCAATCAAGCCCTCAATTCAAACTCAGGACACTGCAGCATTGCCCACTGTGCCACTTTGTCTCACGCATTTCACAGCACTGCTGATATACTGCAAAATGCCAAGGAGACAGGAAAGGTGATCAATTAAAAAAAAAAAAAAGAAAGTTTATTGATATAAAGAGCATGGTATTATGACATCAAAATTTAGGTCATCTGGTGGTGTTCATATTCTGACAAAGAACTTTAGGAAGTAAACTACAAATGTTACAGTTAAAAAGGAGTTAAATATATGTGTTAGCAGCACACAAATTTGAAAACACTTTTGTGTTCTGTTGTCTTGGCAACCTGCGTGTCTGAAGGTGTATCAGCATTGGTGATGGTTAACAGATTAGTGATGACAAGGTTAGCCCCAGGCTGGCTTTGAACCCTTGACCTTTGTGAAAGTCATGTTTAATTATTAAGCACTATTTTTGCCGTTCATTGGTTTGGCACGTCCCAGGTTCTAATAATCAGACAAATATATTGCAGGTTGAAGTAATGTATGAAACCATGAAACATTAGTAAGACATTAGGTAGAAACTATTGGTCAAGAAGATGAAGGGCCTACATTTCATAAGTACTGTATTTATTGGCATAACTGCTTGCTGTCTCATTGCTTTTCTATTACATTTTTATTGTGACTCACAATTAGTTTCTTTATCTCCTCAATGCACCTCACTGCCTTGCGTGTTTTGCATGAGAGGTTCTATGTTTAAAAAGCAGTTTATGTAAATTTTTTGTTATGTCTCTTGGGTAACCTGTTTAGCACGTCAGACCAGATACAGCCTGGAAGGACTGGGCTATCTGTTTATGTGATACAATGTAAATTATCTTTTATTTATACAGAACATTTCATAAACTTGAGCACCTCACAACGCTTTAGGGGTTATCTGAATGACATAACAAGAAAACTGTACCCACATCATCTCTCTATTATAAAAAAAAATCCTGGGAGAGAAACACTAGGGAGACGACCCCATGACGCTCACCTGCGTTATACCAGTTCACAATGGATGGATATGTGAATGGATATAAAGAGCAGAAGGCCATACATATAAAAAGTAATAGAATTTAAGTAAAATGTCTTCAGATAAAAACTGGTTTGAAAATGATTCTGAATCTCAAATACAATAATAAAGAAAATGAAATAAGATGGGAGCACAAAAGTTGAGGGTGGCACGGTGGCGCAGTGGTAGCGCTGCTGCCTCGCAGTTAGGAGATCCGGGTTTGCTTCCCGGGTCCTCCCTGCGTGGAGTTTGCATGTTCTCCCGTGTCTGCGTGGTTTCCTCCGGCGCCCGGTTTCCTCCCACAATCCAAAGACATGCAGGTTAGGTGGATTGGCGATTCTAAATTGGCCCTGGTGTGTGGGTGTGTTTGTGTGTGTCCTGCGGTGGGTTGGCACCCTGCCCAGGATTGGTTCCTGCCTTGTGCCCTGGGATTGGCTCCGGGTGACCCTGTATTCGGATTCAGCGGGTTAGAAAATGGATGGATGGCACAAAAGTTGAAATGAAACTCCTTCAGGCAGTGAAGCAATCCAGCATAATCAGAGTTCAGGATAGATCTGACATTTCAGATAAAGTACACAAGTATTTGACAATTAACTGCTTTAAAAAAGAACCAAGTGGTGTTTTAGCATGTACAGTTAGCCAGTGTAAAGATAAAAAATAGGGATAATGGGAGACATTTTTACTTTTCTTATTTATTCGGATACATCTTAAACAAGTTGTAATCTGTATAATGTTTAAGAGCAATGAGAACATCTTAGAAATTTCAGTCAAACTTATTATGAACTTTCAATATTTAAATATTTTATTACTACGTTATGTTTTAAGATCATTGGGTTTACAAAGGGGATAGCAAGGTGAGGCAGTGGTTAGTGCTGTTGCCACTCAGCTCAACTGTTTAATTCTCAACAAAGCCACATTCTGTGTGAAGTCTGCATTTTGACTGAGTGTCTATGTGGATTTCCTCCAGGTTTTTCCCCACTCTTCTCACATCTAAATGTCATTAAGCTAATTGGCAAATCTTAATTATCCTAGTATTAATGAATATGTGAATTTGTAAGTGTGCACTGGCATAGGCTGCTGTACAATTCACTGTTAGTTGAAGGTCACCTATCGGCCTAATATGAAGTTCTTTGTGGTGTGAAAGGAAAGAAGTTAATATGATGTAAACTCTCCTCTTACCTTTCGTTTCTCTTTTACCTTCAGCTTTTCTTTTCCTAACTTCCAAATTTAGATTCATTACAAAACTGACAGGACATGGCTTTTAAACCCCCTCTTTTTTCAAACTCAAGCAATAAATTGAATTGTGGTGTTAGTGGTAGAATATGAATCCTTGGTACTACCTGGCCAAAGTTTCTCTCGTGCTGCCTTCTCTCTTTTTAAATCAGAAGATTTCTTCTTCTCCCACATATCAGCCTACTGTCAGCTCTCCAGGACACGTGAGTATTTAACACCTTTGGTTACCCACGGTTCAACAATATTAATAGAACATTGTACACTTCCCACCATTGAACTTACACAGCTTAGCCACAACATTAAACCCACTTGCCAAATGTTTCGTAAGTCCACCTCTTGCTGCCAGAACAGCTTTGCATAGCCTCCACAAGACCTCTGAAGGAATCCTGTAGTATCTGCCAAGACATTAGCAGCAGACCCTTTAAGCCCTGTAAGTTGTAAGGTGTTGCATCCATAGATTGGATTTGTTTTTCCAGCACATCCCACTGATACTTGAACAAATTGTGATCTAGGGAATTTGGAGGCCAAGTCAAAACTTAATCATGTTCCTCAACTCATTCCTGAACCATTTTTGCAGTGTGGCAGGATGCATTATCTTGCTGATAGAGGCCACTGTCATCAGAGAATGCCATTGCCATGAACAGGTGTATGTGGTCAGCAACAATCTTTAGGTAGGTGGTACATGCTAGATTAACATCCACATGAATGGCAGGACCCAAAGTTTCCTAGCAGGGCATTGCTCAGACCATCACACTGCCTCCACTGGATTTGCTTTCCTCACAAAGTGTAGCCTGCTGCTAACTCTATCCCAGGTAAACAATACACACATACCCTCATTCATCAGACCAGACCACCTTCTTCCATTATTTCATGGCACAGTTTTGATTCTTACATACCCATTGTAGGCTGTTTCGCTGGTGGACAGGCATCAGCATGGGCACTCTGACAGTCTGAGGCTTTCCAGTTCCATAAACAGCAAGCTGTGATGTGTGTTTTGACACCGTTATCTCATGGCCAGTTTAACATTCAGCAACTTGTGCTACAACAGTTATTCAGTGGAACTGGTCCAGGTAGGTTAGCTTTCTCTCTTCATGTGTATCAGTGAGCCTTGGGTAAATGTGACCCTATCATCAGTTCACTGGTTGCCCTTCCTTGGACCACTTTTGTTATGGAAAGTTTTTGGTGAACACCCCATTTGATTTTCTGTTTTGGAGATGTTCTGACCCAGTTGCCTAGCCATCACAATTTGGCCAATGTCAGAGTTGCTCAGAATCTAACACTTGCACGTTTGTCCTACTTACAACTCATCAACTTCAATAACTGACTGTTCACTTGCTGCCTACTATGTCCCACCCCTTGAAAGGTGCCATTGTAACAAGATAATCAATGGTATTCACTTCACCTGTCAGTGGTTTTAATGTTTTGGCTGATGAGTGTATGTCTGGAAGGCCCTGAATTATGAGGAGAACTTAACATGAGCTGGACAATACCTCTAAATTATTTTAACATCCTGCTCAAAAGAACAGTGACCAGCTTGTAACTACCTGATAGCCTTGTTCTCTGTTCCAGGCAGATGGACAATTATCTTTTGTCTAATCAATGACGTAACCTAACTGCCTATATGGTAGTCAGGATTTCACTTTTCAGAAGAGCATAGTTTGTTTCCCCTTATCATATATTGAATTATCCTGGCCCAATCCTGTGCATGCCTGTGTCAACATTTTTCAGTGAACTGCTAAATAATGCAGGCGGCACGGTGGCGCAGTGGTAGCACTGCTGCCTCGCAGTTAGGAGACCGGGTTCGCTTCCTGGGTGTTCCCTGCGTGGAGTTTGCATGTTCTCCCCATGTCTGTGTGGGTTTACTCTGGGTACTCTGGTTTCCTCCCACAGTCCAAAAACATGCTGGATTGGCAATCCTAAATTGTGCTTGGTGTGTGTGTGTGCCCCGCGGTGGGCTGGCACCCTGCCTGGGGTTTGTTTCATGCCTTGCGCTCTTTGTTAGCTGGGATTGGCTCTAGCAAATCCCCGTGACCCTGTAGTTAGGATATAGCAGGTTGGATAATAGATGGATGGATAAATAATGCAAGTCTCCACTTAATAAGTGGAACCAAAACAAGCAGGGGGAAGGATGGCAGAATCATGCAAATACTCAGTTACATCATCAATGTTAAGTTTATGGAGCTCCTTATAAGGCTGAATTGTTTTACACAGACAACGTTACTGGAATAGGTTTTGTACAAATAAGTTGGAAGATGGATGGATAGATGGATGTGTTATTATAGAAGTGGAGCAGAGCTACAAATTTAATATACCTTTCCATTTTATCCATCCATTTTAATATCCATTTAATTGAAGTCAATCTCATGGAGGACTGCAGCCTATTCCAGTGTTATCAAGTGCAAGGTAAGAGCCAAACATGCATGGGGCATCAATTAAGTACAGAGCACATGTACACAGCTGAACTGCAAAATATGGAGTTTTTAAGCAACTTAACATGCACATCATTGAGATTAGCGAGAAAAACACACACAGACAAAGGTGGAATGTAATAAATCAAATCCTTCAGGGTTTTAGCAAAATCTATTAGAACTGGAGGTCAATTTATAATATTTAAATAAAATAGAAACATTTTTTTTTATCTTTATGTAAAAGCCCTGCACCCACCATATGATGAACAGATACACAGATAAAGCATGATTTAATTAAGAATGAAAAGATACAGTGGAGTTAAAATCCATGCATGCACCAGTATATATATAAGATAATTCTTTGAAAAAATTCTTTGAAAAATGTTATGTTTACTGTTGACACTAAAAATAAGAAATTTACAGACCAAACAGAACTTATGTGTGAAACACAAACTTGGCAAGAAATGAAATGAATTCTGAGAAAAATACTCCTTGTTTTTCAGCAAACATGTTTTAATAGCTCATTCTTGGCATCTTTCTGCACCCAGAATAATGCCAGTATGTTTCAAATAGATCAAAAAGTTGTGTTAACTGTCCAAAATAAAAAGCACATGCATTGGGGGTAATAACAGGGATAGTATCAAGAAACACAGTTAAAAAAAACAGAGCAAATTAAATACTGCTGCCCCTCAAAAGGTTTTGCCCCTCTCTGCATTGGTGTGGCCCAACCCAGAAATAGTACAGAAAGTATTTTCCCTTTTCACCTTCCTGTCTCTTCTTTCCTCTAGCCTCTCATTCTTTCACCATCATGTGCAGATCAGACTAGCTTTATGTATGTTTTTGTTCAGTCACCTTTTCTAATAAAATCCATAATGTTTTGGGCACATCTGGTTATGGGAATTAAGCTCAGTATCAATACCTTCCTAGACCAAGACTTTTTGTTGTACTGGTAGATTTCAGAGGTAGGGTAACATGCTTGCTTGCCATTTGGTGCCCGAGAATCAGTTTCCCTTTCACCTTCTATTCTTTCATTCTTGCCAGGTCTCTTTAAGTTAAATGAGGCTTCATATCTTTGCAGAGATAGTATACAGTTCTTTCATCTAAAAAAAAATACCCAATGGCTTGGATGCCGTCCACACAGACTATGTCTACTGAAGTGGTTTTCCTCTCAGTATGGTGCAACCATCTGAAATAACTGTGGCTTAAAAGAAAAAGCTGAAATATCCTTCCTGAATCAGGCACCACACCTTGAGCCTGAAATGTAAACCTGAAATGTTTTACTAAACAAATAGCAGTGATAAACATACTGGGATTGCACAAGGATCTAAGAAACGCAGAAAGTTTATTTCTGGATTAAAAATCTGCACGCCTTGGGACTTCATAGTCACAGAAGGAGATGCAGGTGCGCAAAATTTTAAAAGCAGTGGATTTTGCAAACCTTGTCAAATGCTTATAAAAAATAAACACAGGATGTGGAACAAGTCTCGGGAATAGCTACTAGAGGAGAAGCACGGCACAGGACTTCTATTCTGGGTTGATTATTTTGGTCTTGCTTCTTTCATTAAACTGGCCCTAAAATGGAAAAGAATACACATGTAAAGGCAGATAGGATCATAAATAAGGTCTGACAACACCTGGACATCATGAGGATGAGGCTGCCTTTCTCACCCTGCAGAAAGTAAATAACATGCAGGCTGTGTGGTGAAAATGATGAGGGAAGATCACCTTTCCGTGCAGAAAAGTCGGCCTGACCCCCACTGTGTGACATTACCAGAAGAGCAAAATGTGACATGAATTAGATATGACAGCCTTATCAGGCAGAAAAGTGTGCTTCACCTGCACTCTGTGAAGGGACCAGGAGAAGGCAATAAATACACACAATTTATTTTATATAGCACATTTCTGCAGTGAACATCAAACCAGGGCACTTTACAAGTACAAAGTGTCATAACAACGAGTCCAAGACATTATAAAGGTTTGGGGCAGCCACCCGTATATTGTTTTTCCCAGCTGCAAAAGGGTTTTCTTTATCAAAGAAACGATGTGCTATAGTAGCCTCAGATGGAGGCTTTAAAGGTCTTGAGAGGAACTGATGTCATCAAAGGGGCCGGAACCGGAAGTGACGTCATCAACGGGGGCGGCTTCGGAAGTGACGTCATCAAAGGGGGCGGCTTCGGAAGTGACGTCTTCAGAGGCGCCGGAACCTTACAGAATTTCCCAGGAAAGGTCTATAGGGAACTGAGAAAGACAGTCAGCGCACTCCGCCGCCCCCTGGTCAGATGTTTTATTACAATTACTCAAGCCCTTTAGCTGCCTCCTACTCGCACGTGTGTGACAAAAGTTATATTTCAATTGTTTCCATCCACTACTTACAACTGAAGCACAGGCAGGTCAGTTGATTTGCTCAGTGTCACACATACAGTAGAATCAAAAGTGAGGATTGAATGAGCAACCTTATTGGTGCATCTCCTTAACCACTATATCTATACTCATTGCTAGTACTGAACAGTGGCAGAATACTGATCATTTTACCATGAAGAAGAAGCTACATCAGGCTCACCACTGTCAAACAGTAATGAACACAGGTCAGAGGTAACCCAGTTTAAGAAAAGGAGGTTTGACCACCTAACATAAACCATTAAAATGAAAGTGATTCGAGATAACGTCAGCAGCAAACTGTGAATTCCAGTTAATCAAATATGAGATTCAGGTGCTCTGATCAGTACTAATCAGGAAACAGTGTTGTGAAGTATATAAGTGATGACTGTAGAGCCTTGTATTCTGCCTAGATGAGCGAAATGGCAGAATTGCCCTGAAAAGGATAATTAAAAATGGAACGTGAGGGAAAGTTCAAAATAATAGTGAAAATGATTGGCAAACTTTCATTAATAAAAGATCAGAAAACACCAGAAAATTGTCACAAGTGGTAAAAAAAACTGAAAATTCAAATAAAAAAAGCACTGAGTAAAAGAATTGAGAGGCAGCATTTGAAAATTTAACCAGATACTTAGAAGGCTCATCACATAAGATGGCACACAGATGCAGGTGATGTGCCCAACAACAACTGTAGCAATGAATAACAAAAGAACTACAAAATGAATTCATTTAATACAAAAAATAATAAACAAATAAATAGAAAAACAAACCAGTTGTTATGTCTGTGATAAGACAAGCAGAGAAAAAGTAGTGCTACAAGACAAAATGGTAACATTAACCAAGCCTACAGTTAGGTCCATAAATATTTGGACAGAGGCAACTTTTTTCTAATTTTGGTTCTGTACATTACCACAATAAATTTGAAATGAAACAACTCAGATGCAGTTGAAGTACAGACTTTCAGCTTTAATTCAGTGGGGTGAACAAAAAGATTGCATACAAATGTGAGGCAACTAAAGCATTTTTGTAACACAATCCCTTCATTTCAGGGGCTCAAAAGTAATTGGACAATTGACTCAAAGGCTATTTCATGGGGCAGCTAAGGAGTCAGGTGGTGAGGACTGCAGTTGCTGGTGTCTCCACTGGCAGAGCGAGTGATGGGTGAGCCAGTGTGAGGAGTAGGGAGACGTACTGGGCTCGTCTGATGGAAAATGAAGCTCCCAATGACTGTGTTAGTTTTGCTCTCGTTTTAATTCTGGATTTTAACTCATGGACTGTCACCGTTTTTAATGGATTATTTATTTGTTTGCTTATGAAGATTGCACTGCACTATTTTAACACCGTTTCTTTTTTATTGTTTTAATAAAAGCACGTAAGCACTGTTATACCTACCCCTTGCTATGTGAGTGTCCTCATTTGCCCAGCTCATCATTGGTTACGTTATTGACAGTGGTGGGTTCTAGAAGCTCCTGGATGGTACAGGTAGCATGGAGCTGACCCGCACTGTCATGCATAATCACTTTAGCATGAGCAGGTGAGAATGAGAATAGAGTCAATGATGATTACTGTGTTTAAGAGAGACTACTAGTGTATGATGTGTTGTGAGATGGATTATTAACTACCTGACTTGAGTCCAATGACACATCTTGACAGGGTAAAATGAGAACAGATAATGATAAGGTGTGGATCAGCGACTATTTCTGTACCACAACAACAGCAACAGGAACATTTATTTTTATAGCATATTTCATACAAAGAATATAGCTCAAAGTGCATGTCAAAGAGAAAGTTACAAGAAAAGAAAAAAAAAATAAGATTAGGTAAGAATAATAATTAATAATTAACAAAGAAAAAATTAATTAATACAATCTTATAAAACACAGATATACTGTATAATTAGTAGAGAAGTAGCACCTTAACATACAACACAACATTGGTAGTCTCTAAAGCTAAATCGGATGATAAGTTCAGATGCCGAAGAGGGCTGGAAAAAAAAACATAAAAAAACCCAGTAAAGCTGGAGAAAAACAAGGTCAAAAGACCACCCAGCCCCCACCATGCATTCTACCTAACATAAATGTTGTGATGTAAAATGGATCAGGAATGCACTCCAAGATAAACATTCTTCCAAACTCACAGAAAACCATCAATAACTGTAAACTGATGAATTATTATGATTAGATATGACAGAAAACAGCAAAAACAAACAACTCAAGCAAATCCAGTAACTAATAAGAAAACATAAAAAACTAATCTCCCAAGAAATATATACATTTACACTAACACAAGAAATCAGACACTTTAATGAATAATCGATTAAATAATATGTGTACTGAATCACAAGAGGAAGAGAATACTTTTTGAATAAAATGACCATGAGATATGTGTAATCAGAAGTCAAGCCAAGTTCAAAACCAAGAGTCAAACTGATCGTGTTGACAAGCACTAATGAAGCACTAATCAGAACTGAAAAACCAGGAATAGCAGCATACATTCTGACAACTAGGAAATCAAAATCAAAAGGTAGTGTCAAAACAGGTTTCAACAGTAATTATTTATCCACAAATTCACACGCCCTGGAAATGTTTTTATTTTCATCTGTATACTACCAACTCTGGGATGCCACCTGGGGAATTCTGGATTTTTACCAAGGAAACGGCTAAATGCAATTGTCCTAAAATGGCAGTGCCCCAATGAAAATAAAGATGGTGTTGTGGCAAAATACAAATACAGCATTATATGCAAAAACTATTGTGAAAATCAAATCCTTCGGCTCCTCAATTCCCCCAATACAATACTGTATATACATCATCATATTTAATGTAGGAGAGACAAAGAAAAATTGCTAAAATGCACAAACTCACAATAATACAAACTAAATCAAATAACACTTGAACAATGCAAAATTTAATTAGAAAACTAAAGATGAAAAAACTAAAAAAACACAGACAACCTTTATATTTATTACAAAAACAGAAGAGCATATTAAACTTTACAGAACATACTTAAGAGATGAGGACTTAAAAAGGGGCAAAAACTGTAGCATCTAAGCAGACTGTGGAAAACAGGGGTCTTTTATATTCCGCTAAGGTGACTACAGGCCCAATGTCTGCAGCACCTGAGAACCACTGATGGCATTCCAGGGCCCCACTCATATAGCTCTGAATTAAATTAAAATAGTTATCAGTGAAAATAATAAGGAATAATAAATATGAAAAAGAAGGAGCCATACTTGAGGCACAGAGCTTTCAAGGGTTGAGAAAGATTATTACAGTACAATACAACACAATTTCTTTTTGTATAGCCCAAAATCACAGAAGAAGTGCCGCAATGGGCTTTAACAGGCCCTGCCTCTTGACAGCCCCCCAGACTGAAATCTCTAAGAAGACAAGGAAAAACTCCCAAAAAATCCCTAGCAGAGGAAAATAATAGAAGAAACCTTAGGAAACGCCGTTCAAAGAGAGACCCCTCTCCAGGTAGGCTGGGCGTGCAGTGGGTGTCAAAGAGAATGGGGTCAGTACAATACAATACACAGAATAAAACACAAGTAATCCTCAATACAGTATAACAGTAAAATAAAAATATTACAAGTACAGAGCAGAATTTAACAGTAGATGATATTGCATAATATGATTTGGATTTGTTTAGAGTTCTGGAGACCACAGTCATCAAGCTGCTTCTCCCAATTACATTTCACAGCTGGGATAGCACTGGGCCAACCAATTCCTGTGATCCTCCAGAGATGACTTTGCCTTAGGCAGGCAAAACAACTTGGCAGATTGGCAGCAGCACCAAGTGCCACATTTGAGTAACAAGAAAAGAAACAGTATATATGAGGGTTAGTAACAAATTATAACTATCTTATTACTTATGGTTTTAGCGCTAATGACCAACAACAGAGATGCAGTCTGCACAGTTAATCAGCAGCTCTAGTCAGGATATGCTAAACTGAAGTAGTGAGTCTTTAGATGGGATTTGAAAGCTGAGACCGAAGGGGCATCTTTTACAGTATATTAGCAGGCAGCCCATTCCACAGTTTAGGGGCCCTGTAATTAAAAGCTCGACCTCCCACTGTTATTTTATTATTCCTTGGAATCATAAGCAGACCGGCATCTTGAGATCTTAATGTATGCTCTGGTTTGTATGATAAGTTCAGACAAGTAAGCCGGACCTTGGCCGGACCTTTAACGCTCTATATGTTAAAAGGAGGATTTTGAAATCTGCCCTAAACTTAACTGGGAGCCAGTGTAAAGATTTAAGAACTGGTGTTATGTGTTCGTATTTTCTTGCAGCAGCAATGTGGATTAACTGGAAGTTGCATAAAGAACAATTTGAACAACCAGTGAACACAGCATTGCAGTAGTCAATCCTACTAGAACTAAATGCATAAATTAATTTCTCAGAATCCTGTTTACTTAGAAAGCGCCTTAATTTCCAAAAATTTTTAATATGGAAGAAACATGATTTGGATAACTTTGTAATGTGCTTTTTAAATGACCTGCTAGAGTCAAAGATAACTCCTAGATTGCGGGCTGATTCAGTAAAATTCATGGTGATTCCAACTGAGTTAAATGATGACAAAATATTGTTGTGATCAGCGTCATTCCCTACAATAATTAACATCTCTGTTTTATCGGTGCTTAAAGACAAGTAGTTCTCATCCATCCACTCCTTTAATTCATTAACACAACTAATTAAAGACAATATCGGAGAAACTTCATTTGATCTAACAGAAAGGTATGACTGCGGGTGTTATCTGCATACGATTGAAAATTAATGTTATGTTTTCTAATGAGGGATCCCAGTGGAAGCATGTAAAGTGAAAACAGTAAAGGTCCCAGTACTGAGCCCTGCGGGACACCATATTGAACTTCTGTGTATAATGATGGAGTATTGTCAGCACATTTCTGTACGTATTGGAATCAATTTGATAAATATGAACTAAACCAAGCAAGCGCAGTGTCTGTAAACCCAATATCATTTTCTAGCCTGTGCAGTAAAATAGAATGGTCAGTGGTGTCAAATGCTGCATTTAAGTCTAACAACATAATTACAGTGGAGTTTCCTTCATCAGAGGATAACAGAATGCCATTTACAGCCCGTGTTAGTGCCATTTCTGTACTATGACCAGTGTGGAAACGAGACTGAAATTTCTCAAATAAATTACGATGCGACTGATTGGTGATTATTTTTCTAGTATTTTGGAGAGAAATCTGAAATGGGTCTATAGTTATTAAGAATGTGTGGGTCTAGGTCTGACTTTTTAAGTAACACTTTTAGTGCATTCGTTACTGTGCCATGCAATAATGAACTACTGATAATGCTAAGAATAGGCTACAAGAACACTAACTATTTTGGGATGTGATTAGGTATTGGCAATAAAAGACATAAGTTTTCATTACTCCAAACTTTAGTTTCCCACACTTTTACCACAACAAACTACAGAAATGCTTTCTTGTAAATATGCTTAAAATAAATGCTGTTTTTTTCCGGAGGTATCTGAATACAAGGATCTTGAAAGCCCTAGCATTAATATTATATCTTGGTTAATCTAAACTCGCTAATCATTAAAACTAGTAAAGCCTCTTACCAAATTCCAGGACTATACGGAGCCACAGCCTCATTATAAAGTGGGGAGTTTAAGACCCTCTCTACAAAAGGTATTCTCACTCACAATCGCAGCTACTCTCATTCATACCTTGTTGATTTTTAGGGGCTAATTTGCTTAATACATATGTCTTTGGGATGTGAGTAGAAAACTTGAGTATCAGGAGAAATGTAGTCAAGGTGAGAATATGCAAATGGCACCTAGACATCAATAAGACCAAGATTTGGTCCTGGTCACCTGGCACTGTGAGACAGCAGCACTGCAAACCACACCAATGTACCACATCTTGCCTTACTAATAAACATTCTAATTTTTAAAGAACAGTGTCATTAAAAACATTCTGTTCTATTTTGTTCTCTCCTCTTACTGCTGAAAAGCCATAAAAGTCAGCATTCAGTAATTTTATGTTTAACTGTACAGCATTTCTGCTCTGCTGGTCTCAAGGCTTGATCCAAAGAGCAGTGTTTGTAGAAAAGGCTGGCCACTGTTTCCCAGTGCCTCTGATAGACGTCATCCTTTGCATCAACTCTGTTCTTTCACAAAGGCTAATGTTTGTGCAATGGAGTGTTAGTATCAGCACACCTATGACTAATCTATCAGTGGGGCCCTAGAAAGGCCTCCGGGATTAGCTTTGTACTCCCTGGATAGTACAGGTTAATATTTACCTGCTCTAAAATTAGTTCTGAAGGCTCACTGGTTGCAATCGCCATGTGAAATACCAGCACTCAAAGAAAAATAAAAACTAGATTGGGCTCTACTGGCTAAGTCAGACATGGCTGGCAAAACACAGCTGAAGATGTAGATCTGTGTCTGAACTTCAGCATCCTGCTCCAACGGGATCCTTTCTATTGTGCTATTGTGTTTTTTGTAAATAAATAAATCCTAAATGATTTGCATATTTGGTTATTTAGTGAATGAGAGTGTCTCAGGTTGTGCAAGGGAATGTTCTCTTCAGTGGATTGGCAGTCCACATACAGGCCTGAAACTGCTGGAACAAACTCTGTACTCCTGCCCTCAACTCTGAAATTGATTATATGGTATGAAAATGAAATGGATGTTGTGACACATGTGCAACTGGGGGCTCAAATAAGTGCATTTAGCTACCGGACCAGGGGTTGGCGCTGCCCTCTAACTCTTTCTCCTCTCTCCCTGTAGAACAACTGAGAAATCCTCAACCTAACAATCACTTCTGGATATTCAGATAAAAACATCAACCTCACTTCCGGTTCCGGTCCTCAAGGTTGTGCCTCCTCCTGATGTCACTTCCAGTTCCAGAATGCCATTTGTTCCTGACGTCATTTCCCTTCTGCCGACCTTATATACGATCTCCATTTTTGTGATTCTCAGTTCTGTTTTGGACTGTCTGTGAAGACCTCATTGCCTTTTCCTATACTCTACATTGTATGGGGTGGATCGCCAAACCTTTGGTGTTGTTCTTGTGTTTATATTACAATGGATGAAAATGATATACCCCACAACTGGCCCATTACTTCACTCTGAACCAGAACCAGAATGCCTTTGTTCTATTTAATATCAATAAACTTTTCTCCTACAGTCAAAAGACTTTGAATTAAAAGTTTTAATTTAACCTCTGTTTATAGTGAAAAGCCAAGCAAAATGACACCTTTTATTGGCTAACTAAAAAGATTACAATATGCAGGCTTTCAAGGCAACTCAGGCCCCTTCTTCAGGCAAGACGACGAAGGGGCCTGAGTTGCTCGAAAGCTTGCATATTGTAATCTTTTTAGTTAGCCAATAAAAGGTGTCATTTTGCTTGGCTTTTCCCTACATTCATAATGGCTAACACCGTACAACACCCTAGTACCTCTGTTTATATTAACTTTAATAGTCAGTCGGTCATTTTGTAACCCACCTAGTCCTGAACAGGGTCACAGGGGGTGCTGGAGCCACAAACCCTGCACAGCGCACCTGACCACCGTAGGGCAAACACACACCCACATCTCAGCCACACACACAAGGGCCAATTTAGTATTTCCAGCCCTAACTTGCATGTCTGTTGGACTGTAAGAGGAAACTGGAGCACCTGGAGGAAACCCACACTAACATGGGAAGAACATGCAAACTCCACGCAGAAAGACACACAGGAAGGAACTGGGACATGAACCGTGGTCTCCTTACTGCGAGACAGCAGTGCTACTACCCCACCACCATGCCACCCAAATTAAATAGTTTTCATTTTTAAATTGTAAGTTAACTGTTTAGACTTGAGGGGCCAGGACAGTAGCACACTGTATACAGTTTTTATGTTCCTCATGTGTTTGCATGGGCTTTTCAATTTGGGCTTCATTTTTTTTTTTTCTACATGTTAAAGATATGCATATTCGCTTAACTGGCGATTCTGAATTGTCCCTGTGTTTGTGTGCATGAGTATTCTCTGTGACGGATTATTGTCTTCTCAAAGTCTGATTAATGCCTTGTGCCAGTTGCTGCTGACTCCAGTGCTAAAAGCCAAGTCTGAATTGTAGCAAACAGATATGTTACAGTATTTATTTATGCTACAGAGCTGTGCGGCCATTACTAATGATACTCAAGTCTTGATTGAGCTGAGTTTGCACCTTCTTTTCATATTGAGCCATATTTTGCATTACGGCAAAACCTATCTGGCTTGTGATAAGCATCTGTGGCTGTGTATATAGGTAGGCACAGCAAAAGGATGCTGTCCTACTCCACATCCGGCACACAATTCCATCACTGTGGACTCCAATTCCAGAGAACCGTAAGAGCTTTAAACACCTAGCTTACTTTTTAGTTGTATAGACTGAGTTACATTTAGTTACAGTAGATTTAATTTGAAAATGATCAATAGAAAAAAGCTAATGTCAAAGCGGAAACATATCTTTGCAAAATAATCCAAATTAATTACAAATATAAACTTTAAAATAATTAAGTGTATAAGTATTCAACTCATTTATCTTTATGTCTATTTATCTATGTGCTCAGGTCTGTCCAACAGCTTTGCACATTGTTCTGGACACCACACTTCTTTCCCATTCTTCTTTGCCAAACTGATCAATCTTTGTTAGGTTACATGGGGATCGTGGATGAACAGCCTTTGCAAGTTCAGCCACAGATTCTCTGTTCAACTGAGATCTGGCTTTTTGGTGTTTTTATGTCAGTTGTGTGTAACTTTGGCTTTATGCCTGGGTTGTTGTCTTGCTGAAAAGCAAGTCTTCTTTCAAGGTGCAGGATTTCTCTGCCTCACATTTTCCTGCAGGACACCTGTGTATTTTTCTGCATTCCATTTCACTGTCTATACTCAGAAGCCTTTCAGGGCCTGCTGCGAAGAAGTATGTGTGTTTTTGGTAACGTGTAGTGTTTGGCTTATATCAAACACTAGCCAACCCGTGGCGTACAATACGCTGCATAATCAGGCTGGTTTATTAATGCTTTTTAAGCACAGGGAGAAAATTAACATTTGAAAAATCGGTAATGTAATAAATCAGCAAGAAAAGCAACATTGTAACAATGCACAGAATGAACTAACACACAATCGTCCGTGACTGAAAACTGGTGGGCCGCCGATCGCTCATGTGCCCACCTCTAACTCGTCACTTGAGCCGTTGTCGTCTTTGCACAGTCCAGATGCACCTGTGACTCACGTAGACTTTCCATGTTCCTGCAGGAGCATCTAAGAAGACGCATGTTTGTCGCGGATGCGAATTGCTGTATGTAGCATGTAAAACAGTTTGCTATGATGCACGCGGTCATGCGTCGTAACCGAAAACTCGGTTTTTAAAGACTGCTTACTTCTTGGAGTTGAGGGCATGAGTCCTTCCTGCGTGCGCCATAGTTGTGTTACTTGTCGGCGGTTTAGTGAATCCACGCCCCTTCCGGCGTGTTTTCCATGGGTGTCTTGCCTTAGTGAATTATACAGTATATATATATATATATACACTCACCTAAAGGATTATTAGGAACACCTGTTCAATTTCTCATTAATGCAATTATCTAATCAACCAATCACATGGCAGTTGCTTCAATGCATTTAGGGGTTGGTCCTGGTCAAGACAATCTCCTGAACTCCAAACTGAATGTCAGAATGGGAAAGAAAGGTGATTTAAGCAATTTTGAGCGTGGCATGGTTGTTGGTGCCAGATGGGCCGGTCTGAGTATTTCACAATCTGCTCAGTTACTGGGATTTTCACACACAACCATTTCTAGGATTTACAAAGAATGGTGTGAAAAGGGAAAAACATTCAGTATGCGGCGGTCCTGTGGGCGAAAATGCCTTGTTGATGCTAGAGGTCAGAGGAGAATGGGCCGACTGATTCAAGCTGATAGAAGAGCAACTTTGACTGAAATAACCACTCGTTACAACCGAGGTATGCACCAAAGCATTTGTGAAGCCACAACACGCACAACCTTGAGGCGGATGGGCTACAACAGCAGAAGACCCCACCGGGTACCACTCATCTCCACTACAAATAGGAAAAAGAGGCTACAATTTGCACGAGCTCACCAAAATTGGACAGTTGAAGACTGGAAAAATGTTGCCTGGTCTGATGAGACTCGATTTCTGTTGAGACATTCAAATGTCAGAATTTGGCGTAAACAGAATGAGAACATGGATCCATCATGCCTTGTTACCACTGTGCAGGCTGGTGGTGGTGGGGGTGTAATGGTGTGGGGGATGTTTTCTTGGCACACTTTAGGCCCCTTTGTGCCAATTGAGCATCATTTAAATGCCACGGGCTACCTGAGCATTGTTTCTGACCATGTCCATCCCTTCATGACCACCATGTACCCATCCTCTGATGGCTACTTCCAGTGGGATAATGCACAATGTCACAAAACTCGAATCATTTCAAATTGGTTTCTTGAACATGACAATGAGTTCACTGTACTAAAATGGCCCCCACAGTCACCAGATCTCAACCCAATAGAGTATCTTTGGGATGTGGTGGAACGAGAGCTTCGTGCCCTGGATGTGCATCCCACAAATCTCCATCAACTGCAAGATGCTATCCTATCAATATGGGCCAACATTTCTAAAGAATGCTTTCAGCACCTTGTTGAATCAATGCCACGTAGAATTAAGGCAGTTCTGAAGGCGAAAGGGGGTCAAACACCGTATTAGTATGGTGTTCTTAATAATCCTTTAGGTTAGTGTATATAGATAGTGTTAAATCTAATGGTCAAAAAGCCCACTTTTGGTCTCATCAAACAACAGAATCTTCTTCCAACTGACTTTAGAGACTCCCCTGGGTCCTGCGGCAATTCAAGAGACTCTGGGAACCCAGGCAAAAAAATCCAAGAATTTATTGCCATTTTAGTGCACAGTCTAAATAACAACAACAGGGATAATTTAACAAACACAGATCCTTTATTTTAATTTTGAGAAAAAATATTATATAAATAGGGGCGGCACGGTGGCGCAGTGGTAGCGCTGCTGCCTCGCAGTTAGGAGACCCGGGTTCGCTTCCCGGGTCCTCCCTGCGTGGAGTTTGCATGTTGTCTGCGTGGGTTTCCTCCCACAATCCAAAAGATATGCAGGTTAGGTGGATTGGCGATTCTAAATTGGCCCTTGTGTGTGTCCTGCGGTGGGTTGGCACCCTGCCCGGGATTGGTTCCTGCCTTGTGCCCTGTGTTGGCTGGGATTGGCTCCAGCAGACCCCCGTGACCCTATTTGGATTCAGCGGGTTAGAAAATGGATGGATGGATATTATATAAATAAAACACAACAATAAATAAAGGTGCACAGAAAATAAAACAATAATAAATTAAAAAATCTAAATAATAGAAAAAGTAACTAAAATACAAACAAATGTAAGGTGCAAGCATGGTAAAAAAAAAATAAATACAAATTACTTATCATAATATTTGAAACATAAATTTCAAAGTGCATGTAAAAGAAATTTAAAAACCAAAAAATGGCCTGTAAAGGCTTTGCTGTAACTTTAAGAATTGTTGTTTGTGGGCTTTGGCTGCAGTAAATGAACTACTATGTCCTCCAAGTCCAAAGAACTTTGAACGCTGCGCTCTAGTGAAGTTGGAGCACTGGCTAATAGCCTCTTCTGGCACATAGTAGATCTCAAGGAAGATTTAATCAGATTTAAAGATAAAAAAACACTTTCATCAGAGGTAACAGTGACGGGAAGAGTCAGGACTGCTGAGGGACTAACATTTAACTGACCTTGTGGTTGAAGTGTGTCACTGATTTTGGCTGCACACTGTCTACAGGCCTGGAGTGTCCACTCTAACTTAAACCAAATCAGAAATGGCTGATTTGTCTGAACAAACCGAGTCAATCTAATTTTTGCTTCCAGACATGTAAATCCTCTTAATGAATCTTGAAATGGGTTCTGATTTCATTTAACGTTACTAAAAAAGTAACATTCATCTCACACACACTCTCGCAGCTGACATTGGGGACTCCCTTAGGGAGATTTTCAATTGTATCGTTGTTGTGTGTCGATGCTATGCTTTAAGATCTGCCATTGCAAAGAGTACCTATGTAAACAGACACCTGAGGGAACCCCAGGTAATTGCCTGCTTTTGTCTGCCCTGTTGTTACGCCTCTGCCTGTGCTTTCTAGGTGATATGTTATGTGCTTTTCTCTCCTTGCCACTCTCTCGTAAAGATGGGACTGGTGAAGCACCTGGGCAACAGTTGTTGTGTGCACAGTCTCTTCAATCTTCCCACTGTCGCTTGTAAATCCTTGTTATGGAGCTTATTAATTAATATTTTGATAACTGTTGAATGTCACTTAAGAATGGGCTTGGTATTTAAAAGAAAGAAATAACATGTATTCTGAATAAAAGGTGTAAAACACAAAAAAGAAAATTTGTTTACAGGAAGGCATGTTTTACTATTAAGAACAGCTGTGCTTTATGATTTTTGCGTTTTTATGAAATTCTGTTAAGTGCTGATTCAGGACATGCAATGTAACTAATTGCACAAGAATGCTTTGTTAGAATGTGCACACTTTCTCACGTAGTTTACAAGCAAATTGTTGAATGCAAAGCTGGTTCTTTGATATTCTATCTGTGATCTCAGAAGGGTGTTTTTCGTTTGTATGAGCTTCAAATATCGAAGACAGGCACACTTTGCATTCTATGAGCCATGGTCACCCAGAAAGGAAGCTTGGATGGGAAAGAAGGTTTGAGAATGCAATTTGTGACTTATTTCCCATGTGCCAGGGGCTACAGAGCTATAATAAGTGAAGACTTGCATGCTACTTCCTCTCTGAACTATTTTTCATCAAGAAAGGAGGCCAGTCCATGAAGGAGCAAAGACCAAGCCGGGACAAAGATTATTTAACATACTAAGACAAAGAGCCAGCTGGTAGTAAGCCTATGGGTGCTGGATGAACTGCTGCTTAGGCTGTTATGGTATTTTTGACACATACCTTTGACATTTTGGCCTTAATTAGAAGCCTTACCTTATTTTATACATGAACTCTCTCTCCAGCCTGTTCTGGTACTCTGTCCATTGTATCGGGTCACCAATATAAAAGACAGGGGAGGTACTCAACTCCAATAGTAGTCAGTCCTGATAGTGTAGTAACTGTATGGGATTTGGGGGCATTTAGTTCAGTTCTATGTAATAAAGAATATAAACGGGGAGAATAGGATCACCCAAGACCCTACCACGACCTTTAGAGTTACCATAGGTCTCTTGATGTCCTCTCTCACTAGTCTTATACTTCAAAAAAAAAAAAAAAATAATAATAAATAATAATAATACATTTTATTTATATAGCTCATTTCCCATGCTCAAGTCAATTGAAACCCCTTGACTATAGACAGGTGATCTCACTTTGATTAATTATGGGACACCTAAAAATTTGCAGCCCCACTGATTTAGGTATATCATTAGACTTATACGTATGCATCAGTCATTTTGTTTTTTATATTTGGAAATAATTTAGATCACTTTATAGAAATCTGTAAAAAAAGATTGATGATTGATTCAATTTTATATAACAATAAAATTTAAAAACTTCCAAGCAGGTGAATAACTTTTTCTAGGTCCTGTATTTGTCAGGTGTTATGGCTTCATTCTATCTCCAAAGTATACATTTCAAGTTAAATGGTAACTGTTTATGTAAATGTGCAGTGTGATGGGATGATGCTATCCCAGGGTTTGGTTTCTGTCTTAAACTTGATGTTGCTAGCATAGGCTCCTGCTCCCCATAACCCTACATCTGTTATAAAGTATAGAAACGGAATGCCTTAATAACTGTTATTATCTTCACTAATCACGTTACTTGATTATTGTGAGTAATTAATGTAAGAGCAAATGATCCAAGAAGTAAGGATATAATGTAACTTGAGGGACACTTTGGCCTGACAAAGACATGGGACTGACAGGCAGCTGTTCTTGCTGTATTCTGGTAGGATTACACTCAAAATAAATATTTATGAAGCTAGTAGTGTAGCAGGGGTATCATCTTACTACAGGATGACACTTTTCAATTAACACTGCATCTTTCTACAGAGGTTTCCTTTCATCTCCGTCATGAATATTAAATCGCTGAGGATTTAACACCCCCTTCCCTTTCTGTAAATGCCCGTAACTCCAGAGAAAAACTCCTGATGTTTATTGGAACGTGAAACTCTAGTGCCATCCTGACTAAAGGAATGTAGGTCAGCTGACTATGCAGTAGGGTGGGTATGCCACTCAAAGCAAACACTGGAATGAGCAGGGAGGCACTGCATGTACAGTAGATTCACTTTGACTAAATATAAAAACCTGTGACTACAATCACAGCTGAAACATTGATTCATTTCAGTCTTCGAAAGTGATAAACAATTACTGTATGTGACTTTGTTTTGTTTACTTGCACAGAGTTTAGAAAAGCATATACACTGTAATTGGAGTGTTGTCTTATGTGGATAGATAGATAGATAGATAGATAGATAGATAGATAGATAGATAGATAGATAGATAGATAGATAGATAGATAGATAAATGCTCAAAAAATAAGTAAATATATAAAAATTATAACAACAACAACATTTAGTTATATAGCACATTTTCATACAAATAATGTAGCTCAAAGTGCTTTACATGATGAAGAAAGAGAAAAAAGACAAAATAAATAAGAATTAAAATAAGGGAACACTAATTAATAGTAATTGGTCCGGTGGCCAGGGAGGACAGAAAAAAAAAAAAAAACTCCAGACAGCAGTATTGGGGAGATGTATATTTCTAACATCATAATTTTTTTGATTAAAAAATACATCAAAAGCCTCACAAGTTTCACTGGAAGTTTTTTTGGAGGCATTCCATTGAGTGACCTGGATTTAGCAGATGATCACTCGTAGAGCATTGTTATTTATAATTCTAGAGAAATAACAGCACTTCTCAAGATGGACTATGTTGTTGTATTCTGTTAGTTTAACCTTCAATATCTCATAGTGGATAGTTAGTTTAGTTTTTCTCCATTTACGCTCAGCTCTCTGGCATGTTCTCTTAAGTTCAGACACTCTTTGGGTCTTCCCTAGAAGATTTTTTAACTATCTTTTCAGGTGTGACTATGTCAGCCACAGCTCTCACCTTAATATTACAATTTTCCACCTTACTATTTATATTATTCTCACTATTGTAGTAAGCACTACAAATGGACTGGTTGCTTAGAGTGTTTGTCAATTTTGAAGCTGCGTTTTTTAGCAATATGCTTCTCGTGAATAATACAACAACATACACAGACAAATACACAAAAAATACTAAAAAGAAAGATTAACATCTGACTTAAAAAGATAAGTTACAGTCACAATGTGGCTGTAGGATGTGAAAAAGAAATTTTAAGTGGGTTAATAAATTATTGGTCTTGGCTTTGGCAATACTGGCAATTAATCAAATTATAAGGCCAGGCTCCTATTTTATTTAGTTTAACTTTCTTTGTTTTTGGAGGAGGGTCTCTGGGCTTGAGACTTACTGTATATCTAGGTAACTGAGGCACACTTATTTTAAGGAACAATTTATTAATAAATACAATGATTACCGAAGTATGACAACTGCATATATATGTTGACATATAAGACTAGATGCAGAAAGACTAAATAGATAAACATATAACCTAAATGCTGGGTGTTTACTGTTTATTTAGAGTTCTACTTTATCTTGACACTGATAAACAGTTTTACAATACCAAGTCTTTATGGACGAGGTTTGGTGTTGTGTGGAGTTGTTCTTTTGTTGTTGCTCTGGGTTCAAGTGGAAAATTCTTCATGCGTTGGAGAGCACTCTTTCTATTTGCTGCATAATCTTTGTCAGTGCTGTGCTGCTGCTTCCTCAGCTTGTGTTCTTCTGTCCTTTTGCCACTTCATAGAGGAAAGGCATTACTCAATCTGGTCCAACAGTTTGGATGCTGAGGTCCCCTTCTTCAAGTCATGGCTTCTCAACCTCATCAGACTACTAGCACACAGTTTTGACTTGACAGACTGGGTCTCAGCTTCAGGTTCACAAAAAGAAGAGTTGGTTGGGTTTGGATCTCAAAGGAAGAGCGGCTCATAACTTCTTAGATTTCAAAACTAGGTTTCAGAAGGTCATTTTGCACATTTCCCCCTCCATGAGAGAATCCTAGATAGTGTGCCCCGAGAGAATCCCCAGTTGAGTTCAGTGAGTGTCCAGTGAATATCCCAGAGAGCTTCTTCCTTCTACTTCTTTTGAGTGATGGGGTACATGTGGTTTTAAAGAAAGGTTGAATCTTCCACTGATCGGATTGGATAGATGAGTTCCTCTGTTTTTCTTTATAGGTCTTTGTCCTTGCTTGGGTCCATTTTGTGCCTTCCGACTCAAAAGGTCCGGAGTGCTACTCTGATGTATACTTTTGTTATCAGATTAAGTCCAGACAGATCCTGATACAAGCTGGAGTTCAGTAACTTAGTTTGGAATGCAAGCGGGGGAAGGTGCAGCTGGACGCCTACATCCAGTTAAATCTGCTTTCTTAACAGGCCAGGTGTTCCACAAAAGCCCAGCAGAATGGGCAATGCCCACTTTGTCCTACAAGGCATTATAAAGATCTATTGCCACTGATATAAAGAAGCCTCAGGAGTGTTTCTTTACATGCTTCTGTTGAATAACTACTTGGCTGAAGGTACCTAATGACTGTGTGTCAAACAGAGGATGTACGGCATTACTCATAATGGCTGTCAGTTTTGTCTTCATTATCTCCTCCACTAATACCTCCAGAGTGAATCACATAAGTGAGCCTGCCCTTTTGACTAGCTTGTTAATTCGATGGGCCTCTCTTGAAGTTATGTTACTGCCCCAGCACAACACAGCATAGAAAAAAGCACTGAACATCACAAAGTTGTAGAACAGGTAAAGGATGTCAGTACCCACACTGAAGGAACACAGTCTTCTAAGAAGCAGCTGACTCTTTCTGGAAGTAGACAGGAAAAAACAGAGAAAATATACAGTAAGTGAGATCTATTCTTATGTAAACTGCTAGGGATAAAACAGCCTGTTACTCACACTAGGTCAGGACCAGGCATTCAAATTTATAATTTATACAAAACAATTTTCAGGAGGCTTCATAGATGTTAAATACCTTCTCAGAATTATGGTGTCCAGCCCCCAATGCATTTATTATAATTAAACAAACAGTAAGACTCACAGAACTGCAAAGACTTGAGTAAACAAAAGCAAAAAGTGAAGGACCAATAGCAGCGTAAGTGTAGCAGCTCTAACGTAATGCTGTAAATAGTGAACCAGAATGGTATAAGAGCTAAGTTTGAATAATGCAGTATACATAGCTGTTAAAACATCAAGTGCTGCCACACTCAGCAAAACATTAGGCCAAGTAACACATTTGCATGATTAATTACCAGATGAGATACACCGTGTCATTCAAGTTCACTGGAAGAGAACCAGTGGAGTTTCTGTAGTGTGATAAGAATACACAGGAGACATCAACAGTTTGGGGCAGCCATCCGTATAATATGCCCTGGCTGAAAATGGATAATTTTCATAGAGTTGGGTTCGGTACAAAGTCCAAAATAGAACTGACTCATAAGAGTAAAGATGGCGGTTTTAAAGGTTGGAACCAGATTTGACGTCATCACGGGGCGGCAGAACTGGAAGTGACATCATCACGGGCTCCAGACGTGGAAGTGACATAAACATAGTCGCTGGTAATGGAAATTGACGTCATCATGGGCGCCAGAGCCTGGTGGGATTTCCAATGAATGGTCTGCAGAGGATTGAGAAAACAAGTCAGTGCACCTCATCACCTCCTGGTCTGGTGTGGAACTATCACTATTCAGGCCTCCCATTTGCACATGTTTGACAGCAGTAAGGGCAAATTGGGCATGTTGTGCAAAATAAACAATAGCTTCCCTCAGTAATGTAAGTTACTATCTAAATGTTTATAGCCATACTCCATTAAGTAGTGTTTTCCAGTTTTCAATCACATGCTCAATGTAATTCCTTATGTAGAAGAATAATAATTTTTATAGTACATAAAATTTTCTTCAGGCTTTGTGCTTCAGGTCTGTTCCGAGCTGAGGGGCTATCCCTCTCTGCTCTTCAGTGTTCTTGGTTTATCCTTGGGAGTGTGTGTGTGTGCATGTGTTTGTGTGTGTGTGTATGCGTGCATATGGAACTTGAACTTTGCAGATAAGTAATAGGGCTTTAAGGCTAATTCTCTAAATTAAAATTAGGATGTCCTTTTTTTGATTTAATTGAATGTTTGGATTCCTGGTTCAAACTTTTCCCAGCCAGCAAAGGGGTATGAAAAATCCAATATCATTTTCTTAGTTAAAGGCAGCCACAATAATTTGAAAAAAATAAAATAAAAAAGATCAATATCAGGAATGCATCAGATGCAAAACATTACATTGATCAGAAAGGGGATGAACATCATCTTGATCTTCACCCACTGCTAAGGAGGATATCCTGATTATGCTAAATTTGAAACAAACACCAAGGATGTTTCACAGATACTCCTTGTACTTTGTAGAAAAGTGGCCAGCTGTATGATACCACTGTTTCAAAGAAGCACAGAGTTCTACTACAGAAAGAACAATAATTTTTCAACTGTTTGCCTGCCTCATGCTGTCAGCCCCAGCATCTTGTGTTTCAATTGTGCAGTGTGTGTAGTCAGAATGTTCTTTCTGGGTTATTGTTGTCATGTTTTTACTTGAGGTTTTGCTGTTTCAATTTAGAAATTTCAAAGCTAATATCAGAGGGTATCACAATGATCTGAAACCAATGCAGATAGACCAGGCACATGCAACTTATTGTTTAATTATTTTTTTTTTTTTTGTGATACGAACAGTCAGTAACTTTTCACAATTTAATAGTCATTAACAAATGAAAAAACAGTTATTATTAGTTAAGTAAGTTAATGTTAACCCTAGAGAAGTCTGTTTATGTAAAGTAAAATTATGGCTGCTTTAGTGTTTCAATGCCATAAACACCACTGAAAAGAACATGTACTGTACACACCGGTTCATTTGGTCAGGGCAGGTCAGGTTGGAGAGCACGCACTGGTACAGTGCGTTGCTCCTCCCAAGATATGATGAAACAGGTTTCGATCCTGGTTGGCAATCCACCAGGCAGACACGCGGTCTAGTCATGCGCTCCGGAAATTACCATCTATCTGCCACAGCCAGGTGTTACGTGGGCATCCCCTTGGCCTGGTCCAACTGCTTGGGTCCTAAACAAGGAGGATACTGAGAGCCGGATCACCCTCAGTGAATCACTCCACATGACCGTAGTACCACAACTGATGTTCCCTCACAATGCAGGTAATGTGCCTCATTCAGAACTCTTTGAGTAACTACTTATTCGACACAAAGTGAAACCAGCAGTAGCCAAGGATTCTCAGAGGAGACACAGTACTGAAGGAGTCCAGTCACTGGATAAGGGCCATGTCTCACAATCATATAGCAAAACAGGAAGCACCAGGACTTCATCCTTTAGCAAACAAATACAGTATCATGAATGCCACACACCCATTTCCAGCAACCTCATGACCCCTCCCCATGCTCTCTCATTCTGTCTATTGACTTCATGGGAAGAGTCATAAAAGCCACCAGTAAACATCTCGATAAGGTCAACACTCTCTCCTCAGACAGACACACTGCTGACGGCTGTGCCCAAGAGGTCATTAAAGGCCTGGATCTTGGTTTGCATTGTTGGCAAAGTCAAGATCAGTGAATCTCTCTTCACCAACAGATGCCCCAACAGCCGCTGGGCCACACAACTCCAGTTCTGATACCCAACAGGCCTGACCTCATTGGCTTTCTGACGGTTTTGACTCTTCCAGGGATGAGGCTCCCACTTGCAGGGAAATCATGGGGGTTGGCGGCAGGATTGGCACTCCAGCCACGGTAAAACAAGCTTCATGAAGCTCTGAGAGAACAGACAGGACTCTTTTCTGCTCTACACGGGAGAAGCTCTGCTGCAGCTGCCCATAGGCATCATGTTCATTTAGAACTTTGAAAAAAGAATAATATATGCTATCCTATCTGCTTTAGATAGATAGATAGATAGATAGATAGATAGATAGATAGATAGATAGATAGTACTATATTCAGAGTATGACTTTATTTGTTATCAGTGTTTGTATTTTAGTTTAGTTAGTGATTCTAGATTGACTCCCATTGAGTGTGAATGTGGGGGACTGACATTCTGTACCTAGTAGTTCTGATAGATGCTCTTGGATGAAGCAGATTTGATAACATTATATTATATTAGGCTAATAAGATACCGTCCACTACCTGAAAATTCCACACACTTATACTGTAGATGAAATAAAAAAGAACTAACAATTATTCACACAATGAAAAAATGATAAAAGAAGGTTAAAGATGTAACGTTTCAACATATTTCATCCAAGGCTACTCAACTAAAGTGCCACATATCTAACATTTCTCTTGTTGTTTCCAGTATGATAATTATCTTTACAGTAACTTTTTTTACCTTTTGCAAAGACATGCGAGAGCTGCTCTTCACCAGCTCCATCATATTAGGAAATGGTTAAACCTAACCAAACAAGCTTTACATAATATTTATTAGAGCAAATGCATATTACAGATCAGTTGAAAATATGTTTTGTTATGTAAAATTATGTAAAATCCATGTTGTGTGACGTTATCTCTAAAAGAAGACATCATCTCTGGGTTAACATATAACTTTTATGGAGAAGTATTGACTTACTATTTATTTCTTTATTAAAGTTTTTAACAACCCCATAATGCTGCCTTTGTGTCATAACTTTATAAAGAAAGAAATACAGATCCATGCCTTTTCATGCAGTTATTTATTTTCTTTTCACACTTGTCCATTTTATGGTTATGGGAAGTCAAAAGTCTACCGAGTACAAGTTAAGAGCCTCTTCTGGATGGGGCAGCAGTTATTAGGACCAATTTAAGTGAACACCCATATGGCACAACTTTTTATTATAGAGGTAGACAACCAGAACACATAAGAATAAATCACATGTGTCACAAACACAGTGTAAAATTTAAACCCAGTCTTTTGGGTCTGTGAGACAGCAGCACTAAGCCCTATACTCCTGTGCTGTATTATCTAACTTTAATCATTACAAAATTATGTCTTTCTGAAAAAATCCTTAAGGTTATCCCAGTAACAGGCAGTTCCAACTTTTCAATAATGAGTATAAAAATTTTATTTTGTCTAAGTCTGATTTCAATAATATCATGTGATTTATCTTTGTTTAAAGGTAAAGGTCTCAGTTTCATATTTGTAGTTGTACAGTACAATATCTATTTGGTAACATATTAGGAAATGATTAAACAAATTCAAAGCTTATAAAATATAAGGGGTGGCATGGCGGCGCCTCACAGTGAGGAGACCCAGGTTCGCATCCCAGGTCCACCTTGCATGGAGTTTGCATATTCTCCCTGTGTCTGCGTGGGTTTCCTCCCACAGTCTAAAGACATGCAGGTTAGGTGCATTGGCGATTATAAATTGTCCCTAGTGTGTGCGTGGTGTGTGTGTGTGTGTGTATGCACCCAGCCTGGGGTTTGTTTCCTGCCTTGCACCCTGTGTTGGCTGGGCTTAGCTCCAGCAGACCCCCGTGACCCTGTAGTTAGGATACAGTGGGTTGGATAATGAATGGATAAAATATAAGTTACGCCTAGAAGTGTATGCTTTTTGCTTTACACTTGTTGAGCAGGCCACATGAAGTCATTCATGTGAAAAACAAGGCAATTTTTGGTTAATACCTGCTCATTCACTGTCTGTCCTGTGACTGTCCTTCAGGTTTACTGGTAGACGTAACAAATAGCTTTATAGGGTCATTATTGTCACATGTATATAGTACAGTGTACAGTAATTGGTATTAGTGTACAGTGTAATTGTTACTAGTGTGTGCTAGTAACGCTCAATGTGCGAGACATACTGGAAACTGTAGTGAGAGGGGCATGTCAGGAAGAAAGACAGGTATCCATCCTATGACAAAATTAAGGGGGTGGTAAAAGTGAATGAATGTCCTTTCTTTTAACAAATGATATACTTTGTAGTAATGAACAAAACAGCCAAGTTTCAATTCACATTCAGTTTCACGAAACTGACACTAAAATTAATTTCACAGGTGATTAACAATTGCTAAATGCAAAACTGATTAAAGAGCATTTTGGGGGTTTAAAAGTTTTTTGGGGATGTTAATGTTGCTCCTTAAACCCTCATTCACACTTTACATATTTACCTGTGCACTTTTCTGCAGCTGCATAAAGCAAATAATTCATACCACTCCAGTAAAATCAATTCTGTTTATGCCACTTCTGAAGAGAGCAGCATGATTTTAATAATGTGTCATGTTACATATTGTCCATATAAAGAAAAATGAAAACAAACCATCATGCTCTTTGGAAAACTAAGTACACGGAAAGTCACTGCTCCTGAAACCCACTTCTTATGCTTTTACCTAGCATCTATCTGCCTTATCCTAGTGGAGGATTTGCACACTTTTGGTGATTTTTTTCATACTTGATAGAGATCTTTACTTAAACACTAAATGACACATAGAATGAATGCATGGAAACACTGACAGACAGGAACTAAAAGCCTTTGTTCTTGTGTGAATGGCACCAACATCGCTGGAAGTGAAACACTATTTATTTTGTGATTTTTGTTGTGAAGAGAAACACTGAGTTTTGCTGCAAATTCAGTTTACAGCAATTGTTTCGCTCATCACTAATGGTTTGCTTCTTGTGTTTTTTGTGTCTTTATTGTTTTTGTGCCTTTCTTTTTGGTGGCGCAGTGGTAGTGCTGCTGCCTCGCAGTTAGGAGACCCGGGTTCGCTTCCCGGGTCCTCCCTGTGTGGAGTTTGCATCTTCTCCCCGTGTCTGCGTGGGTTTCCTCCGGGCGCTCCGGTTTCCTCCCACAATCCAAAGACATGCAGGTTAGGTGGATTGGCGATTCTAAATTGGCCCTAGTGTGTGCTTGGTGTGTGGGTGTGTTTGTGTGTGTCCTGTGGTGGTTTGGCACCCTGCCCAGGATTGGTTCCTGCCTTGTTGGCTGGGATTGGCTCCAGCAGACCGCCGTGACCCTATTCGGATTCAGTGGGTTAGAAAATGGATGGATGGATGGATAGACTTTTTACCAGTTGACTCCAAAACTGCCCAAATGTATTCGTACGTAGCTGATTATATGAAAAAATGACCATTACTTTCTTGGGTGTTGTAAAGTTAATTACTCGTTCCTCTTGGTTCATATGCAAGTGTAAGTGCAAAAGATAAGATTATAAGGTACAACACTTGTGTGTCTGTGTTCCACTGATGTTTGGCTGCTACTATTAATTTTTGGAAAACTAGTAAAAAAATTTTGATGATGGCACATCATTGTCAGTATACTTTTTTTAGATCTTACATTATGATGTTCCTAGAAAGTGATGGAACATAATAAAAGAAAGATTTTTTATTGCTGTCTGTCCATTTTGTACTCCCTTATAGGTTTAAAGATTTTATGGTTTTCTAGGATCCTTATTGCTAAATGTACAGAGTACAGTGAAATTCTTACTTATATTTCCTAACATCAGGCAACATGTCTTATACTGAAGAGTTGAGAGGACAAAGATCATTGTGCTTTATTTAAATCAAAGTTACATTTGCACCTCTGACTCAAGGGTGACTGGATGTTTCATTTGAAGAATGATCTATGATATTTCTCTGGTTAAAATGTGTTTATGCCTCAAGAAGACATGTCAGGCTGATGAAGTAAATGATAGAGCATACCTTCTTAGAGAGTGCAGGTACACCGTATTCCTACTGAGTCACACACTGTTCATTAGGCAGGAAGCACAGAACTAAATGAGAATAATTCTTGGAAGAACAATCATGTTGAGGCCTATAGCTGAGAGGAAAGTGGACATTTGAGTTTGCCACATGAGCAAGAACAAATGTTTTCTTAAGTTTGGGTACATTTATTTGAACAGTGCTGAAGTGGTTAAGGGACAAGCCCATCCACCAGTAAACATATTGTAGATTACCTGGATGCAATACATTTTTAATTATGCCCATTTTTTGTATTTAACATTTAGATGGAATAAAAAAACAATCTGACTGGCACACCTTGACCAAATGGTGCAGGGAGGACTGCAAGTGTTTAATATCTCTTTTGACTGTAGCAAACATCGTCTCCTGCCAACATTCCTCAAATACCAACAAGCAAGCTGATAAGAAAAAAAAATAAAAGAGAAAAGGAGGCGATCAGGCATTGGTGTTGCTTAGATATTGTGTTAACTGAGCAGGCCACATCAAGGAGTCAGATACGTTTACAAAGACAAGGACAAAGACAAAGCCAATTAGAGAGAATCAGTGAGCATTTTCAATAGATGGTATTAAAGCTCAAAAACAGGAGAAGGCAGTAAAAGTGAGAGGCAACAGGGCTAAAAGCAACTCTAATTAACTTAGTCAGCAAGTACGGCCAAGTACGGAAGTTGAAACAATATCCACTGCCAGTGAGGATTAGCCAAAGGAAAGAAACAAAACTACTGATAGTTTTACTTAAACCAGGGGTGTCTGGACAGAAAGAAATCCATGGTGATAAGGTTTGCAGGTGAACCTAAAATTTTCTCTGAAGTAACAAAGAATTCTTTAGATTTTTTTTCCATAATCACAATCTTTACAATAGTACATACACATACAATTAAATACAACTTTCAGGCATTTTGAAATATATATTCTTAACCTCTGACATTAGATAAAAGAAGATAAAAGATAATTTAACTGAACTGGGCGCTGCGGTATTACAAAATGACCTCACATACATACCTCACTGTTAGAAATACAAGCATCCATTCATTTCACAAATCCCCTTTATTGGATGATGACACAGTGCTTAGCATTACTACTTCTTCATCCGGGGCCTGAGCTTGATTTCTGGCATGGTCACTTCTTGACATATTCTCCTCGTGTCCATTTAAGTTTCCTCAGAATAACTGAGTTTTTTCTTACATCTGAAAGATATAATTAGTTATTAACTCAGTGAATGTATATGAGTGTACCCTATAATAGAGCAGTGTATTATCTAAAGCTTAGTTAATTCTTTCTATCCAAGGTTGTCAAGATGAGCTATAAAGCTTTAACTAAATGAACAGTTAAAAATAATGAACAGACGTCATCATATTTAAGGTCATGGTTATAATGAACAGGTTATATCACATGAAACAGAATGACACGCTATGACTATAAGAGGCTTAGTGTGGCTTTAGTGTCTTTATATGCAGCAGTGTCTACAGTTTGGATAACAGTGTCACTGGTAACCACAAGGATGACAGTCTGAACAATGCTACTGTCTTACTGTGTGCTAAAAGTTACTTAACTTGCAAGTATTCTAGCTGTAGAAATTTGGATGAACTTGTATCTATTGATAGTGGCATTGTGGTGCAGGGGTTAGTATAACTGTTTCATGGATTGCAGTTCAATTCTTGTAATCTGCTTTTAAGCTTGTCCTGTGTCTTAACTGCTTTTTCTCTTGAGTACTGCACTTTTCCTCCCATGTCATTAAAAATATATATGTTGGATTGACTGATGATTCTAAATTGGTCCTGTGTTCAAGAGTAGGCCATATGATGGAGTGGATATCACTTTTTTCACACCTTTATCAAAACTTTCATCTGTTGATGTAAATGCTGAAATCAAAACAAACCATGTAAAGCCTTTTTCACCTTTATTACGATCCTGTAACCAATTAAATAAACTTTGAATGCCTTGGTTGGAAAAATGTACACATTAATGAAAGCACCTTTTGCTTTGGCTATAACAGTAAAACAATCTCTTAGAATAGGCCTCAATAAGCTTAGAGCTCTCTGACTGGGCTCACCTAGGACATTGTTCTTCACTCCCTGGTTTAATTGACTTTGTGCTTTTAATTGTTATCTTTTTGAAGTGTTATGCATTATTTCATTTGAGGTTTTTGGCAGAAAGCAGCAGGTTTTGTGCCAAAATATCTCAAGTTATTGGAGCTATTCATCATGCAGATCAGATATCTTGTCCTGACTGAGGAGAAGCAGCCATACAACATGAAGCTGTCACCACTGTGGCTGACAATGGGTGCTCTGTTCTTCGGGTGATGAGTTGTGGTGGCTCAACGCCAGGTTTGATTTAATCTCATCAGATCATAAGACATTTTCCTGCATGGGTTTTGGAGTTTAATGCTGCACTTTGAGGTTTTAGATGTTGTTTTTTTGTGAGAAATGGTTTCTGTCTTGTTACTCTACACCACAGTCCAGACTAGTGGAGAATACCCAAAATGATTGTAATATGCAGGGACTATGGCCAGTAGCTGCCATCATTTTTGGTAGAAGATATATGGTTTTCACTGCCCTTCTAGTCACCTCACTGATGACATTTCTGCTTGATAGGTCTTCAGTTTTGGAGGAATGTCTTGGGAACAATTTTTTTTAAACATATGTACAAAAAGAGACTGAAAATGTGCATACTCGACTTTCCACGTAACAACTGGGATTTATAAAAGAAAACTTGAGAAATTGCATATATTTATTGCAATTCTGGCCTGTATGCAATATTTTGGAGAGCGTGGGTAATGATGACACCATTGATTAGATAGGGAAATGCAGCCAAACCAGCTAAATGATGACTCAATTGCATCATAATTCATATCACTGAGCCATTATTATAATGTGCATTGATGTGACAAACATATTCAAACTCAAAAGTGATATGATGCACACACTGTATTTAATTCCCTTTTAAGAGGGCCAATACTGCAAATTTGCACTGAAGAACTTTCTTTTTACGTCAATTTATATTAGCTACTGTACCTGTTGTCTCTTCTCAAGATTGGAAACCAAAGCTCAGTAAAGCACAGGTGTGATGTACTCCATTCATAAAGCTCTAAATATTATGTCTTATAGCCTACTAAAAGCCTAATGGTTTGTCACAGCAAGGCTTGTCTGGCATGGTTTAAAAACTACACAGTTATATATGAAGGAAATTAGCTTTTTGGAATCAGTTGCTCATGGTGATGACTGACTTATGAGCTGATTTAGACATTCAAGATCCATTTTCTTGAAACCATGTGCTGACTTGGTCCTAGCATTAGAATGACAGACTACCTGAAATCGGTCTTAATGAGTCTACCACTGACCTTCAGTGTGAGCGGTTCTTAAATAATGACCAAGTGAGGGCACAACAGAAGAGGCTACACACAGGAAAAGCCATGAGACCAGGTGGAGTCAGTCCTCATATTCTTAAGGCCTGTGCTGAGCCACTTCGTGGTATCCTCTGCTTCCTGTTCAGTCTGTTGGTAAGACTCCAAAAAGTGCCATTGCTGTGAAACACATTCTGTATTGTTCCAGTTCCAAAGAAAACAGACACTTCTTCACCTAACGACTAGTGTTTGTTTGTGCGTGCAAATGTGTTCACCTTGCAATGGGTTGTTCCAGTTTTTGTGCCCTGTGTTTGCGGCGATAGGTTCCAGACCCCCATGAACCTGTACAGGATTAAGCAGGATGAGCAAATGGCCACCCCATTTACTTGAAAGGAAAAAGAAAATTGAAAATGCTAGGCATGTTTTAGAGAAAGGTTAACAAATGTAAAAGCTTTAGCCATTGGCTTCACAGTGATGGACTCTGGAGTGGTCTTATCACAGGATCGGAGCTCTATAAGGTGGTGCACTTATTTCCTGAATTTATTGCGTTTGGAATACTGACTGCAAGACCTTCTCAACCTATTATTAGATTGTCTAACATGTGAGTAGAACGCAAAGAAAGAATTACAAGCAGAAGTATTTGATCATATATTCATTATTTCATATATCACCTTTTTATAGTGAATGCTATCACAAGCTATTAATAATAAATAGTAACAATTCCTTACATTTATATAGCGCTTTTTTCACCAGTCAAAGCACTGCCCCACAGGAAGAACACGGGATGTGAACCGATGATCTCTTGACGGTAGCACTTCTACTGCACCACCAGGACTGAGAAACATTGTGTTTATGTATATTTGTACAGTCTGAGTGCATGATAGTTAAATTACATGTTCTGGGTAATACAGTGTGGTAAATGTGGTGATTGAAGTGGCAGCCCTAGCATTTGCAAACCTCTGGATGGTACACAAGTTTTCTACCCATCACTAAGATGGGTAATTTATGGATTAACTGGATTTTTTAAAATATTTTTTAGAAATGTTGGTGTGCAAGTGTGCTTATGATGGATTAGTGTCCCAGTGACAGTTAGTGCTTACCTTTCTAAATAAGCTGCAGAACAGGCTCAATGTTATTTCCATAATAAAGCGGTCTCAGAAATTGGAAGAGAATACTGTGACAAATAACTCTAAACAGAGAATTTCACTCTTTTAATCTTAATAATAAAATAGCTAATACAGAGGTGTTTGAAAGTGATAATAACGAATTATCCATCAATTTCTATGGGCTATTGTTAATTCTTATTTTCGTAATTTTATACTGAGTGTGTCTGTAACAAGGAAGTGGAAGTTCCCACAAAAGCTAAATCAACATAAAGAGTCATGGACATTGAATCAGACCAGACTGTATGCTGTGCCACTGTACTCCACATTATTGCAATAATTACTGCTATAGTTATTTTTGCTACCACAATATCCATAAAATACAACTAGAACAGCAGAGTCACAGAAATATATCTGGCACATTGCAAATTTAAATTCATATATTTTGACTGCATTTTCCGAGACTAGTCTTCCATGGAGGAGACGCTTGTAGTGCATGGTTGGACTTATTACATTTTAAATAATGAAATAGACACAGCCGCTCTGCTTTAATCTGCCTTAAATTAAAAAGAAAACCAATCTATATATGAAAAAGCATCATGTAAACAAGGACACAATGAGAATATCTAAAGACAAACAGTAATGTTTATTCAAGGATTTTAATTTTTTGGTGTTCTTTGTTTGAAGTTGGTACTGGCTGGATGAATTTGTTTTGTTTAAGGAGAACTTTGTTGTTTTGTATTCATGTCCTTTAATGTCAGGCAAATGATGTGTTCTTATTTCAGCATGAAGTTTTTAAAAAGAAGGCACAATAGAACCCAAGTTTTGAAAATTATGCTCAGAGGTATTGGATGAATGCCATTCTTCTTGTTTTCTTATGCAGTATGCAGTGATGATTCTCCAATTTTGACCTGTTCTGAATGGTATACTTTTGAAGGATAAATATTCAGACTATTTAATCCTAATACAGTATCTGGATCTGGTCACTTTACTGCTAACTTAAAGTGAAGATATGCTGATTTTGCTTGTTTGTCTTGCATTTCTTGCATTCCCTGCTCATTCTCATTTTACAGTTTTTAACATAATGTTATATTCTATAGATAACTGTGCATATTTTCTTCAATAGTTGTAGGAAAGTAAGTAACTTCAGGCTTAAGTATGGATGTGCGGATGTGTTTCCAAGTGCTTGATATACAATATATGTGAAGATGGATGTGCATGTAGGTCAGGTGATGTGTTCTAAAGGTATGTGTCTACATCCATTAGAGTATGTACTTGTGCCTCACCATTTACATGCTTTTACAGATACAGTATGTGTCTAATTATTGTGCTATACAGGTCATAAGTATAGTCTTGTGACTAATGGGTTAGATGGTTAATCATAAGGTTGCTGGTTCAGTCCTCGTCACTGATTCACCATGCGATCTGCATGGGCTCTAATTGTAGAATTATTTCTCATTCTCTGAATAACAAAACAAAAACAACAAAAGAAACAAAACAAAGAAAGCATTCTGTTATCTGTGGTTAGAGGGGATGTAACCAACAAGGTATTGTCACAATATACTTGAAATAGTTCTGTAAACAGGTCCAGCATAAGTGTTGGGTTGGTCCATATCTTATGCCAAGTGCTGCTGGAATAGGCAGTGTTTCCTTTGCAGTACTGAACTGAATGAAGAATAGAAAGTAAACAGATGGAAGAATGGATGTAAGTTTGTTTGCTATTGTAGTCTTTTGATTAAAGCTTTAAAAGTCTGTTCAGTTCCTTTCTTTAACTTAAGAGTGTACTGTGATTGTAAAACAAACTACATATTAGGCACAAAAATAATGCTTGAATTGTGATTGAAAGATGCTATTTATAGATGCATAGAATGACTTATATTTAGATTGTATGGCAGCATTGTGATAGACACTGCTGTTTAATGGATTCAGTGTCCTGTGTTAGAGTTGCACGCCTAGTTTGCTGTTTTTGTGGACATTATAAGTTCTTTTCATGTTTGCCTAAGTTTTTCTCTGAGTTCTACGGGCTTCTTCCTGCATTCCAAAAATGTGCACATTGGGTTGATTGGTAACTCTAAATTAGCCTTGTAGAAGTGTGCGAATATGGGTGCGCTGGACTGGTGCACCAATTATGCTTAAAGCAGCTGGGATAGGCTGTGGTCTCCATAGTAATTTTGCGAATGTTATGATTGATATTTTACTACAGAACAAGGAATTTATTGTACACAGTGATGGCTAGTCAGTTATTCTTTAGTAGATGTAATTGCATATTAACAATCATTGTCTTACTTTATGTCTCAGTTGTTCTTCTGTTTCTGCTCATAGCTTCTACCATTCTGTACACTGTAATTTCTTTTTCTATCTATCTATCTATCTATCTATCTATCTATCTATCTATCTATCTATCTATCTATCTATCTATCTTTGTACATGTATTTTCAATTAATTAATTACTTGGGAATAATAATAATAATAATAATAATAATAATAATAATAATAAGTGAATAAGGAAAATTTACATCTCTAAAAGTGCATCCAGAAAACTAGTAAAATCTGTCATACCTGCAGGACGCATCCATCATAATACAAAACATGTATCACTTTATATAATATATAAAAGCAAAAAAAAAATATATATACATAAACATATATATAGAATCAATACTACAGGGACATTTCAGGTTTATAAAGTCATTATTGTCACATCACCACAATCTGCCACCATGATTAGCTGATCACAACTACCTTACCTTAAAACATCTGTCTTGCTTATACAAAGTTATTTAAAATTCAATATCATTTCAATGTTATGATGTAAAAGCAAAACATCAAATTCATTAAAGCATTTAAGTAAGAGTAATAAAATAAGTTGTTAATGTGTTTTGTTTATGTTAAGAAATTGAAACATTATGTTGATGATGAATGCTCAAGTTGTTAGTGTGATGTAGAACAAATCCATTGCAATTATTTTTTAAATTATTCACTTTTACATAACACAACATTTTCAATCTTGTAGAAACTAACTTGGAGTCATAAGGGGATAGAACCTGCTCTGGCAATATTGGATGCAAGGCAGAAAAAAGCTTTTGATGGAGTGCCAAACCATTGCAAGAGCCACTCACACATACACTCATGCCTGGCCCATTTAGAATGGCCAAGTAATGTAATATGGGAAATGAGAGGAAAACTTTGAGAAAATCCTTGCAGTAACTGGGAGAATGTGCACACATGCAGTAATCGGGTATGGGATTCAAACCTAGGAATCTAAATATTTGAGGTAATAGCTTTAACCACTGCAGCTAAACTATTTGCTATTAATTTGAAAGATTTGTATCTTTGTTTCACCATTATATAATACTACTACTACTACTACTACTACTACTACTACTACTACTACTAAAATAATAATAATAATAATAACAATAATATAATGGTGAAAAAAAGATTTTAGAACCAGGTCAAAGATAGTAGTAGCTACCTGGGTTGTGATATATGCATCTCAATAAATTAGAATATCATCAAAAAGTTTTATTTTCAGTAATTCAATTCAAAAGTGAAACTCATATATTATATACATTCATTACACACTGTGATATATGGCCCGTCATTCATCCCAGCCAATACCCCCTGGCTGCCAGATGGTGCCCTCCCTACAGCATGGAGGTGCCCCCAAATGCCAGCAAGGAATCCTGGACAATGGAGTTTTTATCCACAGCCCTGCTGGATACCATGGGGGCTGCTAGAGGCTGCTGCAGGGAGGAACAAGGATTATTTTACCTACAGCCCGGAAGTACGTCCCAGTCACATGGACAGGAGAAATGACGTACTTCCGGGTTGAAGAAAAGGAGTTTTTATCTGACCCGGAAGTGTTACCAGTCACACGGACAGAGGGAAAGAAACACTTCCAGGTCACGGACTTTAAAGGACTATGAGGGATCCCAGACGGGGGAGCTGAGTCGGGTGGCAGGGTGACAACGCGTCTGGGAGTGGAGGATTGTGTTTTTGGTTATTGTTATTGTTTATTATTTACGAGTATAGTGGAGTGGAGGGTGCTTTGTGCACATTATTATTGTAATAAAACAAATTATTGGACTTTTATCTGGTGTTTGGCAGCTGACGGTTCAAGGGTACGACAGCGCCCCCTATCTGTCACAACACAGAGTGATATATTTCAGGCATTTATTTCTTTTCAATTTGCTAATTATGGCCTACAAGTAATTAAAATTCAAATTTGGTATCTCAGAAAATTAGAATATTGCATAAGACCAATAAAAAAATTACTTTTAATACAGAAATATTGGCCTACTGAAAAGTATGTCCATGTACGCACTTAATATTTGGTCAGGGCTCCTTTTACGTGAATTACTGCATCGGTGCAGCATGGCATGGAGGCGATCAGCCTATGGCATTGCTGAGGTGTTATGGAAGCCCAGGATGCTTTGATAGCAGCCTTCAACTCGTCTGCAGTGTTGGGTCTGGTGTCTCTTATCTTCCTCTTGAGAATCCATGGGATTTATCAGCAGATGGAAGCATGAAGTGCTTTAAAATTTCCTGGTAGACGGCTGTGCTGACTTTGGACTTGACAAAACACAGTGGACCAACACCAGCAGATGATATGGCTCCCCAAATCATCACTGACTGTAGAAACATTACACTGGACCTCAAGCAACTGTGCCTCTCCACTCTTCTTACAGACTCTGGAACCTTGATTTCCAAATTAAATTCAAGATTTACTTTCATCTGAAAGGTGGACTTTGGAACACTGACCAACAGTCCAGTCCGTTTTCTCCTTAGCCCAGAAAAGATGTTTCTGAAGTTGTCTCTGGTTCAAGAGTGGCTTGGCACAAGAAATGCGACAGTTGTAGCCCATGTCTCGGATGCTTTTGCTTCACTTTGCTTCACAATCCTCTCAAGGCTGCGATTATCCCTGTTGCTTGTGCACCTTTTTCTGCCACATTTTTTCCTTCCACTCAACTTTCCATTAATATGCTTGGGCACAGCACTCATTGACCACCCAGCTTCTTTAGCTCACCTTTTGTGACTTACCCTCCTTGTGGAGGATATCAATGACTGACTTCTGGACAACTGTCAAGTCAGCAGTCTTCCCCATGATTAGGTGGCCTACTGACCCAGACTGAGAGACCATTTCAAGGCTCAGGACACCTTTGCAGGTGTTTTGTGTTAATTAGCTGAGTGGAGTGAAGCACCATGAGTCTACAATATCGAACTTTTTCACAATATTCTAATTTTCCGAGATACTGAATTTTGAGTTTTTTATTACTTGTAGACCATAATCAGCAAAATGAAAAGAAATAAAAGCCTGAAATATATCACTCTGTTTGTAATGAATCTAAATAATATACGAGTTTCACTTTTTGCATTGAATTACCAAAATAAATTAACATTTCGATGATATTCCAATTGATTGAGATGCACCTGTATAGTTATGATAAAAAGTGAGTTGAAGTTCAAAAAACTAAGGAAGGGAAGCAGGAATAAGTGGAAGCTAGAAAAACTAAAAGATAATAATATATTAGAATAGGCCCTGCGGTGGGGCTGGCGTCCTGCCCGGGGTTTGTTTCCTGCCTTGTGCCCTGTGTTGGCTGGGATTGGCTACAGCAGACCCCCGTGGCCCTGTAGTTAGGATATAGCGGGTTGGATAATGGATGGATGGATGGATATTAAAATTGTATAAACAGGCAACAGATAAGAATAGAGATCTAAATGGAAGTAATGAATTGCAAGAAATATGGTCATCAATAAAGACAAATATTCTATTCTATATTCTGCTAATTTTTGGGGAACATAAATAAAATAGGGCAATAACGGATAAAAGTAGGGCAATAACGGATAAAAATTGCAGTATAATAGTATAGATAAAGATGAAGAAATCATAAAAAGATGGAAAGAGTATTGAATAATTATATGGAGAGGAAGAACTGCCAGGAAATAATATTGAAATAGAAACTGAAATAGATGTAGACAGTCTTGGTGAACATATACTTAGAGAAGAGTTTGCAATGGTGAAGAAATACTTGAAAAACAACAAAGCTCCAGGAGTAGATAACATTCCAGTTGAGCTTCTTAAAACAGGAGGAATAAAGATGAAGAACACACTCTACAGTATAAGCTGGTCTGCATGATACATGAGTGTGGAAAACTCCCTGATGATTTTAAAGAAAATATCATGATCTCCATACCTAAGAAAACAGGTGCAATAAAATGCATTAAGCTTAGTGACACATGCATCACAAATAATTATTCATATTGTCCTTCGGTGCATAGAATGAAAAGCTGCAGCAATGAGATTAATTTGGATTTAGAAGGAATTGGGGTAGCAGGGAAGCAATATTAGCTCTAAGAATAATCATAGAAAAAAGGATGGAGCAGAATATGAGAACATTTATAGATACAGAAAAAGCCTTTGACAACGTTAAGTGGGACAAAATATTTGAGATTGTGAAAAAAGGTGGAATAAGCCATAGAAAGCGTAGACTGATATGTAATCTATAAAAGAAGGAGAGAGCTATTTTATATGGAGGGATGCAACAAGAGTAGGCAAAAATCTGGAAAGAAGTTAGACAAGGGTGTGCACTATAACTCATTGGGTTCAATATGCACTGTATATAGAAGAAGCTCTGCAAAAAGTTAGAAAACAAGTAAACGTAGGAGTAATAGTGCAGGGTGAAAGAACAGATATGCTCAGATTTGTGGATGACATTGCTATCTAACTGAAAATGATGAATACCTCAAATACATGTTGGAAATGAATGAAATTATGGAGAAAAGATATAATTTGAGGATAAATGAATCCAAAACAAAAGTAATGGTATGGAAGAAGGATGAACAAGTGAAGTGTAGATTGATGTTGGTAATGAACAAGTAGATTCATTTATTTATCCGGGAAGAAGGTTTGCTAGGGATGTGTGAAATAAAGTTGAAGTATTAAGCAGAATTAATCTAACAAAAATTGCTTTTAATAAAAAGGTAAAGCTCTTTACATCTCAAAATAGTAGTCTTCAAATCCGAAAAAGACTCCTAAAATCTTCTATCTGGAGTGTAGTTTTATATGGCTATGATACATGGACCTTAGGAGTTAAAGAGGAAAAGAGACTAAATTCATTTGAACTATAGTGCTACTGGCATATGTTGAAAATTAAATGGGCTGATAAAATAACTAATAAAGGCGTTCTCCAAAGAGTAGGTGAAAGGCACAGTTTATGGAAATAGTTCAAAGACATGTGCTTGGGGGACACCTATTGAAATATGAAGGGCTCCTGAAATTGGTAATGGAAGGACAGGTGAAGGGGAAGAGAGGCAAAGGAAGACCACATGTGTAATATCTTGAGCAAATAATGAAAGATATAGGATGCAGGAAGTAGCAAGAAATTAAAAGGAAGGCAGAAAAACACGAGGAGTGGAGAGTTGCTACAAACAAATCTCCGGATTGAACAGTAAAAAAGAAGATGAATCTTTGTTTGTTGGAACTCTTGACACATTACACAAATGCGAATATGAAAATGATGGGTTTGTGTTCACTCTGACTATTTTTATATAAAACTAGGGAATCTACCTGAGCATGTGAGTAGGTTAAGCAGTAAAAATATATTAGTATTAAAAAATGAATTACTGAGGAAGGGTTCAAACATGTTGTCAAAGAATAATGTAAAGTAATGTAAACTGTATAATTATTAGCTAAACATAAAGTTAAACAAGAAACATTAGAATGATATTTTGTGCTTAAGACATTCTGGATCATCAGGTCCCATTCAATAAGACAGAAACTAGACCTTTATAAAGGATATTATCACACACATGTGCAATGTGGAACCAGAAATTAGCCTTAATACACATCTTTGTGATATGGATGAAAAATCGGGTAAAATCCATGCAGACATTCAGAGTCTTAGAAAATGGCACACAGGTACAGCCCAGGGTTGGTATCTGAACCGAGAACTTTGGAGCCATTAGACAGCATGGCTAGTCGCACTGGGCCACCACAAAGAAAAACTTTCTTTTTTGATTAAACAGAGAGTGATGATGTTATTGCACTAAGCTAAAACTAAAAACTAAACTTTAAAAGCAAAAAATTAGCTTTTATTGCAAATGTATTATTGCATTTATAGTTGATTTTATCTATCAAAATAAGAATGTTAAAAATATGTCTATCTACGAACAAGGCAGACAATTCATTTTATTTTCCCATTTTGCTTTGTTTACAGTTGAAGAGAAGAAAATCTATAGAACAAGAACTCCTCAGCAAAGGTCATCTATGGTTTATCAAAAAGGTTCAAAGAATTTATTTGACTGCTGGGAACATTTATTAACTAAATGTTTTAAAAAACGGCACATTTACTCTAAGGTGGCAGCACTTTCTTTTTTGATGAAACAGAGTGTTGATGTTATTTTATTAAGCCAAAACTAAAAAGCAGGTTTTCCTTCAAGTGTAATGCATTTATTATTTGTTCTGTCTATCAATATAAGAACGTTAATAATACATCTATCTGCAAACAAGACAGAGAAGTCATTTTCCCCTTTTTGCTTTGTTTACAGCTGAAGAGAAAATCTATAAAACAGGAACTTCCCATCAAAGGTCATCTGTGTTTTCTCAAAGAGGTTCAAAGAATGAATGCTGGGAACATTTATTAACTACATTTTTAAAATACTACATTTTATCCTAATGTGACACAGTGGTTAACACTTTTTCTTCATAACTTTAGGGGCCTGTATTCAGTTTCTGTGTGGAGGTTGCAGATTTGTTACAAATCTTCATGGATTTCTTCTGAGTACTACAGTATGTTTTCTTCCCACACTTCAAAAAGAATTACTTTTTATTAATTTATTTGGTGTCTCTAAAAACACAGAATCGAGAGAACTCTATTTCTCACCTCTCTCTCACCATCCTTTTCATGTATATTGGAAATTAAAACAACAACCACCTTTGTGTAAGGAAAGACTGCATTACAGGGCCCTTTTCTGTTGTTTTCATGATAAATGCCACTTGATTTTACTAAGAGCAAACTTGAGTAAATCTCCAAAATCACCTTCGCCCATTTTATTCATTTCATTTTCATGTCTAGAGTGGGCTAGTGGGCTCACTTAATTTGGGCTGTTTTCCGCAAAATTAAATGACATTTTTTATAGCCCAATTCTAATACACTTAGTATTTTCAAAACAAAACTGTTCCCTTAAAAGTAAATCTGCTTCACAAGTAGAACATGATGATCCTTCAGATAACATAACATTCAGAGAGTATTTGCATTCCTTTCAGAATTTTAATAAAACAAACTACGAATGCAATGGTTTTCAAGATTTGTGCCAGTTTCTGAGATAAGGGACCTCAAGAAATCTGACAATCTATTCTTCAAGACACTTTTACAGAAATAATAAAGTGAACCAAAGTATCTGAAGTTAGTAACTATACTATTTCAAAATGTCACTTGAATAGTGAGACAAATTTCCAATAATAAATAAGCATTATATGAAAAAAGTGAAAGATTGCTTTATAAGCAGATATTTTGGATGAATAATATTACCTTTTAAATATGATGCTAAATGTAAATATTATTGCATATTTTTGTATCCAACATAAGTGTCTATGCATGTAAGATATTACCATCAGGTCAAATAAACAACTGAAAAAGCAATTTACAGGTATATTTAATGAGTAATTCATTGTAAAGATAAACAAGGATTATTTTGAAATGTTATTTCCTACAACATGATCAGAAAATACAAGGAATTGATGTGAAGGACAACTGACAACTCCCTAAATGAATTTTCTCTTGTAGTGAAGTTTAATTCCTTTACAGACTGGTCCACAGTTTAATACACATGATGTACACTTGTTATAATGTTGTATAACATAAACTATCCTGGAGAAGAAAGGACTAAAAAATATCTTTTGGGGGGCTTTAGACAAGCACAAATGTACACAAATATTCTATATCATTATTGGCAGATAACTGAACAAAATGTACTCATGTATTGGGTTTCAGTTGTCGTGGACGGCTGGGGCCCTTGCCCGGCTGGTACGCTTCCACACCGGACAGAGCAGGGGAGGAGATGTGGCTGGAACATTACCTCCCCCGGAATACAAGGTGGTAGCCACCCTTGATGATAGCGGTGCTTTGGACTCTCGTAGGACTCCATGGGAGTTGGGGTTTGATACATCCCCATTGGGGTCCATGGACGCTGCCAGGGGGTGCTGCAGCATACACTGAGTCCTGGGCACTGCTGCCGGAAGTTCATCACCGAGCACCTGAAGCCGTTACATAAGGGGCCAGCAGACACTACTCGGGGAGTCAGAGTTGGAAGGAGGAGGAGGAGGATGAAGCTTGCCGAGAAAAGTGGAGGAGAAAGAGAAGAAAATAAAGACAGAAAAATAAAGAAGAGGAAAAGAAAGAAAGAAAGAAAAATAAAAAAGAGTGTGTTTGTGCTTGTTGGGACACTGAAATTGTAAATAAACCTCACGTGTGCTTGGACTTGTGCCTCCTGCGTCTTTGTGTCAGGTTATAGTGCTCTCTAACGGCCACACAGTAAAGAAAGCATGATCACTGGCCCAAACTATTGAAAGCACGAATAAGATGTAAAATGTTACTGTTACTGCAAAAAGGACATGGCACAAAGCTAGCATAATTAGGGTGAGGGAAAGTATGCTTAAACATTTCTTAAAAAGCTTTATTTATTTTCCAGTACATGGCTGTAGGGGGGAAGTAGAGTTTATTATGGCAGCACTGAGAACAAGGCATGAACCTACCCTTGGTAATGTGCTAGTCCATCACAGGACACCCTTTGTCTTACAGGGCCAAATTAAGTGTCAGACAACCTGCAGGTTTTGGAAACGGGACTACCTACTAAAACCCAGGATAACAGTGAAACGGCAGTGGTTTGAACCCAGAAATCTTGTACTTTGACACATATTTTTAACCACTACATCACCTCCTTAGCTGAAGCAGACAGCCTTTTGTTTCTCTACCCACTAAACTGGGAGAATTGTAATGGAGCTTATCCTGTCAACATTAAAGAAAAAGGCAACAATTAGTTTTGGACAAAGCACAAGTCCATTGCAAGCCCCTATGGCCACTCACTCATACAGTATGTCTGGTCAGTTTAACACTACTGAATAACCTAACATGCATATATTTGTGATGTTAGAGGAAAACCCTAGTACTGTACCTGGAAAAGAAAAAACCCATGCCAACTGTGAAGGAATTGAACTTGGGGCTTTAAAGCTGTGAAGCAGCATCAAGTGCCATGCTCTCTTTAATTCTTAAATTCATAAAAAAGTGAAGTTTATCACAGAGAGTAACATGTTGGATTTAGTCTACACAAGCAACCCAGAAACATGTAAATCCACAACATCTGCACACCTGGGACTATCAGACCATGCATCTGTTGTGGAGTAGGAGTCCCAAGCTCTAAAGACCAGGAAAGCATATAATCCAGAATATGTCCAATAATGTCCACGAGAGGGCATTAACCCTGGCTAGTAATAAGGGCAAGCACAGATTGTTTGTTTTTAAAGATTTATTCCTCGGAAAAATGTATTCCCATCACGATAAAGCTCTGTGGAGCACAAAGGCAAAATGAAATTGCCTGTAACAATAAGGCAAACCAAGGTAAACAGAGTCCAAATATAGAAACCAAAAGCAAGGTCAAAACACAGAGCAGATGGTCAAAAAATCCAGAAAGAGCACAAGGCATAAAGAATTTACAAAAGCTCAAAAACTCACCACTTCAGAGCGCATTCACAATAAACTAGCAGGAACTGTGAAAGACCCTTCACATTTATAGGATGGATGACAAGACCCAATAGAGATTCACATTCCTTAGAAAACTAAAAAAAGGTTTAACTTCCTCAAAAACTTCCACAATCCTCTCCCACTATGTGACTCTGTGGATCTGCATCGTTTGGTGTAGGTGGGCTTCTTGAATCTGGACAGTAACTGTTTAAGCCAACTGAAGAAGGTGGCTAGCAGAATCTGCACATAAACAACACACCCTGGACATTCCCTGTTTGATCCGATATCATCTGGTAGGTGGTATAGGGTTATCAGCTTCCACACAAAACGGACTGAGAAACATGTACATTTTTTTCCCAGAGCTGTGGCTTCCATCCCCATGTCCAACCTCCGAGAGCTGATTTGAATCCCACTTTAGACTTCTGTTGTACACAAGCATAATTGCAAATAAAGATTTCATCCTTTCTTCATAATAAGAAAGGAAATATTAATTTATGGTTGAATAAAATGAAAGGAATTTAAAAATGACTTTTTATTACATAATTTTGAGGATTTATGAATAAATGATTAAGTGAACCAATAAATGAATGATGAAATATAGTCTTGATATAAGTCTCTTACTATGAAATACAGCATGTTATGTGTCGAATTCACTATAGACAAGATGAAGGAAGCGTGTTTAATTTATGCATTTTACTGTGTAGACAGTGGGGTGTACTGTAGTCAGGAGACTTTAAATCACATAGTTCCTGGAACAGTTTCCGTCTTTGACGCAATTTGGTCCTAAGCAATTCACGTAACCTGCATGTGCTCCAAATGTACAAAAAAAAAAAAAAAAGATTTACTAAAATAGTAATGTATCCGCATCTCCTGATAAAGGCGTATACACAACCTCAAATACTCACAACTTTATATTATGAAATCTAAAAATTGACCCCGTAAGAATTAGTAAGACTGGTCACCCAAGTGCCTTCTCATGAACTCGCATGCAGTTGTTTCCAGGGTATGTGACACTGTAACAAAAAAAAAAAAAGAAGGGGGTTCTTAATCTGATTATTCAGTACAGAGCTGCGGAATTAAGTATAAACTCGCTTTATGCCAAGCCATTCATTTTAACCTCACTTTCTATGTCACAGCGTTGGGCACAAAGTAGGAACCAGCCATAAACGGGACATCAGTTCTCCGGTTGTAATAAAACAATACAATGGCTGGAACATAGTATCAATATAAGTGGTTTAATAATAAATATGAGACTCGTATATGTTTCACCTCCCCACAAACTTCCTGTCAAAAAATAAAAATGTGAAGCAATGCGTAACCTAACCGGGGAAGCCCTTTTTTTTATCTCTCAATTGTTCTCTATCCCTTTAAGAGTGAAGGCACCTGTTCCCATTGTCGCTGTTGCCCAGACGATATCGGTGTGACGTGCCGGGTGATATCACTTTGGCAGTATCCTTGCCCCCTCCATGAGACGTCAGTGTTGTGAGTATAAAAGATAACCACGCCCCTTGCAGGGAGATTCTCGCTCAGCGGGCCGTGTGTTAGAAGCAAGCGGGCTCCGCTGGTAGTACTCAGCGGTGGCTGGGCAGCAGACGGTGTGAGCAAGACGAACCCTTTACATGGTTTTCAACGTTAGGATTACACGACATCTGACAGACATGTCGCGGCATCAAAGGACACCATCTAGAAGCCCTGACAACGTTATTGAGGTCAAAAGCAAAGTAAGTTTCTCGCGGTATTATCACGGCTATCATAATACAAGAGATTTTAGTAAATGATTCGCGGCGGGGTAAGGGGGGGTGGTTCTTGGATTTTGCGTTGGAATAGCAGCTCCAGACAGCTTTGTGTCGGGGGAGCCGTGGCCTTTCGCTGTTTATATTCCAACTAATGAATGCTGCGGATGTGACACCTGCAAGTGCGGAGTGCGCTTGCCAAGCAGCCTCCCCCACTTGAGCGAGAGCGCGGCGTCGGCAGCGTACGTCGCGGAGAGCAACGATGACAGTCGCTCGCAGAGTACCGAGTTGCCAGTCTGGGGAAGGATTTGGCGACAGAAGGTTGTCTTCACTCTGCAGCCTGCTCGCATGCCTTTTTTGAGACCAGAGACTCCCATCATTGTGCCCCAGCCAGCATGGCACTGTCTGTCTTGTTAACGCGGCTAAAGCTCGATCCGTTAAATGTGCTGGACCAGGTGTGTCTGTCAGGTCCCATTAAAGGGGGCAGTTTAAGGCCATCGCATTGCTCCTGCATGTCGGAGGGTTACATCAACAAGATAAATAAAGCTGGTGTATTTTGGGTAGTGTTGTCTCTTATTTGAAAGGATAAACCCGGGGTGATTGCATTTCTTTTTCGGGCTTATTAGAGTGCATTGCAGTGATGTTGTTTGTGTGTCAGCATCCGAAGTGCCAAGTTTATACTGCACTAGAGTACCGATCAGGAGCTAGCTATTTGTATGTCTCACAGCCAGGATGACTTGATGTCGAAAGGTTACTGTATCAGTTTCACAGGTGCAAATATGTGGATCTGAAAATGGTTGGACGGAGTATTGTTTGAGACAGCTGTATTCCTTTGTAGGGCGTTTCAATTACACGGAATGCAGTAGAACATCAAAATCTTGCCTGGAGAGTAAGATAGATAGATAGATACTTAGTCCTTTGCGATTCCTGTGTAATAGGGTCGACATCTGGTGCCTGTCTTTGGGACAGGTTGCTCTCTTTCATGCTTTTCCTCTCACAACTGTGCTGATTCATGATTGATTTCAGAATATGCTCCCCAGGCGCCACTGTTACCCTGCATTTTCTCTTTTTTTGATAATAGGATTTCTTCCTTTTCCCAGACATTCAAATACGAATTGGGCTGCATTTTACATGTTGATAGGATTGCCTCAATGTCTATCCATGCAACTTTAAATTGCAGTTCTATTCAGACAACATTTTTGCATAAACAAGAAAGAAATCAACAAACAGTAACAAATAATCTTATAGAGTGATGGTTTTTAAGTGTACACAGTACAATGAAATTCTTACTTGCATGTTGCCAGTAAACATGTAATGAATGATTTGTGATAACTACCTTACTTCGAAACTTTGTTTCCCCTCACCTGAATGATTTCAGAATTTCACTGTCTATTTGAGGAATTTTTATGGACTGTACCCCTTGTTAAATTTACATGCCTCTTCCTCTCTTATTAACTCAGATACAAAGATATTGGATAAATATGGTATCCATCTAGTATGCTCCATTTAAAAAGGCTTGTCTTACCAATAACAGACTTCGACATTTTCATGGGCATCATTAAAGTGAGGCAGAGTTCAGTGTGTAAACTAAGAACTCTCAATTAGAGTAATATTGTGATTGGAGAAACCACAAATAACATAATTGGTCTGACAAAAATGTCATTAAATGGCATTTTTACTGACTGTTTGATATTGTCAAACTGTTTATCTCTGATTGTATGGATTTAAGACAGGCCTTTTATTGATCTGTTTGCAAATTCTGTTCCAATCTCCCCGTGACTGCAGTGTGGGGCTCTTTTTCCTACATTGTTTGTGTTATTTTTTAAACATTGTGACTAGTGCTTCATAATTACATAAAAGCATCCTTGTCTAGAATTTTTTAAAGCAGTCTAAATTGCTTTATGTTTAACAATGTACGGATAACATTTGTTTTCTTTATTAAACCGCTGTATTTCCATTATATATAATTACTGGTTATATCAGTGTGTCAATGAAAAGTGTAGTTGTAATAACTCTCCTCTCTGTGTTCAATTATCTTGTGTAATTCTGGGTGAATTAGTCATTCAGTATGCAAAGTACTGAAAAAAGCCTGCTATGTAAGGTGTCTATCAGAAGCATATATAGGAAATGCTAGCATTATATAACAGTTTTACACAATCTTAAGTGAATGTAAAATGTGTGTAATTTAATTTGGAACATTTTGTCTTGCTCTACAATATACTCACACATGTTTTAAGTGAGAGAAGAAAATGACAAACTCTTTCACATGCTCCAAAAAACTGATATTTATTTCCTGAAATCCTCACATGTAGTTAAATTAAGTCTGGGTCCTCACTTTTCTTATTAACAGCTTAATATTGTTTTGGATAGAAAGAAAATTAATTCTGCATAACTAAGTGCGATAATGTATTTAGAAACCTCATTATATCTCATTATAGCGTTTATGAGCTTCACTGCCTCCTAGCTTTTTAAGGTTCTAATGAAATCTGAATTTGATAGCTATGCAGATAAAATATATCACAATGTTTTATAACTGTTTTTGAAAATTACAGTTTTTATAAAGAAAGCATTTTTATTTATTTTACTATATACCTTCAATTTGTCTACAAAATGGAAGTGAATTCTGATCATTAATTGAGAAAAATTGTATTTTGAAAAATGGATATAAAATATATATACTTACTCAAAATCTGATACTGATTTGATTGTGTTAGTCTTGAAAGAAAAACAAAAACAAAAAGGACAGGCAGTTTGCTTCCTAGCATCATTTATACTTCATGGTCTTATAGTTTTGTCAAATCCAATTTATTTAATATAGATTTCTTTTATAAAAGCTGTTTTTTATTTTTTTTATGTTTCTGACTATTAATTAATGATGACACCGATCTGATGCATAGTATCGGTATTGGGCGAGTACTGGCTGGATTGGATTTCAGAAAAAAAAAATTGAATCCAATTCTCCAACAAATTCAGGTGTTTCATTTGTGATACATGTACATTCATGGTCCTTTTATTTATATAAAAGAGAGATGGACAGTCGCACTATTTTTTCTGACTTCTAGGAGCAAAAAAAACCACAGCAGGGGAAAAAGTATTAATGACTGCATTTGAAGTATTTGAGCAATTGTAAGTGATTTCATCTGGGTTTCAAGTTTTCCTGAATCTGCTTTCTCTTTGACCGTAGTAACCATAAAAATACAAACATAAATACAATTCCCTTAAAATACATACCTTTTCAAGTAATAAAATGTGTAAAGAAAATAGTTATCCATGTGGCATAGATGAAAATACAGTAAAATACTTCATAATTACACAATCATATTGTTTAGTTTCTTAGGTAACTAGGGTTGCCAAACTACATGCTAGCCACTTTGCGGATCTGCCACTCACGTATGGGGAAGCGGATGTACATTGTTATTTTCATGGGAATTGTTACATATGCATAATAGAACTAACTATTTTACATTACAGCAAGCAATTAACCATAGTGAAAAATAGAAAATTATGTTTCATGTTGCGTTAGAGGCATTTGTTGCGTTATACATTTTTGTTCTGTTTGGCTTGAAATTACGACACAGATACTTTTAAAACTTTTACTGTAAAACTTAATTTTTTGAATTAAAGTTTCGTCAATATCGCATTGAATTTTGATTCCATGTTTGGACTTACATCGTGACAACGCAATGTATAATTCCTGTGAGTAAATATCGTTTCTTTCTCTCTAATAATTAACTGACTTTTTCATATGTTTGTCCCTGTGACTAGTTAATTATCATTGCAAAAGCTATTCTAATGGGAAACTCTAAATGTTTTTATACAAATGGCATATCAACATCGTCTTTGGTATCTAAAGTTTTCCGTGGAATATGTACTACATTACCTTTCTTGTTGCGTGCTAAAATTTTACATGTCAGATTTGTTCGACCAATTTTGAATACAGCTAATCTTGTCCTATTGCATAGACCATCACTCAGAAATAAATCACGCAATAACATTATGATACATCCTTCTTTGAACTGTAATTCGGTCGGTGGAAGACTGGACGCGGTTAACGGTTGTAGATATTCTTTGGGATATTGTAAGTTGGCGTTTTCTATAGCACCATCACCACCAACTGTTTCAGCATAGTCTATTGATACGTATTTAACCAATTTGCCGTGTAACTGATCAAAAATTTTTGCGTTAATTCATTTGACTTCATCGTTTCTCGGTGCAAGGATTGTCCGTGTGCTCATTTCTTCTGTTGATTACCCATCAGGATGAAATTGTACAGTAAGATCTGGACATAATAAGTCTTCTTTTATTGGGATCTTAAAGTGAGGAAAATATAAAAATTTATAAGAGCTGGGAGTGCAGGACCGTGGGCGTGGTTGAAAAATGGTTGAGAGGAGGGAGGGACTTGGAAAAAAATCTCTTGGCAATAGTCTCGTCTCAAGATTTTCTTTTAGAATAGAGAGATGTATTTATCTGAAACAGCCTAATTTCTATTTTTTTTTTACCATTTGTCTAAAAAAAAAATAAAAATGTTTTCTCACTCATTGATGCAATTAATTGCTATTATTGGTTAAACACTGCTTTTTTAAACAGTGTACCAGCTATACTGTCTTACTTCTTAGGGTGTCATTTTAAATATGGACTACCATTTTAATTATGCAGCTCTCATTTATTACCAAACCTTATACTGTACTGACACAAACCAATAATAAACACAGCAAAAACCCCTAAAAAACCACAAATCTATTAAATTGTCATAAGATGTTTGTCATTTATGGCATTGTCACTTTACAATTCTTTTCTTTTTTTCCATGGATATTGTCATATTGTTTGCTGTTGGACAGAACTGCTCATCATTATGTTCTATTACATCATAAACTGTTCTATCATGATCTGCATGAAGTTTACCGATGTATTTCATTTGGAGTTTCCTGGTTTAAAGAATTATTTTCTGTGTGCTTTGACTAAGAGCTTAGTGTTTTGCCTTGGGTTTAACAACCGATTGATTTGACTTTTTGGTTAATTAACCTGGTTAGGCTTTGACTAACATTTCATCTTTTGATTCCTACTTAAATTCTGTCTGCTACTTTCAGTAGAATAGCATACTTGAACAACCTGTAAATTATTAACATGCTGTACCTGGTTAAATATAAGTGTAAATAATACTTTTCATTGAATAGTGAAAAACAAAATGCTTTAGATTCCTTTGGTTTTATTATTCATGTTTGCTTCCTTTTTGAGAGGAATAAAGCTTCCCAGTTTTGCCACAGCACGTTCACTGGGTCCAGTTCAGTTAATTTGTAGTTATAATGAATATCTTTTTATCTGTTAATATCATTACTATTTTGTATCTCAATTGTATCTAGGCATATGTAAAATGTAGTTAATAGATTCTAATAAATTAAAGAGAGATTCAAAATAAATATTTTAATAATTGCACAATTTATTATGCAATTGTACATACACTACCAATCAAAAGTTTTAGAACACCTCAGGTTTTCCAATTTTCCTTCAGATTTAATAACGTGAAATGCAGTAAATGACCTAAAATGGTGAAAAGGTAAGCAGTAAACTTCCACAGGTTTAAATTAAAAGTTTAGGTTAGCAACAATTGGGTGAAAAAAAGGAAATTTCAGAATATGACAAATGGGCCTTCTTCAGGGAGCAACTAATAGATTACAACCTGCAGATATTCTACAGCAATTAAAGTAAATTAATTAAGCCTTGCAAGTTGAAGCAAGCAATTTGCACAGGTGTCCCAAGTTCTGTTGTTTACTTAAAATCCCTCTGTCTGTCTTAAAGCAGAGTTGGAACAGACTGTGTTATTTCACTCACTGAAGTACTAGTTGCACAATATTACACTGTAGAAAGTTGTAAATTCCGGTGAGAATGGTAAGAAAATGGCAATTAACAAATCAAATGAGACAGAGCATTATCACCCTTAGAAGTGTAGGGCTTTCATTTCGAGAAGTGTCAGTGAGTACGGTGTCCTACAAAATCCAAATCCAATTGGAAACTGGAAGAGATCTGGCGGACCCAAGATCACAACCCAATCAGAAGACAAGTTTCTTAGGGTCACCAGCTTGATTGATAGGTGTCTCACAGCTGAACAGCTTAACAGTGGTTGAAAAAAGCAAGTCTACTGTGAAGAGGGTACGTTGTACTGCATGTTTGATAGGACAAGTGGCAGTAGGACTGCAGACTGGAAGAAAGTCTTACTGGATCGAGGAATCAAAATTTGAAATCTTTGGTTCATCACACAGGGTGTTTATATGCCATAGAGTTGGTGAAAGGATGAGTCCCCCATGTGTGTGTCACCAACAGTTAAACATGAAGTGGGAGTGTGATGGTCTGGGGTTCTTTTGCTGGATGCTGAGTTGTAGACATAGACAGAGTGACTGGCTGAATTTAAAAGGGTTACCACTGTTTTGCTTTTATATCAGCAAAAGGAGGCTACTTTGAATATACTTTTGTATACTTAATTCCTTGATATAATTCCTTTAATAATTAATAATAATTAATTTAAAAAGCAATAATAATAATATTTTAATGATTTAAATTATTCAATAATTAAATTGCCATTGTTTATTTGTTCTGTGCCTTGATTTCATGAAGCATTAAGACATTAAAAACTGTGACTGTCCATAAAAACTGAAAAAACCGAGGTGTTCCAAAACTTTATACCAGTAGTGTATCTGCTTGTTGTATTAAATTAATAACATTCCAGAGACTCGTAATAAATTATTCAGTGTTATTAAGGCATGCTGCTATGCTTTATACAAACCTGTAAGAAAGTAATTTTTCAGCTTTTATATTGAGATTAAACTGGCTGCTGTATCCGCAAACAACAACATTGTACTGTATTTTCAGAAATTTATAGCAACACTAAATTTTTTTCTTATTTTGAAATCTTAATCGTAAATCTTATGGAAACAAATGTATCAGTTTTGATTTAGACATAGGATTGAGCCTTTTAGACATTAAGAGGAGTGAAATTTGAGATAGGAGTTTGCTGTGCACACACTAACGAGAAGCTTCATAGTGTACCTTTCCTTTTTGCTTTTAATAAGATCAGAACTCATATGGGGGTCTGAATCATAGTACTTATTTTTTCGATGTGCCAAGGTGGTTCAGGATGATGATTTTAGATATGGGCAATACAGTACTCATTCCTGCAACTCTCCTTTTGAGTTAATTTTCCCAGTAAATGTACAATAGTGTGCATATAAAGTCTTGAATTTTAAGGGTGAATTTGAATCAAGTAATACCATGAACTGAACCCATGGTGTAAACATGCCTATTGTATATAGTATTTTAAAAAGTTGCTCATTTACCATTGGTTGGTGTGTTAAGAGTCACATTTCTTTTGTAGCATGTAACTAAGTAACTGTTACTGTCCTAAAAAAGCATGCCAAAGTCAAGTTAGCTTACGTGCATTATGTAAAGACAGACAGACCGATTAAATCTGAGGTTTTCTGGTCTAATCCTGAACTAATTTGTGTTTGAACTGTTGCACTGTCCAGCAGGCTAAATGTGTTTTCAGATCTGTTTACATTTGTATTGGAGAATATTTTTTCCTGTGTTTTAGTGGTTAAAGGTAGTATTTTGTACTTCCTATGACCTTCACAGTTGTTTTCATGACACCAGTACTTAACCTTATAGGTATAATATTGAATACTGCAGTTCTTTTGACATTCAAATTTCTAATAGCCGCTCTTTCTTATGTTTGTGTTTAAGTGAGGCATGTACAGTACCTGCTCAATTAAATTTTTTATAAATTTAATTGTATTCAATTACAATTTTCTGCCAATTTTGTCTGAACATTACATTAGTTGCACTTCCTGTATCTCAGAGATACCAAAAAGTATGTATTTGTTTTGCCTGCCTTGTGGCACTGTGTGCCAGTGTCCCCATATTTAGGCGATGTATGTTGTAAAGCCTTTTTGTAGTCTGCCTTTTCTCGTCTCAAAGTTTTTATGAGGAGTTTGATCTTTCAAGTGGCGCCAGTGTTATCAATGGCTGGCATGGCCAGAAAATAATTTTTTGCAGTATGTATTTATTTTCAGATGAGTAAGCCTAAGTGTGCCCCAAATAGTTTTACTGTGCTACCTGTTGCTACTTTTGTGCCCGTCAAAATAAGACGGCTATTTTGAGGCTATAACTATAAATAATCTGGCGGTATCTGTCAATCTTTGGACAGAAATACTGATAGCTGAAAGATTTCAGCAGTTTGCTGAAGGATTGTGGCTTATGTTATTATTATTTATATTTATATGTTACGTTTCTCACTACTCAAAGTGCTTCAGTGAGTGGAGAGCCACTTCAACCTCCGCTAATGTGTAGCATCCACTTTGATGATGTGGCATATAGCCATTTTGCACCAGTACGCCCACCACATGTTAGCTGTTAGGTGGTGAAGTGTTGAGAGAGAGAGAGAGAGAGATCACAGAGAGTCAGGACCTCGGTTTTATGTCACATTCGAAGAATGGTACCATTTTCACAGCACAACTGGATTTGCGGTAGATGTGGCATACTTCTACTTTAAAGGTTGTGAATGATCTCTGATCACTATGATTCTGTTGCTGACATAGGTCTTGAATTGAGTGTTGTCATTCAAAATGTATTTTAGCACTAAAGTGCTGTCAGTCTGAAACGTAGATTCTTCTAGGGGTGTTTGAATTTCACCTTTTAGCATCTTGTCCATTTTGATTGCCACAGTGGCAGCTGTTAGCTCCAATCTTGGAATCATGACAAGCTTCAGTGGTGCAACTGTTGACTTCCCCATGAGGAATGAAGGGTCAAGAGAACAAGAGAAGATATGTGACAGTGCCATATCCATCTTCACTGGCATCTGCAAAATGCTGCAAAATGTATTAATTCTACTGCCTACATTACAAATGTGTGAATACTTCCAGCTCACATTGGCTTTTGACCCTGTTAGGCTATCATTTGGCATGCCTCGAGTTTTAGATCCGTTTCCATCCACTCATTAGAATAAGAAGATGACAATTTTAGCTTTTCTGAACAATTGTTTACAAAAGATCTCATTAATGTTCTCTTTACGTGAATGTTTATTTCATGTTTGTTTTATATATTTTTATGTATACTTTTTACAAAAGATTCCAATAATTTTCAGGGCTTTCTACATATGTTTTACAAAACATTGCACTACTTGAAGTATTTGCATTTTACGACTAAAGTTTATTTGATTTTATCAATGTTAAGATTTTACTGCATACAGACTTACAATTCATTTAAATACATATTTTATTGAGTTACATTATATACTATATTGGAAATTGATAATGGTAATTGAATCTTATCGAAGTTTGACATTTTGGTATTATGACAACCCTACTGGTAGCTAATCATTTGCAGTGACACCGCCCTAATTTTTTATTTTTTGTTTTCTTCATGCCAACAAACAGTGGACACCCACTTTAACAGGTTTGATATGTTGTGCAATTGATGCAAGATTCAGTAAATATAAAAGGCCAGAGAATTTTGAATTATGGTTCCCATTTTTCTGCCCTACTTTAATGTTATTTTTCTAGAACAGAATGAATATGAGAAGTATATGTAATAAGAGAATAAAATTTGTGAAAAAAGGAAATTGGAAATAATGCCCATGTAAGTAAAGGAAATATGCTAGTTTTCCAAAGATTCAGGAAGTGCAGATAAGGCAAGTTACATAACAAAGACAATTTTTTTCAATCTTCTAAGTTGTGATTTTTTTTTTTTGCATAGCTATAAAGCATCATTTTCAGTTATTTGCAATGGTTTTTGTTTCGTAGTTAAGTCAGCTAACTATTAAATAATTTATTTTATATTGCACTGGTTGTCTGATGATCTGTAAAACGTTCATAAATGTTTTCTTTGTTTTATTTAGTTCAATGCAGAATTTAGAAGATTTGCTTTGAAGAGGTCAAATGTTGGGGGATTTCAGGAGTTTTACAGGCTAATTCAGTCAGTTCATCAGATTCCCTGTGTGGATGTTCTGCTTGGATATACAGACATTCATGGAGATTTGCTACCTATTAACAATGATGACAACTACAACAAAGCCTTATCTTCAGCCAATCCGCTTCTCCGGATTATTATACAGAAGAGAGGTAAAACAAAGTTTATTTCTATTTTAATCTTACTTCTGTTTTGCATCTTCTTTGTGATATTGACAAAAAAGGCATGGAAGAAACTAATGAAGTATGATGATTTGAATTAATTCAATTTTAGTGAATAATAATATTCATTACTTGGATTTTATACTATAACATTTCCAACGTAAACATTTTGTGTCTATGGTGTCCTGAAATAAATTTTTGGCATTCCCTTTTACAAGCTTGAGTGCTTAAACTGTTATCTGAACAAATAAGCTCTTACTATTTCATATTACAAATCTGCATTTATGGTATATTTCTGATTTTGGTGGCAATATTTATAGTACGCTGAAAAATTATACTACCTTTTCTGATTTACTCAAGTACAGAAAGCATTTGACACTGAATGTTTTCAGATCTTTAACCAAAATCTAATAATAAAGAGCAACTAAGTACATAACTGAGTACCTTTTTAAACTTATTTTAACTAGTTAACAAAGATATGCAACACCAGCTAACACCATATGAAGTAACAGACTCCTAGTTAAATCAGTACGGTTAAAGGAATACACTTAGCCAGCTGAACTCAGCCAGTCTTGATTACGGCCAGTAAATCTCACTTTTTTGGTTATATCATTAGAATCAATTTTGTTACCACAAAGATTCAGATGCAGAATCTCACAATGAAAAGGGGATTCCTGATGATATCAGAAAAATATTGATTTCAGTCTGGAAATAACTACAAAGCCATTTCTGAGGCTGTTTGTCTCCATCAGTTCAGAGTGAGAATCATTATCTCAAAGTCAAAAGTCAAAGCGAACTTTATTGTCATCTCAACTATATACAAGCATACAGATAGACAAAACTGCGAAGCTCAGGGTCCACAGTGTAACAACATGAAGTGCAAATAATAAATTAAAAATAAATGAGAAAAAGAATTCAAATTAAAATTTAAAATTAAAGCACAAACAAGACAAGACATTGTGCAAAGACAAGACAAAGAAGTAGCAGCAATATTGATGTGTACTAAGCAATATGAACATTGATGCAATGTATAGTATTTGCAATCTAGATACATATTTATAGTCAATAGATATGTAATAAAATACATAAGTAAATAATATATATAGATAATACAGAAATTATCAGTGTATGATAATAGTTGTTTAAAACATGTGTAAACAATGACAGGTCAGAATGTTTCATAGCTGAAGGATATCAAGAGTGTCAAAATACTTAAAGGTCAGTATGAGATTTTCAGTTCTTTTTTACATGCACACTAGTCTTTGCATTAAAGTGGCTTGCATGCATAAAAGTTATGTTTTTAGAGGTGGTTGAGGCAGTGTGGAAGATCCAAAATAGAAATAAAATGAAATAAATAAAACAAAATAAAAAACACTTGTAGCAGGTAGTTAATCTTCTCACGAAGATGAATGATTGGCATGTCAAAATTCAAATCGTTTGGTAAGCTGCAAATGATCCTGAAAAAAATCCAAATAACAGGAAGTTATGCTTGCCTCATTAAAATTTAGTGTCCATGACTAAACAAACAAAAAAAAAAATCCAAACACTGTGTGAGAGTAGAAAAACAAAACAACTGTAGACCATGGAGAGCAAAAGTGCTTTTTTTCTCCATGTGCCAGGAAGTACCTAGATGATTTCCAGGCCTTTTAGAAGAATATTCTCTGAGTATAAGAGACAAAGGTGAATATTTGGCAGCATGTGCCCTATTTACTTTGGTGTAAATCAAACAAAAAATAGTACAGTAAGAGAATCATAACTGTAATAAAAGATATTGGTAGTGTGATGATATGGGAATGCTTTGCTGACTCAGGATTTGGACAACTTGCCCTAATTAAAGAAACCATGAATTCTGCTCTGCACAACACAATTTTCAAGAAAAATGCCTGGTCATCTCACTGTGAGCTGAAGCTGAAGAGTAGTTGGGTCAGCAAAATAGTGAGCCAAACAAAATCCACATGACAACGACTAAAAAGAAACAAAATTAAAGTTTGGAATGGCCTACTGAAAGTCTAGACCTAACCCAGTAGATGTTGTTGTAGCAGTATCTGAAACAAGCAGCTCAAGGTCAAAAACCTAATGTTTTTCAGTCAAAGATGTTTTGATATTTTTACAACGGTAATGTGATATTGAATTATAGGAAGCATTTAATTGTAGTCCTTGCAGCTGAAGATGACATGCTCTACTCGGGTAAGAAGTATAAGGAAGCAACTACTTTAATTGTGCTAATGTAACTAGTGTAATTATTTTTTGCACAGTGTGGGTTTGGTTTTGGATAACTTTGCTTATTTAATATACCTCATAAATTAAAAAAAGTTTTTTTGTTCACTTAGGCCCCCTTATATAATGTTGCAGTTTGGTAAAGACATGAAAAAATTAAGTATTAAATATTACTAATAAGAGAAGAAAACGGAAAGGGGCAAATACGTTTTCATGGAATTGTACATTTCTGTTTTGAGACACATATGGAAACAATGGTCTAACCACTAGACCATTAACATGCTGAGTTTATTCAATAAGCTTTTATATGATTTCTTATATTTTATCATAGTTGTTTAAAATGAATGCCAATTAAAGTTTAGTATTAATTAATCATCCAGAACAGCAAAATCTCTAATGATGCTGTATAACTTTTTGTTTATATTGGATTTATACTTAAAGCTGCTCTAAAAGAAGTTAAACAATGTACTCGTATGAGAGAAATGCTTAAAGTTTGTACAGGATCACGTGAAGGCCATGCTTGAATTATACAGTGTAATCTGCTACTATACAGCAATAAGTAGCACTTATATGATTTTCTTCATGTAGTTCTTCTGATGATACACAACGAAGAAGCTCTGTATCTTAATTTTGTGTTGCTTATCACAATCCCAGCATACTTGACAGCTAGAAGATACGAGTAAACTGTATACTTTTCAGATTTCCCTTACATATTTTTTTACATTTTTGTTTTGTGAATGCTATTATTAACCAATAGTTTTAAGTTAGAAAGTGTGCGTGTATAACAAAATTGAATTGCTAATATGTAACTAATTTTGTTCTATAGAAAGAGTTTATAGAAAGAATATAAAACAGTTATTATAATTAGATGTATAAAATCAATGTTTGGATTGTTTAGAGAGAAAATGGACTGTACATTAATTCTAGTATCCTAGATTTTTAAATTCACAGCTTATATGTCTGATAACTGTTACTGTGACTTTCACATATTTGTCTCTGCTTCCTTCAATCAACAGTCAAGCAAAGTGTTTAAAAAGTTTATTACGTTCAGTACCACAGCTTAAGCCCTTTTTGCCTCCTGTACAATATTTGGTGTAATTTAACAGTGTAATTAGTAAGAGTTTTGATGAATTTAAACATTATTAAAATGATGGGAATGATACTTGGTTCAAAAGATGTAAGCCCTGGGATAGGCTTATATAACATAATCTTTAAGTCTTGAACAAGCACATAATAATGGGAGATTGTATTAATCTTACAAGGAGTGTAGAGGTCAACCTATACAGTCAGCATCCGCTGTAGAGTCACAGATGTTAAGATCAGTAAGAAAACAGAATTCCGACCTCAGATTGAGAGTCTTGGTTTTTGATGCTTGTTTTTTGAAAGCTTATTAGTATATTTGTGTCATGATGGTAAATTTAAAAAATTGAGAAAAATTAAGATAGTGTATAGAACAGTTTCATGAGCCTCAGATGTGTCTTGACTATCATTGGCTTTTTGTATTGATTCATAAAACGGCTCAATTTATCACACTATTTACTGTAATGTACCAAAAAATATACACTGTTTTGTATATTTACTGTATGTAACCTTTGTTATGTTAATGTAACCTTGACTTTTCAAACCATTAAACATTTTTTATTTTGTTAACATTTCTAGCTTGTATCGATATTAAACACAGAATTTAATCAAGCCTAGTATAAACTGCTTTTGCAAAAGCAAGTTGTATTCTGTAATAATCAGAAGTATTTGAAATGCTCCTAGTAACAAGTGTATTGATGCTGTGAGATGACGAGTTTAGAGATGTCTCTAAAAGGCTTTTAGCATGACTGAACAATCAAACTGAAAAGGAATCTTTGGGGGTGCCATACAAGGTTGGAAAAAAGGAAGTATTCTGAGGAGACAATGTAGGGCAGTTTTATTCATAAATGAATGTAGAAAACCTCATGAAACAGTTTAGTCAGATTTTGGGGAGGGTCAGGTTTGATGGGATAAATTTAATAAGCAACACAAGAACTTAGAATAGCAAAAGTGATAGTTGTAGAAGCTCTTCATGATCATGTCATACTGTATATGGGTATATTGCCTTTTCTGAGAAGACATTTATGCATTGTAAAAGCACTTTTTATGAAATCTCATCCATAGGCATTTACTAGTACATTGTTTTAGATCTGATTTAAGATGTTGGTTTGCAAACTCATTAAATAAACTGGTTAATGGTTGCATTTCAGCTATTACAAGAATCAAAAGGCACCATATGAATATCGATTGTTATTTAGCCCATAATCTGTCAATTAAATATGAAAATGTTGAACACAATCATTGTGATCTGAAAAATATGACTATCATGCAGTTTTATGAGTTTTTCCACTATTGCCTATCTGTATAAATCACATACTATTTATGTATTTTAATTATAATTGAGTCAGATACATTGTTTGAAAAATTAAGGAAAGATTGTTTAAACAGGGGTACAGTTTAATGTATCCAGTAAACTAAATGCATGGCTTATAAAATTGCTTTCATTTGCTTTATGCAGATAGATTTCTTGTCTGCCCCTAGGTTGCAGCTATCATATTTTAGTTTTTATCTCATGAGTAACATCTAAATTAGCATATTCATGAGAAAGTCCGCTCCAGATTACCCACCTTATTTGTTTAATGATGACTTCAGTTTTATATTGCATAACTCTTGTTTTTTTTTTAAAGATATTATTTATCTCTTTGGTAATATTGTTACCTTTAACAACAAGGCACATGTTGTAAAACACATAAACACTATACATGCCACTGAGCTTCATCATGTAACTAATATTTCTTGTAGCGTGTAGAACCTTCTTTTGTAAAGAACAGTCTAATGTTGTTACTGTTAAAGCAAAGTAAAAAAACACTGTAAACTCTGTAAAACTGACAGTGGTTTTCTAATATTTATTTCTCTAGTGGTACTAGGTTCGCATAGTAGAATGACTGGCCAGGCACTGATTTGACCTGGGAATCTTTCAGTTTTATTTTTTTAACACTATGCGTGTTTTCTTTCTTTTTTCTTTCTATGCGAGTTTCATTCCCAATCTAGTTATTAAATTGACTAGGCCAAGCAGTTTTTGCCTTACATTCTGTGGGGAATTTGACAGTTTAACTGTCAATTTTAAATGGTTCTGGTATAAATGTGCCCAGCCTTGGACTGACATCCTATCTAGGGCTGGATCCTGGTTTTGGCTGTTACTAAGTGCTAACTTCCAGCTTTCCTGGAATTCTATTATGGAAAAGTGAGCTAAAGAAAATAGGTGTGTTTGACAGATGTTATAGAGTAAATAAGAATTAGATATTACAAGCAAGTTGTGTTCAAGTGTTCAAAATTCAGATCTTTTGATTTGTTACCTTTGAGCACTAGTTCTACAGACTAATGTTCTGTCGTTTTAGGACTGCTCTGTGGAACCACTATGGTGAATTTCATTTATTTATTTATTTTTGTTTTTTTATTTATTCAAATTGCGTTATTCACATCATCTTAACTCTGTTCCAGAAGAAGTAGAGAGACACCATGTGAGCTTATTGCTTTTCCGATGTTCGCCCTTTATACTGTATGATCTGCTAAATATATTCTATTGTATATAACCTTTTATCCTTAATTTCAATATGTGACCTTTGTCCTTAGTTCTACAAATTAGGATGAGCTACATGTTTTATTTTGCTGAGGTAACCTTAAAGATATTGAAGTAACATATATTGATCTATGAGCTACAAAAAGATTTCATTGCAAATTTCTTTTCTTCTGTTTTAATACGGGCTTAAAAAAACTCTTTTGATGTCAATCAGGGAAAATGATCTACAGTAAATTTAACTGTGCAGCAAATCGGTTATATGTGTGTGCATTAGGACTAGTGGCATGCCTTTCCCAAGGGATGAGGGAGGAAGGTTAGAGAGGGGAGACATCACGCTCTAAGTGAAGTAACCTTCTGTTTTTTTTTTGTACTATAAAACTGCCTCTGTCACTTGTGTTTTGTCTTCTCTTCTCTAAACAGCTAAACAGTGATGCTTTTTTAGACTATGATCTTTAATTCTAATTTTTTCTAAAATTGTTAATCACAGCTATATTTTCCTTTGTAACACCTTACCCTACCTTTGTTATTGTGTATTTGCTTTTATTAAAATGTATTTATTTTAGTATACTCAATTAGATAAAAGTTCTGTCCATCACATAGGGCTGCAAACATTGCAAATTATTACAGAATAATTTAGGTAAAATATTAATTACGGCAAATGGCCAGACATCAAACCAGACTTGAGGAAGAAATGGGAAATTAATGTACTGTACACATGAGATGGCAAAGAATATGACAGCAGTTGACATGAAACATAGCAGGTAATTAATTAACATTTTAGCTAAAAAAAGAGTCTGATTTGTAAGTGGTTTATTATGCGACATGTATACAGGGTTGTCCAGATCTAATTATGCAATTTTCATTACGCTATAGCTTATTAAGTTTATTACTCCGAGCCTGTATCCAACTGAATGGAGGACAAGTGGGACATTACATGGAAAATCAGTGAATTAACTCAATGAAAGTCCATTTTCATTTATTATAAGACTAGCGACTGGGAGCACGATTGAATTGGGCTACAAATTCTACATTTGTGAAATCCATACTTTCTCTGCAAAGAATTACTTGTTTTTTTAAGTCTTTGAAATGATTTTGTTATCATGGCACTGATTTGTGCTTAAAATAGACCTTTTTAGCCGATGTAATGAAGAGCTTCCTGTTTAAATGGGGCTGTGAGATGTGAACTCAGCTCTTCGGCGCACCTCATTTGATTTTTTTCTGGCTAACAAAATTTCAAAACAAACCGTATTTTATGACTCTAATCAGAGTCAGAGTAATAATTACGTTGGCGTGGTCATTTTAGATCTGAGATTGGCTAAAATTTAAACAATGACCATTGTTTTTTTTTTCTTTCCTTCTTTTATTAATTTTATTGTATTCCATACAAATCAATCAAGTTTTACATAAAGAAACATTCAGTTGAGAGCAAATCGATCCCCACTCCTGAGAGAGAGAGCAAGCCAAACAGCATGACATTTAAGACCTGTAAACGTACCTAAATTAATAAATTCTCTGTGCTTTATGAGATTATTTTAAAATATTACTGATTAGATCCTGCCATGTTTTGAAAAAAGTCTGTACAAATCCTCTAACTGAGTATTTGATTTTTTTCCAATTTCAAATAGTATAACACATTAGTTTCCCACTGACTTAAAAGAGGAGAGTTTGGGTTCTTCCAGTTTATCAGGATAAGTCTGCGTGCCAAAAGTGTAGTGAATGCAATCACAGTTTGTTGGTCCTTCTCCACTTTAAGTCCATCTGGAAGAACACCAAACACAGCTGTTAATGGGTTAGGAGGGATTGTGAGTCCAAGGCTGTCTGAAAGGTAATTCAAAATTTTCATCCAGAATGATGTTAATTTGGTGCAGGCCCAGAACATGTGACCCAGTGAGGCTGGAACTAGTTTGCAGCGTTCGCAGGTTGGATCATGCCCTAGAAACATTTTGGAGAGTTTTAGTCGAGACAGATGTGCTCAATATATAATTTTGAGTTGTATAATTGTATGCTTTGCGCATATGGAGCTTGAGTGAATTCTCTGCATTGCTACTTTCCACTCCTTTTCTGATATATTAATTGAGAGATCTTTTTCCCAGTGACCTCTTGGATCTTTGAAAGGGAGGGATTGTAAAATGATTTTATTGTAGAGATGGTGTCTAAGTCTTGAGATTGAGCAATATTTTTTCCAGCATGGATGTGGGTGCAAGATGAGGAAAATCTGGAAGGTTCTGTTTAACAAAGTTCCTGATTTGAAGATAGTGAAAGAAATGTGTAGTTGGAATGTTAAATTTGGAATGTAATTGTTCATAGGATGCAAAGATGTTGTCTATATAAAGATCTCTAAGCAAGTTAATTCCAATTTTTTTCCAGATATTAAAAACTGCATATGTTTGCGAAGGTTGAAAGAGGTTAATTGTTAATACCCAGCCATCATTACTCAATTTTGGCAATAGATGTCAGAAGGACGGATGCCAAAACCGAACTGCTCAAAGATAGATTTCGACGTACCAAGCAAATGGTGATATGTTCTAAATTACATACAGTTCCGGAGCTGTCGAAGGGTTTAAGTCAGTCGACAATGTTAATCCTGGAAACTACTCCCCACCAAAATAACGTTCTAAAAACCAACCAAACTTACTGTTATCTGCTTGAACCAACACTGACTTACTATGCTCGGCTGTCCAGAGTCATCACTGAAGCATTCAAACATTCTTAGCCAATCATGCAATACTACGTTATGTTCTGACTACAGAGGCAGAGTCCCATTGCATGGTCCTAACTTGTATAGAGTCGAGGTATTGACGCGAACACCATACATATGGATAGTATCAAATTATATATATGGATATTTCAAACAATTCTTTTGTCTTGTGTTGTTTTCCTGCATTGCATTAAAAGTTGAAAAATTCGATCTGGACCACCCTTTACAGAGTTTATTGTAGCGTGTATATCTGTCAATTAGTGACCTAAGAAAATCAAATAAGTTCTTTATCTCAATCACATAGCATTTGCTTTCTTTAAACCCTTCTTGTGTTTTTTATATGACATTTATAATTATTTTACTTTTAAACCAGCCAAACCCCAGAACTGTTGCTCTTGCAATGCAAGTTTTGTAAAAGGCTAAAATCAGGACACACTTAAGCATATCGTTGTCAAAGCAGGTACATTTTAAAATTTGCTTATGTATAGCTCTTCCACTGACTTTTTTTTTTTTTTTTGTATAAACATCAGTAGCCAGGCACCCTTTTATGTAAGAGTATACTGGAGCTTATTGAATACAGTGGTAAATCTGAATTGCATTTCACAGTTTATCATCAAAGCATTTTAATAACAGTGTGATTGATAATAGTTTTGTTAATTTTGTTCTTACTACCCAAAGGCCATATCAAAGGTGTAAAATCTTTATTTAAGAAGTAACATAAGCTAATAACAAACTTCATTATTATAAATAAATTTCAAGCTACTATGAGTTGAACTACCATTAAAAAGGCACTCCATGCCTTATTCAAAATTAAACTCCCACTGACCTTAAGAAATAGGTATACTGGGATACTTGCTCATTAGTGTACTAGGCAATAGAGTACCTTGGTCCAAAAATTGGTAGTTAATTTTGTAGTTGCTTCATCTGATCTGAAGCTTTATGTCCTGAACACTCTGACATTGAAAAGGCCTGATCTGTCAACTATTTACTCTTTATTAATGAGCTGGCTCAGATGGTTTGAACACTCACTAGTCAAACCTATAATACCCAAACATGTAGTTATGGTATGCTGGGAACAACAAACACTGTATTCAGAAGTGGAAAAAACGTACAGTTGCTTTTCACGGTGGCAACCCAAGGGCATGGTGTTGGGCAACACCAGTAAGCAAAGCTCTCAAGTTGATGAAAGGACCTTCTGAGCAATATTTCTAAGTTGGTCTCCATATCTGAGAGTCCAGCTGGCAAAAAATGTGGCAGCTACAGCAGCGGCTGAAGTGAAGATCCATGTCTGGATAGAGTTTGGAGGGACAATGTAAAAGTTGCATTGAAAAACCATTTGCTGATTCTGGAAGGGTAGATGAAACATTACTGATTAAAATGACCAGTGGAGGCAAGGCTGTACAAGTGAGTGAGATATACTGGTAATGCTGAAAACACTGGATATTCTTAAATATTTTCACTAACTTGCCTCTTTAGTATTCCACCTTTAGTAGAAGGTGGATACTGTGCCTAAGGACTGGGCCAGAAGTGGTCTCCATTTTGGAAAGGAATACAAGAGGGTGTGTTTCAAGGGATTGCACCTCACAGCCTCCCTGGGAAAGCCTGCCAGGCCTGGTCAGCCCAGCTAGCATGCTGCAACTGTGATGTTCACCAGGAAGAGTGGAATGAATACGGTGATGATGAAATTCATGATTCACCTTCCTCTTGTGTTAGGGTCAGCAACGACCCGTTTTACTTTTTAAATGCATAAAACTTCTACCTAATTTTGTTTATTGCATCAAGGCTTTTTGACTTTGTCAGGAATCTGTATTTAATTAAAATAAAACAAAAAAAAAACAATTGTACTAAATTATAAAATGCTCTGGTGAAAATTATTACCTTTGTGTTGGTAGGGTCAGTTTTGACCCAGTTATAATTTAAGGTCATAAAACAATAGTTAGGGTCAAAACAAAAATCATAAACACACTTTGAGGGGCTTCTCTCTTTGCCTATGTGTCTCCTTACCTCAACAAATAAAACAAACAAACAAACAAAGGCAGACATGTTCAGACATGTAAGGTTTGCATAAGACAAATTTACTTTAGCGTTGGTGACTTGCAGAGTACACATCTCCTGTTTGCAGTCAAAAATGAGAAGAAGATTTACAGTAAGCCAAGCTCTGGATCATATCTTTTCTGAAAATGAGGCAGAGGACACAGAACAGAATAGTGATACAGATGAGCAGTTTTTTGAGGAGGAAGACATTGTAGAGTATCTACCAGAAGGCACAGACACATCTGATGAGTCTGATGAGGAGGTCACCGATGCTGAAGCTGCACTCACTCCTACTGAAACACTCAAATCCAAAAGTGGTAACATCTGTTGGAGCTCAGTACCTCCTGACTTACATGGCAGGGCAGCTGCTGCAAATGTCATCAAAATGATCCCTGCAATCGCAAGGTTTGCTGTGACGAGAGTAAGTGACATCAAGACATGTTTTGATCTGTTTATGCCATTGTCACTAAAGAAAGTCATGATTGCTATGACAAACCTTGAAGGAAAAAAGGTTTATGGCGACATGTGGAATGACATTGATGAGGAATACCTGGATGCTTATATTGGTGTTCTTCTTCTTGCTGGTGTTTACAAATCCAGCAGTGAGGCCACTGATAGTGTCTGGGATGCGTCGACAGGCAGAAATATTTTCCGGGCAACAATGTCACTTCAGTCATTTCGAATGATATCAAGAGTCCTTAGATTTGACAACAGAGAAACTAGAGAAAAATCTGACAAGCTTGCTCCCATCAGGGATGTCTGGGAAAGGTGGGTGCAGCTCCTTCCACTGATGTTCAACCCAGGGCCAGATGTAACAGTAGATGATTTCTGGCAGTACATGCCTAGTAAGCCAGGGAAATACAGCATAAAAATTTGGGCAGCCTGTGATGCAAAAACCAGCTATGAATTGGAATCTACAGATTTACACAGACAAACATTCAAGTGGCATTCCTGAGAAAAATCAAGGAAAACGTGTAGTCCTCGATATGACTACTGGACTGCGGGGTCACAATATCACATGTGACAATTTATTTACCAGCTATGTCCTTGGACAAGAACTTCTCAGTTGGAAACTTACCATGGTGGGCACAGTAAAAAAAAAAATAAACCTGAGCTGCCTTCCGAAATTTTGCAGGTGAAGGACAGGGCTCCACTTTCTTCAAAATTTGCTTTTACAGACACCACCATGGTTGTTTCATATTATCCAAAAAAACACCAGAGTGTGATACTTATGTCCACTTTTCACAAAGACGCAGCTGTGTCATCAGCAAGTGACAAAAAGCCCATAATTATCTTGGACTATAATAAAAACAAAGGTTTGAGTGGACAACCTGGACAAGCTGACTGCCACCTACACTTGCCAGAGAATGACCTGGAGATGGCCAATGGTTGTGTTTTATAACATTCTAGATGTGTCTGCATACAATGCATTTGTGTTGTGGACCCACATTCACCTAGGGTGGAACTCAACCAGAAAAAACAAGTGGAGAATGTTTCTTTAGGAGTTAGGAAGTTCCCTTGTCAAGACACACATTGAGCGAAGGGAACGGGTGCCCCGGGCCCCAGCCGCTGCAGCCTTGGTCAGGCAGCTGCAGAGCTCACATAGAACTCCTTCCACACCATCAGCAACACAAAGAGCATCAGTGTCAGCATCCTCTTCGGCCAGCACTGCCTCAACATCAACCTACACAGCCACAGCCACAACCCCACTGAGGCCACCTTATTCTAAAAGAAAGAGGTGTCAGGTCTACCCTAGCAATAAAGACAGAAAGACAATCGTACTCTGCTTCTACTGCAAAAAATATATTTGCAAAGAACACACTAAAAGTGTCACTTTTTGCCACACATGCATCTAAATGCACATGCATGTTCTTGCACACATAGACGTTTTTTGGAACTAGTGCTTCATTTCTGTTGGTTTGATTTGCTTGATTGTTCATTGTTTGACCTTGCAAATCCACATTTTGAGCTTTACTTGTTTAGCTTTCCACTTTTATTAAAGTTATTTTTGAAAATACTTTTTTGCCTTTTTCTTTGAAATAAATATATATGGGTCAAATTTGACCCGTAACACCATAGATGTTACTATAGTAATTAATATTATAATAAAAAATATATGTAAAAAATTTATTTAAGAGATGTGTTCTAATACCCCTCAGTAATAGTCAGGTAACATAACCTTTTATTTAAATAATTCTCTTGGGGTTCATTTAATCATTTTTTAAAATTGAAAACGAGAGGTATGCTGTTAAAGTAAAAGCTCATGAGGTCACAGCAAAAATATTAAAAACATTCTTTTAATAGACAAGGAAGCGTAACAAAGTAACCAAGAGGTAAGGAAAAAAATTGCATGATAAATAATTGTTTTGAGGGTAATATGGCTGATTAAAGACACGGGTCAAAACCGACCCGTTAACATAAGCAATAGTAACAGAAAGCCAACATAAGAGGAAGGTTAAATAGATTCATGAGTGAGTTGCACTTATGGTTTGACCAGAAGACCTCACATTTTGCCCATTATCAGTAAATGAAAACAAGTTAATGAACAAAATCATACTTTAGAATAATCCAATATTGCATATGATCACCAAGACTTTCCAAGTTGTTGGGTCTGTATATGAGTTTGTACTGCCTTCTTGTAATACTGACTGATTGGACTAATACAAAATCTTAATAAAACAATTGCAGACTTAATAAGTAACAGAGGCCATATAATGACATAGCATCTTGAAACTGTCTGATTGTGGAAAAATATGTATGCAAGTGTTTATATTTGTCTTATTGTCTCATAAAATGCTGATATTTTTTTTTATCTTTCACGTGGTGTCCTGTTAGTGTTATACTCTCTATGCCATATAATTTTTAAATGACAAAGTTAGAAAATTAATGGATAGGTGGATACAGGATAACTTGTTCTTTAGAATGTCATTGATTTAATCTAAGTGGTCAATTGTAACAATGGTTAGGTTAATAGTTATTTTTGATTTTTATAACCATTTTTACACTGTTCTAAATGATTGATCTGTTTTCTGTTTGTAGGCAGATACGTTTTAACATAATCTCTCAAATAGTTGACTTTTGTTTTCTTTGCAATTTTTTAGCACTTAACGTGCAGTTTTAACTTGTATCAAAATTCAAACAAAGGACTGTATAATTGTCAGTATTGCACATGCTAACACAAAAGAAAAAAACTTGTTCAATGACTATGAAAATGGAGCATTTAGAACAATAAACCTAAGTAGAACACAAATTAGTAGAAAAATATCTAGATAAAATTATTGAACAAAATCTAGATAATCTTACCTTCATATCAGCCTTGAAGAGCATTTTTATGTGCAAACTGATATTTACCTTGTTATTAATTGTCTTATTTGCTTAAAGGATTAGAGTAAAATAAGAAAAGGAAATATCTGTAGTGATTTCTTAGTTTTAAAAAGTTTGTACCTAGGGCTCTGTACAAGCATATTTTTAGGATAGTTATGAAGTACTTTAACAAATAGTATGCATGCTTTCCCTATGAAGAATGAATAACTTGGGTATCAAAATAAGGTAGCAATCACTTGTAAGGTAAAATGTAGAAATTTCTAAAATAATTGTATTTACATGAATCTGTGGTTTTGTATACAATTTTAGTTTGCAAGTTGGCAATGAAACCTAGATGTGTGTCTCTAAAACTGTTCAACAACTCTATATTTTATTATTTCTTTTTTATTTAGCTAAAAGCATTTGAACATTTTATCACCTTAACATGGTATGTTTTGTTTTTGGTGTTTCATCATTTCTTGTATGACTTTCAAAAGTGATAGAAAATAATGAAACAGTTCTTTATGCCACAGGTAAGATAAGGTAAAATTTATAGGATTAGGATCCACAGCCTTTGAGGTTAAACGTGAGTCAATAGGCTTATCCATTTTTGATTTAGATATTATTTTAATTTTGGATGAGACAAGGGATTTCAATAATGTTCAATAGTGTTCATCAGTGGAAAATGTTTGTATACTTGCTTGTTGGTTTGCTTTATATGACATCACTTGGTGGCTTTAGTTGAACAGGATTTCAGTTCTTATTAATTGTTTTTGAAATTACTTTTCATCAGTCTTGCAAGCGTCCATTTTAGTGACAGTTTTTTTTTGACTGAAGAAAACACATGGAAAGGTAAAGAATTATCTTGGAACTGTAAAATCCCATTCTTGCATTTTAAATTTGGAATGCCTACCACAACACCTCACTTCAAAAGACTAGAATGTTTTTCATTTTCACTCATTATTCTTTATAGTGAGGAATGATAAACCTGAGTGAGGATTATTTCTCATCCCTCATATCCCTTTCTGTCACATCACTCTCTGTGTTGAGCCCTCGATTCTTTATTGAAACGTTTTAATATAATCCTTTCTTAAAGAGAAAACAGAAGACATTTCTGGGAAACTTGTCTTTCTAAGTTGCTTAAAAACTGGAACTATCCCCCTTTCCATTAATGAGTTATGTATTTTTCTTGTCTGTTTATGCAGATTAAACACCTAACAATTTGTTTATATGTATTAGCAATAAAAAACTTACAGCGTATAGCATTTGGAATAAAGGAAAGAACAATAATTAAATTTTCACTGTGGTATTTTCTTAAACGTGTATAACAAAAAAATGTCACTTTTTATGCATTATATTTATTTTATTAAACAGCTTCTAATTTACTCCAGGTTCCTTTTTGTTTTAGACTGCATACACTTTGTACAGTTAGTTTTGAACATCGATGAAGTTGGAGTGATTAACAAGTATCTGTCTAATCCAAAAGTTTGCAGAGATTACAGTCCTTGTTCATTTTATATAGCAAACCTCCAATTAGCAAAACATTTCAGTTGGTATTCTTTTTTGTTACTTGATAACTAGGTTTTCCCTTTTTTTTCAACAGAGTTCTATAAGGCTGCAAGGTTATGGGCATCATTAATAGGAGGGCAAGTTCAATCTTTAACAAGGCAGGAAACAGACATGCATGGGAATATTGTTCCATTGTAAGACATATGCATGCTTTGCCAATTAAAACATTTTCCATAAACTTGACAGCATGTCATTGCATTGTAGGTGGAAACAAGTGTTGGAGGAGGCAAAGAGTACTAATATAAGGAGAACACACCTAAAGCATCCTTGCTAACTGTTGAAAACAAGGGGCTTGAATTCTCTGTGGTGGCAATACCATTCACTACTGCATATATTTTATACTTTTCAAAGAGTCAAAACTTGATCACTTTGTCAATGCCTTTAAAGATTCAGATTACCTGTATTACAATGGGTTCCATGTTGTTTTCTTAAATGCATCATTTGTTTGTACAGGAATACAGTATGTTGCTGTTTTAGCTAAGGTACTAGTGTACCTGTTTTCTATAGATACTGTAGATAGATAGATAGATAGATACTTTATTAATCCCCAATGGGAAATTCACATACTCCAGCAGCAGCATACTGATAAAAACAATATTAATTAAACAGTGATAAAATCGCAATGCAAGTTAAAAAATGCAAGGAGAGAGTGTCAGGGTGGTGGAATTGAAGAGTTGCATAGTGTGGGGGAGGAACAATCTCCTCAGTCTGTAACATGGCTACACTGAAGAACAGACAACAGCATTTTGATTTGGTCTTGTTCTAGGGCAGTAGTTCTCAGCCTTTATTATTCCAAGGTCCTCCAGTATCCCATTAGAATATGTCAGACTCCACTTACACACTACATGATATTTACTGTCTTGTACTTTTTACTGCTTTCTTGACAAAGGTGACTTGTTTTTGATTAACAAAAACATTTATTCTACTATTGCTATTATACTGCCTGTGTTTTTTACAGCATAAAATCAATAAAACCAATTTAAAAAACCTGGCTGTGTGTTTTATTATAAAAGTTATTATTACTAGTGCCTGAATTTCTTAAACATATGTTAGGGATAAATAATAACCACTAATCACCAAAACATGGTCACTGCAGACAAAATTTGCTGACTTCTTAGTTATCTTAAGTATTTTTAAATTAAGCATGATGATTATAATGATTATGTACTTCTGGAAATAAAAAAAAAAAATCAAAAGTAATTTTTAAAATGCAGGATCACTGTAGACTTTTTATTTTTTTAAATATTTTTTTTATTTTAATTACAAACAGATAACATTTCATACAGTCAAGTCAAATTTAACAAATCAAAGCAAAGTTCAACCCCTACCCAAGAGAAAGATAGAGGAGCCAACAACCGAAGCTACTCTATAAAAGGAGCAAGAAAAGAAGGGTATCGTTTTCCCCAAAATGGAAGCTTATTCTAAAATGTTATCGATTAGTTCCTGCCATATTTAAAAAATTTTTTTTTGGAAATACACCAAACACAACTGTTAATGGGTTAGGAGTGATTGTGACACCAAAGCTGTCTGATAGGCCTTCAAAGATTTTTATCGAAAATATTGTAAATTTGGTGCATGCCCAGAATATGTGGCCCAGTGAGGCTGGAGCTAGATTGCAATGTTCACATGTTGTATCTTGCCCTGGAAACATTTTGGATAATTTTAAATGAGAGTAATGTGCTCAATAAAAGATTTTAAGTTGAATGACTGAATGCTTTGCAGATGTGTAGCTTGAGTGTATTCTTTGCATGGCTGCCTTCCACTCTTTTTCTGAAATATTAAGTGACCGATCCTTTCCCCAATGTACTCTGGGGTCTTTGTAAGGAAGAGGCTTTAAAATGTTTTTATAAATTGTAGAGATGCTATCTGAGTCTTCAAGACTGATCAACAATTCTTAGAATAGAATAGAACAAGGTGGAAGAGGAGGAAAATTGGGCAGGTTCAGTTTCTAGCTTGAATTTAGTGCCGGAATGGTGTTGAAGGTGTTTGAAGCGTAATTGTTTGTAGAATGCAAAGACATTATGTACAAGTGTTTTAATCCTGGACATTTTCCAGACATTGAATAGTATATATTTTTGAGAAGGTGGAAAAAGATGATTGTTATGTAGAGGTGCAACAGACATTTTTTTTTTATAACTTAATTATAGAAGCTACTTCATTGTTCTCTGGATTTAGCACTGCACCATTTCTATCAATGATTACGTACATTTAACTTAATTGAAGATGCAAATGTGTTTTCTCTCCACATATAACAATCTAGTTAGCAAAAAAGACAAAAGAGTCATGTAGAGCAGGTGCTGTAGTCAGGTAAGCCGTGGTAGGGTGACTAGCCCTGACACCTTTGCCACCTTATAAAGTGAGCAGAGTGGTAATCTGTACATGCATATGTGAAGTTGAGTTACTGTCTCCTTCAAGAGTCTGTCTGGTCTTTAGCTTCATTCTAAAACAATAAAGTTCTTTATGGCAGTTAGTCATGTTTTTACTTTTTCCTTGTGGAATCATTACAAGCAACATATTTCCATGCTTGTCAGTAGATGTGTTACATTGTTCTTCATAGATAAACATAATCGGACACTAAACCCCAAATTGGTGTGTACATATGGGGACTTTAACCAATTTCCATCTGGATATGATGCAGACACTGGAGACTCATTTTGATGTCAGGTGTAAATGTAATCTAGTTAAACTATAAATGGACACAATCTCTTTTTCTCTATGTGCGTGGGTGTGTGTATGTATATATACACAAACACACACAGTCCCATGCACCCGTGCTAAAGAGAAGTAAAAAAGTTATACAGTGATCCCTCCTTTATCGCGGAGTTTGCGTTCCAGAACCCCCCACGAAAAGTGAAAATCCGCGAAGTAAAAACCATATGTTCATGTGGTTATTTTTATATATTTTAAGCCCTTATAAACTCTCCCACACTTTTACAGTATAAACATTTCCCGCACAGTTATACAGCATAAACCCTTTGTATTCTTAAGATATTAGGTAAGATTCGTTGAAATTATGTATGTAAACACACTGTTTATATACAGTAAAACCTAAATATCATTTTAAATATATCGAGCGTGTCCGACATCACATGTTACAGCCATTACGATAGACAGATCGTTTTGGAGCCATAATGAAAGGCTTGACTATGCACAAAGATAAACACAAAAGAGCACAAAAGTTAACTCTTTACACAGCGAAACACATTGATGCTGAATGAGCGAGATGAGACTTCCTGGTTAACGCACCATAATTGAATTCGGCGCTCTGTCGCTGAGCCAATCAGTTCACAGGAACTTAACTGTGTGCTCTGATTGGGTAGCTTCTCAGCCATCCGCCAATAGTGTCCCGTTGTATGAAGTCACCAGGGAAAACTAACTGTCAACAGAAACCCATGAAGCAGTGAAAAATCTGCATTATATATTTATATATGCATACATATAAAATCCGCGATAGAGTGAAGATGAAAAGTCGAAGCACGATATAACGAGGGATTACTGTATATAAAAAAAAAGTCTTGTTTTGTTGAATTACCACAGTCTCACATTAAACAAGAGAGAGAAATCCAATCTTTAACTGAAGTAAATTTATTCTGAGAAAAAAAAAAATCCTCATCAATAGATTATTTTTAACAATAGGCACGCAGCAATCCTGAGGTATGAGGTGCAAGCCTTCTGCAGAACATGCTTACTCACACACATGCATACCCACTCATAAATGACCAATTTAAGCATACACATTCTAAAGAGAAAAACAACACAAATAGGGAGAATATTCAAACTATACACAGAAATCTAAATAAAGCAGTTATAATGTAATAGGCATTTTTGTCACTGGCATACATTATGCTGCAATAAATAAAGAATATCTTTTGGACTTAAGGGGTCCATTCTCCAATGTATGTTAGCATAAGCCAAGTGTATCTTTACATATCAGGTCTCCATCAATTAAAAAATAGAAAAGTTTCTGTTAAATACTTTTAACCAAAAAATTATTCCCATTAGTCATGAAAAGCAACTGGGGCTCCTTCATACCTAAGGCAATATGCCTTTATAATGCCTTATTCTTAGTGTTCTCTTATTATTAGTGCCAATTCCAAAGTTTTTTTTTCTTTTTTTAATTCATGTTTTTGTTTGAGTGGATGATGTTTGTTGTTTGTTTTAGAATTTCTTTGTTTTCTTGAGTTTCTGTAACAGCTACATTTCTCCTTGGCTTAAATAAAGTACAGTTGATCTTGTGATCTGTTGACATATGGACTTAAGAAAATACATATTGAAATTAATTTGTAGCTCCTTTGTACCTACAGAATCCTAGGTCTCTGTTTTGGAGTTTGAATACACCCCAGCCCCCAATCCCTTACCCCAATTCTGTGTTTTCTTGTTTTTGTCTTTTAAAAGGTCGTCAGATTCTTTTCTCATGGCTTAAAATGTTGTGTTAGATTTTTTTGACAACTATAAATTGGTCCCCTAGAAGTGAATGTGGTTATGTGTGAATATGCCCTGCAATTGATTCACATCCCATCTGGGGTTGGATTTAGCTTTGCACCTAGTTATTCCAAGATTGGCTGTGATATTAAATACATATTTCTGAAGGATCTCTTAACTGATTATTCTTTGAATACAGACTTTCCCATTATTTTCCCCCTCACTCATTCTTTTAACTTGTGCAATTCCTCTCATTCCTCTCATTATTAAAATCACCACCCAGAATACACTGTCTTTCTAGGCATGATGGCTTAAATAATGTTTGTTTTTTTGGATCAGTGAGCATATGATTGTAAAAAGTAATAAATACAGATTAGTAAGAATGTGAACTAAAACTTATTTTTCTTTGATTAAATCAGCTGTGAAAGGTCCCTAATAGGATATATTGGACTACATAGTCTTCTATGTTTCTTACAAAATGTACCATATTGAATAATGTTTTACAAATGATTCTGAGCTGTTTAGTGTTACCTCAGATTATTTATAGTGGTTTAGTTTTTTTGTTTCTTGAGAATCTCCAGAGAGTCCTTGCTGCATTTTATTCTCACATAAGGATGCACAACTCTCCATTATTACTAAAAATAACCCAACTGTCCCATGCAGATGTATTTTTTTCCTGTATATATATTTAATTGCTTCCTGAAAGGAGACAAGTTGAATCATGAAAAATGCTGACATCCACTGTATATGATTAAATGAGATCCAGCAAGTTTAGAATCTTTTCAAGCTTAACATTCCTAAATAGAACCTATAAGAAATCTTTAGAGCATGTCATTCCAGACAGAATTGTAGGCAATAAGGTAGAGTGGAAAAAAAAAGTCCAGTATGGTTGTCTGTTATACTTATTTCATGTAGGTAGGCCTAATATGGAGAAAAAAAGGCTACAATGTGGCATGTTGTGAGTTAAAATGGCATTAAATTCTCACCAGCTGCACAGGTCCTTAAAGTGATTAATAAGGCTTTTAGCATTAGATCATACTCTGAAAAGCAGATATATGGGCCTGCTTTGATTTGATCAGCTCCCAGCCCATTGGGACTACCTCTTTGCTTGTTGCTTCCATTTAGTTGCTGAAACCGGTAAAAATATGCATTGCATTTTAAGATCTAATGTTCATCAGTTGTAAAAAAGGGGTGAGGGGGAAGAAGTGATTCTAGAAGTAAATTTAACTGCTGTTATCTGGAAAAGTTTATTCTGATTCTAAATTATCATTACATGGCCATATGTATTGTATTTGTCATTAATAATACTACTACTAATAGTAGTCTTTATGTACCATATTTTTGTAAGGCTCATGATTCTGAACCAAATAATGTTAGAAAGTGGACGAATAACTAGTTCACATTGCCTTGTGTGATTTTGTCCAGTGGAAGCAGAAATTGAAACATTTCTGTATTTGTGTCCTTTTGTACAGTGTTTGGCAAATATTTATCATTTGCTGCTTTTCTTTCTTTACTGAATCCAGATATTTCAGTTTTAGTATTTGTGATCGGATTTTGATGTGAACGTTCTTAGAGCCTTATGTTGGCACAGAGCAATACAGGAAACATCACTGGATGGGACCTGAAATCAATGTAGAAAGTTTTAATTTTAACATGTAAATTTAATTTATTTAAATAATTCAAAGGCGTAAATTGACAGTGGATACTATAGGAAGCAATGCTTACTTTGACTTGCACAAATATTACTATTTACAGGTCTTTGTGCTCTATGTGTTGTTTTTTTTAGCGCAACATTTGTATCCAACTTCCAGGAAGTTCCTGTTCATGTTTTATGCTGGATAATTTACATTGTCATCAATTGAACTAGTAGTCTAGAGCCTAGATAAAAAGAACAATCTTTTCCTTTTCAAATTTGGTCTCAACTGCAAAATCTTCTCTCAAATTAAGCAGCTAGTTGGCATGTGACTCCACATGACAGAAAGAGTGGTGCTTGAAGGTTGATTAATACTTCAAAGTCATATTAAAGCAGAGAAGTCTGAACTTCATGCTGGGTGTCATGTTCTCTCTTTATGCACATATTCTAGTGACTTTTGTGCCAGAAAACCTGACAAAATTATTTGTAATTAAAGACATTACATACCATCTTTAAGTCTTATGCTGTTGCTCAATGCTCTACCATGTTGCTAGAAACTGTGTCTGTGAGTCTGTTCATGTTTTATAAATGGAACAGGTATGCATGTAATAAATGTCTACAGCAGTAATCAGTGAATCACGTTTCATTTCTATTAATTTGTGTTTATTAAAAGCATCTGTTAAATAATAAATATAGCCTCAGTACAAAAAAATGATATTTCAGATAAGCTCTGTGGTTGTTGTATCTCACATTAAGAAAAACAAAATCAAATTTTCAGAATAGTTGATAACAACTGACTTGGCAGGTTATGCTTAGCCAATGTGAGCAGGTTGAACACTATGGAGAGGTATAATCCTTTCCTTTAATCTGTCTACTACATGCTGGCAAAGATGCTGTCTCTCCGGCCCTTGAAAGCAGATGGGTCACAGGGATATGTTTGTCTCTGTCTGTGTCTATGTCTCTGTCTATGCTAGAAGGCTCAGAGACTAAGCATTATTTGTTGGGAGAGGCATTTAAATTTTGTGCATATCTTCAGCATGGTTGGCTTAAAGTTGGATCTTTCATTGATTTTCCATCCATTCTATTTACATAGAATGGATTGAAGGCTGTTCATACCTATAATATTACTGCAGGCATAATCAATCAATCAATCAACATTTATTTATATAGCACATATTCATACAAAAAAATGTAGCTCAAAGTGCTTTACAAAATGAATAGAAAAATAGAAGACACAATAAAAATAAACATAAGTCAACATTAATTAACATAGAATAAGAGTAAGGTCCGATGGCCAGGGTGGACAGAAAAAAAAAAAACTCCAAAGGCTGGAGAAAAAAAATAAAATCTGTAGGGGTTCCAGACCAAGAGACCGCCCAGTCCCCTCTGGGCAATCTACCTAACATAAGTCAAACAGTCCTCTTTGTATTTAGGGTTTTCATGGAAGGACCTGATGATGATGGTCACGTAGACTTCTGGCTTTCAGTCCATCAATGTTGGTGCATCATGATGCTTTGAGTAGGTGGTGGTGGCGCAGGCCGCCACCACAAAGAAACCGGAAAAAGAAACAGAAGAGAGAGTTGGGGTCAGTACGGATTTTGGAGCCACTGTGAATAGTTATTATGAAGAATTGAGCATACAGAGTATCAGTATTAAGTTAAAGTGAAGTTATAAAAAGGCCATGTTAAAGTAATGTGTTTTCAGCAGTGTTTTAAAGTGCTCTACTGTATTTGCCTGGCGAATTCCTATTGGCAGGCTATTCCAGATTTTAGGTGCATAACAGCAGAAGGCCGCCTCACCACTTCTTTTAAGTTTAGCTTTTGGAATTATAAGGAGACACTCATTTGAAGATCTAAGGTTATGATTTGGAATATAACGTGTCAGGCATTCCGATATATAAGATGGAGTGAGATTATTTAAGGCTTTATAAACCATAAGCAGTATTTTAAAGTCAATCCTGAATGACACAGGCAACCAGTGTAGTGACATCAAAACTGGAGAAATGTGTTCGGATTTTCTTTTCCCAGTTAGGATTCTAGCAGCTGCATTCTGCACTAGTTGCAAATGATTTATGTCTTTTTTGGGTAGTCCTGAGAGGAGTGCGTTACAGTAATCTAGTCTACTGACCTCACAGCTACATGGATTAGGATTCCGTGAAGTTGTCTTCAGCAAATTTCTACCTAAATCTAATTCATCTGTTCAGAGGCGCTTGTACTAAATGTATACTTATTATGGATTATGAAATTAATTTTTAAATTCGAATGTAGTGGGTGCTGTAATTTTATATAATTTTTTGTCATCATTTTTAATCATCTTGGATATTCTGATTTTAAAGTACAAATCATTTGTAGATATTAGAGGTATAGACATTTCCATTAAATAGCCGCAAAACAGGTCCACCATTTCTGCTACCGTTATATGAACAATCATTGAGGAAAGTATTCCCAGCATTATAGTTAAAATGAAAAAATCTTGACCTTTATGACTGCACAAAAGGGACATGAAGGATGCTATCCCTAATACAAGTAATGTTTGGATGCTACCATGTCAGCCTAAATGTTATTACCTGTTTATATTAAGCAGGCCATTTGTGTAGTACATTGAAATTGTTGTTTTTTATTGAGAATATGGAATTTTATTTTGCAATTTTATTAACTCTTCCTGTAATATTCCCAGTATTTAGTGAGAGCAGACCTATCACTATTTTTACCTAAATTTTAGATAAAATGTGCAGTGCCTCAGTAATGCAAGTAAAGGTGAAGTCACAATTTCTTAACTACAGTATTTAGATTTTTCCTGTAATGTGCTTCTAATGTGAGTTTATATGTATCAGCATGATGCACTACGATTTTATCCATAAAGATCAAGAAATTTTAAGGGGCGTAAAAACAATAACTCTTAAAAGAAAAAGAAAACTACTTTAGTAAAGGAGAAAATACTTCTTAGACGCTGTAAATTTGAGAGTATTGTTGAGCATCTTTCTTTTTTTGTTATACAAAGGCAATTATACAGGGTGGTCCAGATCTAATTATGCAGATCCAGATCATCTGGATGACTTTGATTTACTGTATGCAGGGACAATTCCAGTTCGGAGCAAAGATGATTCTTCATGTCGTCAGTTCACACACTTCTTGATGGTCCAGGATTTTTTGGGTGATTTTCTGTGTAATAAACTTAATAAGTTATAGTGTAATGAAAATTGCATAATTAGATCTGGACCACCCTACACATACAATGCATTTCAATATATTTTAATTTTTATAGTTCAAATTAGCAAGCAACAGAGACTATTGGAGAATGTTTTTTAAACTAGACCCTGGTAAAAATTGGAGACCAAAGGAGAGAGCAAAGCAAAGAGACAGAGTTGGGGGGAGGCATAAAGTAATAATTCTAAATGGTTCCAATATACTGTGAAATGTATATTTAGCATATTACATCATTTACTGGGATAGATAATCGCTTCCCAATTATTAATCCATTTTCATTCCTTTATTTGTAAATAAATAATACATATTCTGAGTTATATATATTCACATTGTTAGAAAATGTGTCAAAACAAATTAATGTCATATCAAAGTGGAAATAAACGTATTATTTTTTTTTACCTCCGTTTATTACAAGTCTCATGTAGCACATCTATATTATGTTGTTATTGACTGACCTTCTTGGGGGCTGCCGGGATCACTGACAAATTGAGTGCCCGTCTTCTTTTCAAATATGATGTTGGGCAAGCATATTTAATTGAAAAGAGAAGTTAGTAAGAGTACCTATATTCTTGTAGGGTTTTGAAGAAACGGTTAGAGGTGATTCTCTGGATTCAGTGTTGTGCTTTTTGAGTTGGTTTAGCAGTTGTAACAGAGTTCAGAAAGCTTTCTCTGGTTTTTGTAAACCCTAATAGTTTTGTAGTTCACTTCTTCTTATTTGCTTCTGAATGCCATGTTTTGTTTGACATACTTTTGTGCCAAAGCTATATGGAAGATTGAAAAGATGTTGATTATAAATGTATGGCGTCTCTAGATTTAAATGGTTTAATCTTTCTCCTTGTATTGTGAAATACGATAAAACTATAACATTGTAAAATACATTTTTTTGGAAAAAGTAAGATCTTGTTTTCCTTTTCAAAAAATATGAAATGCTACATTCACTTACTACCCTGAAACTACTTTCTGCCAAGCCTTTTCCTCAACCTCCTTATTCAATTCATTTTTACAAGGAGGCAACAAAGGAGTCATAGCAATGAGTGTAGGCTAGGAACTCACCCTGCAAGAAGCACAGTATCACCAAACTGAATCAAAGTCAATATTCAACGACAAGGCAGCATGACTGGCTGTTTAATTTGTTAGTTCTGTTTTCAGTAAGTCTGTCTTTTCAGCTGTTGACATACAGGGCATCATCACTTACAGTAAGTATTTATTGATTGTGTTCTTCCCAATAAGTAGTTGCATCATTTGGTAAGCAAATAGACATGTAGCATTGTTGATTTTTTTTTTTTAGCTAAATTTTTAACAGCTATTGAAAATTATTTAAATTTAAATTGAAAAACCAGTACAAGTTTTTGTCACAATTCAACATTAAGTATTCCTATGCTGTGGATACAATTTATTCAAGATACAACTTGGAGTAATAGAGCACCTGAAGCCAAAAACTACATAAGCAGCCCAAGGGAGATGTAGTAAAGCTCTGTTTATTGACGGTGACTCATTAGGGACGTAATTTGTTGTTAGTTACACCTTTGCTACTTTTGTCCAGAGGCTTTTTGTTTTGTTTGTGTTTTCACAGTATTACCAACTTGCACAGTATATAATAACCTCCTTTAGCCATCATGATTATACTTTCCAGTTCTGTTTTGAAATACATAAAGCTGTCTGCTTTTATTTATTTTGGCAGAGTATGGAATACATAATTCCTGATTTATTTTCTCTGCCTCGTGTTTAATTGCTATGCAGTAAAAATGGACTAGTTTTTGCATTCAGTCTTAATTGATTTAAAAAGTGAGAACCATTATGGTATTGGTACATACTTCTTTAAGTTCTTAGGTTGGAGTCTCAGTATATAAACGCTTGACAAGCATGATTTTTTTAAAAAAAGAATTAAACAAATATATATTGTATCCCTTTGAAATAGTCTTATTTGTATTTTGATATTGTTGTCCACCTTGGCACAGTTAGTAGGTATTTCATTGTAGCAACCAAAGAATATTTAATAGGAAACACTTCAACAGAAGGTTATATAGAGTACTCAAAAACATTGTATTTGTATTCAGAATATTCTACAAAACCTGTACTGTTCATATTCCCCATCATCACTGGATACTGGTCATTCATCATTTTTTATCAGGACCAAAAATTACAGTTTAAGAGTGGCCTATTTTAGGGCTTTGATCCCAGTACAAAGTTTTATAACAAATTTTTAAATGTAATATTTTGGCAAGTAAGGTAGAGTTGTTAAAAATTACATGTATTGAGCAAAGCTAGATACTGGTCCATAGACAACATAACTAAAATCTGCAGCTATATTTCTGCTAACCTAAAGTGCTAAGAACCTCAGCACACCACTTTTATGTGCTGTAAATACTACGAGTTGTTAAAAATTAAGTGCATTGAGCAAAGCTAGATACTGGTTCAGAGGCAACACAACTAATATTTGCAGCTATATTTCTGCTAACCTAAAGTGCTAAGAACCTCATCACACCACTTTTATTCACTGTGAATGGCATAGCATTCTAGTTACACCTAGCATAATGACAAATTAATAAGAATGATTTTTGGCATTTTGTGAGTGTTCTATGGACACTAGACTATATAGAAAACAAATGCAAGCCTCCTACTGGCTTTTGAGGGAGTGTGAGAGATACAGTTCCTGCTTTTCTAGCTTCTGAATTATGCTGAATGATTGGGACATTCCTGAAATAAGTTTAAAGTGCTGTAAGCTGCATATCCTGTTTTTCTAGATTCCTCTAGACAGTGCCACTGCATAACTAGAGAATGTTACTACTGCATATGCATAGATAATTTTTTTCTTGTTAATAAGCTTCTTATTTGCTTAAAAGAAACTATAAATTCAGGCATAATCTATCCATCCATCCATCCATCCATTTTCCAACCCACTGAATCCTAACTACAGGGTCACGGGGGTCTGCTGGAGCCAATCCCAGCCAACACAGGGCACAAGGCAGGAACCAATCCTGGGCAGGGCAGGACACACGCAAACACACCAAGCACACACTAGGGCCAATTTAGAATTGCCAATCCACCTAACCTGCATGTCTTTGGACTGTGGGAGGAAACTGGAGCACCCGGAGGAAACCCACGCAGACACGGGGAGAACATGCAAACTCCATGCAGAGAGGACCCGGGAAGCGAACCCAGGTCTCCTAACTGCGAGGCGGCAGCGCTACCACTGCGCCACCGTGCCGCCCAGGCATAATCTAAACTAATTTAAAAATTGACGCATAACGGGGGGGTTGGCATTAGAGAAGGGGGTGTGAAAAGATCGAAGACGGTCTTAAAGGAATGAGAAGGAAACAGACTGGCCAGTGACTGAGAGAAGTTGAAATGGGAGATGCAATGGAGGTTAAAAGTAAACGGAAGACAGGTAATGACGGAGAGCGAGAGCGCCCAAGCTGAATGGAGTGAGGCAGATGGTTGGGAGTGAGCCTCAGGGTCGTAGGCATAGACATAGAATTACTAGATGCTGCATGACCAACAGCATTGTACGTCAGCATTGCTGCCATATTGCGAGTAGCACTGCTATGGAGTGAAGTAATGCAGAAAGATGCCTCACGCATGTGCTGCTTGGGATTGTACAAACCGCTGTACGCTCCAAACAAGATCCCGGGGGATTACATTTCATAGGTAAGGCTGAACAATTATTTTGGTTATATTTGGCCACAGAAAATCCCGTTTTATAATCTTAACTTTAGTTAAAGCAGGCTAGCAAAGCTATGCATTTATGTGCTCAAGTGAGCCTCCAAACAAAGTTTTGTCTAAACGTATTTAGTCACTAACTATGTAGATTATTGTTAGCTGTTAATATTTCTCAAACTTTGAAGGTTTCCCAGAGAAATCCACCTCAGGAAGCAGTGGGAGGTAGCACTTAGATGGGATTTAGAGAAAGCTGTCCTATGATATGTGCCGTGCTAGTTTGGTAACAGATGCTGTACTGGCATCATATGATTAAAGCTACCACTTGCTCACATTAAAAAACAAAGGAGGTTTGATGATTCCTTCTGAGGGTACAGTCAAGGTGGTCAAAGTAGCTGAGAGTGTTATCCAGCAGTTGACATTAGGGCAAGCTGTCAGCGTATCTTTGATCAGTCAGTTTGTTCGGGCTGAGATTGGTTCAGATGATGTGTTTTTTATCAAGGAGCACATTGAGAAAGCACAGTTTGAAATTGACAACCATCATTTTATGCTCATGTGTTTAGTTGTGTCAGTCTTCCACGGCACCATATTGCCAGACTGAATACTCTCAAATTAGAGTGGCAACACACAAAAAAAGCTATGTAAGACAGTTCTGTTTCAAGGATTTTAGATCCTATCCTGTATATATTTAAGTAACCACATTGTGTGTGTGTGTGTGAGAGAGAGAGAGATTGAGAAAGGAATGAGTGAAATGTTTTCAGAAATTAAGCCAATTTGTATACAATAAAATAGTGTATTTGTGTCATTGAGTGTATCATTTCACTGTTAAAAGAAAGACATTTCTTGCCTTTGCCCTGTTCTTACACAACACCGTACTGAAGTATCGGCTAATGACCTAGACACCTCACGTATAGATTACTGTAATGCTATTCTATCTGGCATCCCACAAAAACTTATCCATCACTTACAACTTCTTCAAAATTCTGCTACCAGGATAATAACCTGTTCTAAATCCACTGAACATATTACACCTATTCTCTCTTAACTTCACTGGCTCCCTGTTAACTACAGAATACAATACAAAATACCGCTCTTAACATTTAAAACTCTCCACAGTCTTGCTCTGCCAGTTGCAGTCTTAATATTTTGACTTTGACATTGGTCAAGTTTTCGTCTCAATAATTAATAATAATAATACATTTTATTTAATAGGCGCCTTTCTTAGCACTCAAGGTCACCTTACAACAAAATTAAACAACATTAGTAAAATTAAAACAAGAATAATAAATCAAAAAGCAGTAATTGGCAAACAAACAAAGATAACTGGCAGTAACAGTGCAAAATTCATAATTGGTATGCCAGTTTGAAAAGATAAGTTTTGATAGTTTTAAAATGCGTTATTGAATCGAGCTGATGTATATGAGAGAGAAGAGAATTCCCAAGTTGAGGAGCACTATGAGAGACGCTCGAGCTCCCAGAGCACTGAGTCTGACATGTGGTACAGAAAGTCGAGCTGCAGATGAGGATCTGAGTGAGCGAGAGGGAGTGTCAGTCTGGAGGAGATCAGTGAGGTGGGGGGGGGAGCAAGACTGTGAGCTTTAAATGTTAAGAGTGGTATTTTGTATTGTATTCTGTAGTTAACAGGGAGCCAGTGAAGTTAAGAGAGAATAGGTGTAATATGTTCAGTGGATTTAGAACAGGTTGTTATCCTGGCAGCAGAATTTTGAAGAAGTTGTAAGTGATGGATAAGTTTTTGTGGGATGCCAGATAGAATAGAATTACATTAATCTATACTTGAGGTGTTTAGGGCATTAACCGATACTTCAGTACTGTGTTGTATAAGAACAGGACAAAGTCTAGAAATGTTTCAGAGATGGAAGAAGGCAGTCTGAGAAATGTTACTTATATGGGAGGAATAATTTAATAATAATAATTATTATTATTATTTAATAATTGCCATTATTAGTGTATAAATGGATATAAACAACTGCATTTAAACGATTCACAAAAATCTGTTCTATGTAAACGATACTGTTTTAAACATTATTGTTTTTTCATCAGAAAACCCAGTTTCCACGTCTACCTGTATTAGTTTAAATGGCACTTTGCCACTCTCAATATGGCGGACACGCTGATGTATCGAGTCTACGGGGCAACAAAGTGAATGTGGCGTCTATCCAATATGTCTATGGTCATGGAAGCCAGAGTATTTGAAAGGGTCACTCCCTCTGAGAGCTTTCTTAGGAATAGGAGCGGTCTGACTGACGGCCTTTCTCACAAGGGCTGAAGGTGAAGGTGGTGGAAGAGGCTCGATGGGTAGCTCTGCTTATGCCAAAAGAACGACGGCAGGGAACAGAACCCCGATACAAAGGTTGACAGCACCTGTTGGTGGCATGGTTGCCAGGTATGACAGTAAACATCCCTTCATCAGCCACCCATCACCCACCACCCCCCCCATTTTAATACTTTTCCTCCCAATTCCAAGAACTAATTTACATGCTTAATAAATACTGTTTTAAAAACTAAAAAACTAAGCACTGTTCTGAAGTAAAAAAAAAGGTTTGTCACTTGTACAAGTACACTTAAACTATTGTTTTAAATTATTCAAATGAAAAATCTTTTCAGACTTTCAATAACCATGCCTGCTTTCGCTCTACATTCAAATCAGGTTAAAGTATTTTACAGTACTTGATAAACAATCATGCTAATGAGAGAAAAACAGTGAAATTTTCTTTAATAATATATTAAGGCTTGCTGAACATATTGCACGTGAATCTCTCATAAGAAACCCAATTTTAAATATGTGATGCAATGTTTTGTGCATCAAATGAAAAAAATGAAATGAAAAAATAAGTGAAGACTGTTCAGCCTAAAATATAATAATATAAGACAATACAGTTTCTTAGTTTAACTTACAAGCTAGAGTGTTTGAAACATTTTAAGAAGTTACCATTAAGATCTTGATAAACATCATTCGAAATAATCTAACTAACCTGTTTGCATATTTAGATTCTTCAAAAAATAGCTATTGTAATACTGCTATTTTCAGTTATAATGAACAATTTGTTAGTAATCATGCAGAAAATGGTACAAGCAATCTTCAGTGGCTGAAATGATATATATTTGATTTGTAAATTTTTGGAGCATCAGATCACTTGGAGAAAAGCTCCCACAGTCATGGTTCTTCCACTGTAGGCCATATTTTACATGTAAAAGACCATTTAGGGTTTTAGTTTGAAGTCTGTTCTCTTGGTCTGGAACCCCTACAGATTTTATTTTTTTCTCCAGCCTTTGGAGTTTTGTTTTGTTTTTTATGTCCACCCTGGCCATCGGACCTTACTCTTATTCTCTGTTAATTAATGTTGACTTATGTTTATCTTTTATTGTGTCTTCTATTTTTCTATTCATTTTGTAAAGCACTTTGAGCTACATTTTTTTGTATGAATATGTGCTATTTAATAAATGTTGATTGATTGATTGAACTTTGTCTTTGAATTATTAACAGTGCTTAATGTTCTCTTTTGCCAGGGATGTAATTGTTGTCTTTATATGTGAAAAGAGCCTCTTTTGGATGAAGCATATCAAGCTTCTCCAGCATGTTTAGGTTTTCTGGCAAGCAACTCTGTAGTTCAAGAGCTAACTTCACAAGCATAACTTTGCACCTTTCTTTCACTGCCTCAACAGCAGACTTCTTGGGAAGAGAGTCAGCAAAGCAGGAATACTTAGAACACAAGTACAGTAGATACTGTAGTTGCTGTTGGAATGAGAGAGTTTTCCAAATTGAAAGTACCTAGATCTGAAGTGGAAAGTTTTTCTAGGTAAAGTGGATTAATTATTAGTACAGAACGAAAGTACATGGTCAAGTCCAGGAAGAGTTTAGATGGGCTGGCTGTGTCTGCTTGAAATAGCTGATTTGTTTTGTTTAGCTTACAAAGGGTTAATTTTAGAAATATTAAGTACAGCTTATTATATGGATCAGCCATCATATCACTTAGAAGACTTACTGTGTAACACTTCTCTTTGTCCTTTGCTGTATTCAAAGGACGTTTTAAGACATCCCACTGGTCTAAAATCTTTACTATGCTTTCACACCTTTGTAGCCACCTTGTATTTGCAGGCTGTATCATTTTGTTAGGGATGGAGCCTTCTAAAGTCTTGTACAACTGTGCATAGTCAATCCTTTTTGTACTATCTGAGAACCAATTGTAAATTTCACGGACCAGGAACTCTAAACGTCTTTGTATTACCTCAGATGCTTTACTGCCAACCAGACTGAGTGAATGGCAAATAAATCCTACCATAACAAGATGTGTAATCTTTTCTTTCAGCAGATTATATATAGAATTGCTGCATCCAACCCTAACACTTGCCCCAAAAGTGCAAACCAAAGCTGTTACAAGCAAAACTACTAGAGAAGTGGCATCTGTTTCGGTAGCTAGGATTACTTTAAAAAATGTTGATACTATCTTTTGTATTGTGAAACTTGGCTAACGTATGACTATAGATAGCATCTGAGTAACAGATGTCAGTGATTTCATCACTTACAATTGCACTTCTCAATATCTTGCACCAATTCCTTGTGTAGTTGTGGACCTAAGTTAATGTTCATAATAAGAGCAGTGTAGTTGGTCTGATGAAGTGATGTTATTTAATACCCTGGACTGGGCATCTAATAATGACAGCAAATCAGACAAGTGGTACACTGTGGTAATGGAACAATATTCAGCAATAAAATGGCAAGCTTTAGTTCTGACTTTTTTTGTTCATTTGAAATATTTGGAAAAAATATTGCTAAATTGGTTGCCGATTTTTCTTTTTTAATATAGGCAATATGTTTCTGTGTTTTTGCATGAACTAGAAGGTCCTTGTTGTGAGCATGCAGTGGGCACTTGCAGACAGCACAGAATGCTGCAGTGTCATCTCCCTGTAATGGCTTTAACCATCCTATATAAGAAAAGAACATACAGAGACATACAGTATATATAATGTTGTGAATAAAAATATTTAAAATGCAGTTCAGTTAAACTTATTGCCACTTTGTCATGCTTGCTAAATCAGAACAAAAAAATGTGAACAAGGATTCATTTATCTGCATACTTGACTTTATATAGATTTTATAACCGAGTTGGCAGTTTTATTTCACATATTATCAAAACACAATCATTTAATAATAAAGATGCTACCTATAAATTGGTTTTGTGCTCCATTTATTGTAGAATCTTTGACTGTAGCTTGATACTTTGCAAGTTGTTTTTTTTTCTTTATTATGTCCCTATTTTTGTTTTCTTCTCTGTGGTCCTAATATGCTTCTGTATGATACTCGGACACTCACCTTTTCACGTTGACTTTGACATCTGACCAATTATTTTTTTATTTTGGGCACTGTGAGACTTTCTGAACATGAACATTTGAGTGCCTCTCCATCGATTTAATTTTGTGCTCATACCACTGCCTAAGCCACCAGATAGTACATTTTTCCTTGCCTATGTATTTCACTGAGTAGGACCTCCATTTCGCATTCTCTGAAATGGGTGTTAAAATTCACATTGATTGGAATTTATAAAGGGAAGTGTATGGAACTTTGCTTAGGCACAGTTTTTTGCATCTGATTTTTTTGTGGATACACACATTTCTGTTTTTGTCTGTATGCCATGTTTTAGTGTGAATTCACGCGCCTGCTGTCCCACCCCAACTCCTCCCAGAATTACGCTTCTTTGAATATGCAAATCAATATAAATAGCCCTTAAGCTCAGCCTTCTGTGAAAAGGCAATGGCAAAAGCAAGAGGGAAATTAGAAGAATTTCAGCGAATACCAAGTGGAGGCAAAGAAAAACATACTATTTGTTGGTTTAAACAGTGGTATAAACAACAAAAGGAAGTTGATTGAGTGACATAGCGAGTAACTCAAAAGCTCAAGTTCACAAAGTTACACAGTGCCCTAAATGAAAAAAGAACTTGTCAGATATCAATGTCGCCGTGAAAAGGCGAGTCTTGGCCCACTGTCTGAGTGTCATATGAAAGCTTATTAGGGTGCAGATAAAAATAAAGGCACACAGTGGGTAAAAAGCATGAAATGTCAACTTTAATCTCTAAATTTACAATTTAATCACGTAGTTTATTTTGTCATTATAGCAGAACATCATAAACTTTAATCTTAAAATCATTTAATTCACTAGTTTCTCAATCCCATCTTAACTAAAGTAGCACGTTAAATGCTTTGTTTTGTTTTTGATCTTCTGTGTGCTCTATGTGTGTGAATCACTACGTGCTTCTGGGCTTTCTCTTCCTCCCACAGGACACAGAATCCATTACATTTGTAATCACATTCGTGATATTACAGCTCTCTGAATAATTAAAATACTGAGATGTATACGTGATATCATTTTCATGATGATAGGAGTTAAAGCATTTTATTAAACATGGGAACACGGAGGTGCAGTGATTGTAAGATGCTTGCTGCGCCGTGTGCTACCTTGATGAAATACTTTATTTGTAGCAGTACTGTCTCTTTCAAACGTACTAACCTCCAATTCCTGTCCTTACTTTTCTTTCTCCAAATACCCAATCGCCACACAATCAGCTCTGTAATAGATGTTAAGCCACCTGTAAGCTTAGAATGCCGATTCTTCAAAACTTTTAAGGAACATCGAAATATCTTTGTAGTACATGTGTAATTATTCTATCCGTCTATCCTTCCAGTGTCGCGTCAGCACAAGCAAGAATACAGAGCGAGGCAGGAAGAATCTGTGAACGGAGCGCCAGTGGCTTGCTAGCGCTGCGGCACCGTGTAGTTAAAGTTAAAGTTTTATCTGTATAATAAACATATTTTGCTGCATTTCATCTTAAAAATTATATTGTCATCATTAATAAATACGTGCTTTATAAAGTGGCTCAGGTTGTGCAATGTTATAACTGTAGTGCAAATTTACAGTGAGGTGATTGTACTAATAAGTACAAACAGTTCTACAAGGAGCACTTGATGGACTGATGGAATGCGTTTAGAGTTCTTGGGATGAAACTGTTTCTAAACTGCAAGGTCAGTACAGGAAAGGCTCTGAAGCATTTGTCATATGAGCGCAGTTCAATAGACAGCATGGCTGAGGCAGCGTGTGCTTGATGCTGTATACCAATAATTCTGTTTCTGATCAGCTGCTGTACATACAGTGATATATATACTCCGAGCGGTGTAGTGAGAGTAATATGGAAAAAGATGAGAGTAAGAACGCTAAAGCAGTTATGGTATTTGGAATAGTTTGACCATTCTGTGGACCATTATATTGTTACAGGTTAATTACAATCAGATGCATTCAACTAATAAACAATATGCGGTTAATTTCAATGTATTTATAAAGCCGCATCTGGGATGTGGATCTATAAAATAAAGGATAACCACATAGGAACAGTAGCACGGCTTTGACACTGGGTGCTGCCAGTCTGCAAAACCGAGCAGAGTAACTTGTGTACAACAGGGTATGAGCTGCCGTGGAAATGTGCGTGGCTTTACGCCAAGTTTAGGTGTTATGCATCGCGATTTCAACGTGGAAAGACACAACTTTTTTGTTTGGACGCACCGTTTATACATGAGGCCCCTGGCCACTTATATATTAGCATTTGTGGTAAACGTGAGATTCTCAGTTTAAAAATATGTATTTATTTACAAGTGAAGCTTTGTATTTTCTGACCTGTTTTATAGATTATTGTTTTTCGTTTTTTTTCACTTTATCAAAAAATGACAGTTGTTCCAGTTAGCATCTTAAATGTGGGCATAAAATGTGCCCCTATTTTCAGTTTACAGAAGATACTTTAAAATAAACACTGCAGTGGTTTTCTTCCTCAAAAAATATTCTTATTTATGGTGCTGATGCCTAAATTAAGGTCATACATACATAAAATATCTTAGTATGTATAGCATATGCAACCCCCTGAATTTGTTTAAATTTTATTGTTATAATATGTAATAGTGATGTATTATATTATGAAAATTGTATAGATAATTTGAAATTCTAAGTAAACAATTTGAAATTATAAGTAAACAAATAATAAAAAATAATCTGCAGTTTTGGATGTTGAATGAAGATAGTTAGAGTACATGTTTTAGCTTCAGATATTCCACCTGTGAATTTCTAAGCTACTGCATTGTAGCTTCGGTTAATTTTTTTTCTAGGTAATGAGCCTACTCCCTAGTCTTTTTCAGAATAAAACAGTTTCCAGCCCCACAAGGACTTCATGCTTCATGGCAGTAGTAGTCTTCACATAATAATGTAGTGTCACAAATACACAAATCACATCATTTATCATTGAAGGCACAATTGACCACAGAGTCATCTCTCCTTCTGAGATTGCCTCCATCCAACAATGGCCTTTGTTTGGCTAATTTCTTATTATCCCCAGATTTGAAAATCAAGGCAGTTATTGTTGTATGCCAAGTTTTCCCATCCCAGCTGTGGTGGACTGCAGTTCATTTAGAGTTAGTATTGGCCTTTTAAAAAGTGTTGTGCTACTGGACCAAATTAGGCAATAAAAGTTCATTTTTTTAATGTAGCACCTTAGGCCATAATCCATGACTGTAGAAAACAGTCAGGGGTCAGTGATTTCCAAAATTTAATCATGAGGGTAAAACAAAGTAGGAGATTAATTGCTGACTAAGGGATACAGAAAATTTTGTCATACATTAAGTAAGGCACTGCATTTGTAGTTTGCTAATATAACTATAGATCTGGTAGTTTTGTCTGAACGTTTTTTCCACATTTGGACAAAAACTCATATGGCCAGTTTGTTTTATGATTGTACGCTTCTATTCCTCAGCCTCAGACTGTCTTGTGTCTAAGCCCTGGTTGAGTGATAGACATGAAAGATATGGGCATTACCACTGTTGTGACCACTAGCTACCTCCGCATGCTGTAATCTGTATTGCAATACACTTGCACTGATTATTCTCTTCTGCAATTTCTTAAGTGTAAAACAAAGAAGTTAACAAATCCACAGAAGGGCAGTCTGTGATTGCTTGCTATTGCATGAATGAAAGACTGCAGCCGTTTAAGTGCATTAATCATAATTGGAATGTAAAAGCCATTGCAGTACCATTGTTTTATAGCTAATCCTTCATCACATAGCGTTTTTATCTTTAGTACACTTTGATTTTTGTCTCTACATTTCACACCTTATGAATGCTACACCTCTGTACATGACTATTGTCAGAGTTAGTGAAATACATTTAACAATTTTTGCATTGTGGTGGTGCAGTGGTTAGTACAGTTGACCCACAGATCCAAAAGACTGATTGAAAAATCCAGTCTGGTCAATGTCTCTGTGAAATGAATATATTCTCAATGTAAGAAAAAAAATGTTTTTCTCTGAGTTTCCCCTTTGAATGAGTGAAGCCTGGACATAGTGTTGTTTATTCATTATTATTATCTAATTTTAATTAGTTTTTCTTTGCTTGTAACTATTTGTTTGATCTTATAAGGCACTTTGAATTACATACTGTTAAAATTGCTATAGAAATAAGGTTTGTTTTATTTTTTTAATCTGGCATTATTTTTTGGTCTTGCCGTAAGAAGCAGGATACAAGTAAATAAACACAAATTATAAATGACAATGCACTTTAAGGCACTTGTGATCTGTCTGTTGGCAGTTCGTCAAAGGTGGTTTATGGTGGGCTTGAGATAACAGATGTCATATGATGTGATCTTTGTTTTGCAGTCCAGTCACCTGTCACATTCATAATGCTACTTGGACCTGTAAAAACACCCACAAGTAGACAAGCAACTGTTCAGTGCAGCTGTTCAAAAATAACTATTTTTTGTATAAGCTCCTGAGTTCTCAGTCTAACAGCCGTGAATAGCATATTTTAATAAACAGTGAATTATTACTTTATCCTCAGCTTGTGCTTCCTGTGGCAGATGGCCTGTGCCCTTGCTCAGCCAGGATGCCTTCTTAATAGGAGGACTGGGGAAGAGAATATGCATTATCTCCCCCAGAGCACTAGATGGCAGCCCTCCTGGGTTGCAGTGGTGCCTCTGATTCCCTGAGGGCTTCACTGGAGTTGGAGTTCAGCACAGCCCTGTTGAGGTCTGTGGGTGCCACCAGGGTGTGCTGAAGGGACTGTGGAGCTCTACGTCTTTGGGCTTCTTCCTCACTTGGAAGTACAGTATTTTTGGACCATGCTAACAGACCACCGGAAGTACTCCCATGTGCAAGATTAAGGAAATTAAAGAAAGAAGAGATGGAGAAAGTGCTGTTACTGTGTACTGCTGGTACTGTAATTTAGGAAATGATTGAAAAGTGTTTCCCACTGAATAAAGCTTATGTTGTGCTTGAAGAACTTGTGTCTGTGTTTGTCTGTGTTGGGTTTGGGAAGCTGGTTCACTGCCAGCAGGCCAAACTCCCAAAGATAAAATCTACCCTTCCAGGAATCAATTTTCATTACATAAATTATAATTATTATTAAACCTTTGGCAAGCAATTAGTGTTCCTAGCAGCTCTACATAGATTGTTTTGAAAAAATCTCTTTTGTCCCATCTGTGGTCATTTTCCATCCACCTGTGAAAACATGCTGGTATAACTGCTGTCCACAAACATTTACTGTATGGTCATTTTAAATACATCCTATCCCTATATGTATTTCTGACTTTTGTGTGTCAAAATGTTCCTTATAGGGTTACATGGTGACATAGTGGTTAATGATGCTGTCTCATAGCTCTAACAAACTGGGTTTAATTCTTGCCTTGGTCATTGTCGATACCTAGTTTGCATGTTTTCCTTTGTGTGTATCTGGAGCTGCTGCAAGTGCTCTGGTTTTCTCTAGCATTCCAAAAACTTGTGCATGTTCGTAAAGAGAACCGTAGACTTATGGAATAAGTTTCCAGTAGTAGTGGATGTCAGTAGTACATTGGAGAAAGACCTTCAAAATTTAACTTGGTGATATTTATCTGAAAGTACAACTGATAACAGTGTTAAGCTGGAAGGCCTGTTCTGATCAAAATTTTTGTAATGTTTTATAATATTTGATTAATTTTTGGTTATGAATTAGTAATGGTCATTTGCATTTCAACCATGATGATTATTTCTTAATGCCAGTAACAGCCGTAGCTCCCTGTAACCTTGTAGACAAAACTGTTTCAGAAAGTAAATAAAATATACGTACACAGAATGTTTGTGCAGTATATATATTTGATTTTAAAAGTGTATTATTTTGTTACGTATTCTAGAATTGTGCCTTTTGTAAGGCATTTAATGACATAAATAAATAAACTATATTCTTGCGCGTAACAAAAATTATACAAGAAAGCTTTCATGTCAGATTTTTTTTTTTTTTTAATTTTTTTTAACTTGGAACTTGTACTATAATAAATGAACTACTCATGCAGTTAATAATGTTGAGTCCCTACAGGAGAACTGCTAAGAGTTCAATTTTCAAGTTGAGTCAATTCCCTAACTGTGCATGTTGTTAACGAAAAAAGATTACTTTTTTTTTTTTTTGCCTATTTTTACTCTTACCCAATTTTACTTATAATTAAGAAAAGTGCATTGAGATTGCAGTAGTATTTGCCTAAAAAACTGCTTAGTAGTTAAGTGTAGTACATTGCCAAACCAAGGAATTCTACATCACCCTTGGTACTCCACTTTCTCTGCTAGTAAGTTTACCTTCTTCTTTTTATTAGCTTCTCATAAAATGTCCGGTCTGGTAATGAATAATGTCTAGTTACTCCAACTATTAACTACTGTAACACAGGTCTTCCTGGTGCTTCATATTTACTTACAGCTTTGGATTTACAGATGTTATTAATAGTTATTAATAATTGATCTGATTGGAATGAAATTATGTTATCAGGCTTACCAAAATACAATAGAGTTATATACAGTGTGCTTGGAGCTCCTTGTGTTTAGATAGTTTAACATAGCATCTTTTGATTTTGGAAGTGAAAGGAAAAAAGTAATATTTATGGTGACACAGTTAATCAGTGGCTTGATGCACTGGTTTTGAGCTGAACATTTTCAGGTTTCATAGGGGGTTCATTTAACTTTCCATGTAAGACAAAAGGCAGAAAAATCCAGTCTTCACAATCACACTGCAAGGTACTTACTACTCAGGAATTAAACTGAAAATCAAATGGTCTCAGACCCCATTAACTTCTGAATGGATTACCATATTGGGTGGAACTGTATGTGATATTAATTAAATGCTAAAAGTGAAAGTTGTGGTAAGCCATCAGTTTAATATCTGCTGTAACAAAGTTTATTTTACATTTCTTGGTAATAGTAGCCTTTACACTGAAGAAAGTGGAATAATTAATAAACTGAGAAAAAGAAATATAAGGAGTTGCCATGTGCAATTAAACAAACGGCAAGAAAAGCAACTTTAACAAATTCAGACCTTTTTATTTTGTCTTTCAATTTAAACGGGCACTGGTTGAGTTTGGATGGTGGGTGAGTTTGTATTACCTACAGTAGCTTACATTTTCAATTGGTAAAAGAAAAGATGAAGAAGAATTTTGAAATTGCTTCTTAGTAAACAGTAGGGTTGTTAGCTTAACAACAAAGTTTGTCTATTTTACTTGTAAAATTAAGTATGTTATCTTTGTATCTTATGGACATTTGATAAATTTGAAGCTTATTGGGTTTATTATTTGTGTGTTTGATGCACTTTGATACTAAAATTGTATTTATGTTTATAATTACATCTCAAGAATTAGGACTTACTTGTACACTGAAACAAAATAAACACCTGTATAAATATGGTTAAGTGTATATTTTAACAGCAAAAAAGATATAGTGATTAATGATTAAAATTGTTAAAAGCATTTTATTTTCTTTTTATGCCTTATGTATTATGGATGTATTATGGATAATAATTTCTGTACATAATTTATTAGTTAAGGTATTTTAGGGGAAGTTTACTTATTTTAGTATATATGGTCACTGAGTAAAAAGCCTACACAACTTAATTTTGTTGATTTAGAAAATGAACAGGTAATATCTGTTGTCTATAATTTGATTATAAATATACCAATGTTAACAGTTTAATATAGAACGTAAGGCTTCTATGTGCCTGGTCATGCAGGGGTTTGGGGTAAAATGTTTTTTAAAGGCATAAAGAAAAAAAATCGTTATCAGAATCAGCCAATTCAGCAACTTGAAATCGGTAATTGGTATCAGCCCTAAAAACACCTGATCAAAGCATCCCAAGGTTTTGGTAGAATGAAGGTCTGCATGCAGATTATAAGGAAAATGTCCTGTAAAGTCATTAAAAATTTTGTTAATTTCTAGGCCAGAGAATAATTAATTTAAAACGTGTTATGTATATTTCATCTTTACACACTTTGTTCTGGGTGTCTAGTTGCATACATTGCAAATAAAAGAGATTTCCTACCAGGATGTAAAGGTATTGAAAGCCACTGATGTACTGTGCTTTTTAAAGCTGAAATTCAGTCTTACAGAAGAACTGTAATAAAGAGAGAGAGAGAGAGAGAGAGAGAGAGAGAGAGATGAAGTTCACAGAACAGAATCATTAATTTGTTTTAATGAGTACCGGTAATTAGATGCTCTTTTCTATACACTCAGATTATCAAAAACACATTCCACCCCCCATAAGCCTCCAGCTGCACGGGAACACTTGTTTTTGTTTTGTTGTTTTTAAATAAAAGCACTTTTATAAAAGCTCTATTTGTTGTGCCTCACTGTGAAGCTCATCGGTAACCTTACCGATGGTGACTAGTTCAAGGGCTCCCGGAAGCAAGATGGGAGCATGCAGTGAACCCGCATTGTCAAATTTGGTGGCAGTGGTGGGATGGGCTGGCAGTGGGGACAGAAGAACTGGAGACTGAACAGCAAGTGGGATTGGTGCCAGACATTTTTAAAGAACCCACGGACCCAAGCCGGAGGAGGACATTTTTAAAGGACAGAGCTTTTTAATGGACAATTATTTATTGATTGTTTTTATTGTCATTTAAAAAATTTTTTAATGTCCTGTTTTTACAAAGGGGGCTTGGATTGGTTTTATTGTGGGATTGTTTTAGTGCTTTTATTTATTGTTTTTAGTGCAGTGTGGTTGTAGTGTGGCCGAGCTGTGGACCTGGGCCGCCAGTTGCACTGGGTTAGCGGTGGCCTGGAGCCTTCCCTTGCAGCTGGAGGCTTATGGGGGAGAGGTCAAAGTGAGAGTAAAAGAAACAGAGGTTGCAGGAAGCAGCGAGAAGAGAGAGAGCAGGTGTGAGTGAGCGAGCGAACGAAGGCTTGCAGGCAGGCAGCTGGACAGTGAGCCCTAGCAGGGGTGTTTGGCCGACACAGAAGGAAGCGGCCGCTCCAGCTGAACGAACAAGGAGCTGGAGTGACAGGAAATGAAGGACGGCTGGCCACGTAAGGCCGAGAAGGAAACCGGAATCGTGGAGTCTTGGGAAGGTGAGCTTGGCCGTTGAGGAACCCAAGTCTCGGTCCGGTAAGGTAGCCGTATGGAGCCAGGGAACGGAAGGCAACTGGACAGTAGTAAGGTTAGCTGCAGGTAGGGTGACTCTCCTGTTGAGAAGCCTGATGGGAGAAGCAGGGGAGGCGCCTGGCAAAAGAAGACACCAGCTTGGTTTTAAAGAGACTGCTTCCAGCATTGTTTTAACCTTGTTTTAAAGGATCATTGTTTTTTTCTATTGGATTTTCAACCCCACTCAGCACTTGTTTTTATGGATTATTTATTTAATGAAGACTTTTTGAAACACTGCACTATTTATTTGAACACTGTTTCTTTTTGTTGTTGGTTTTAAATAAAAGCACTTGGCACTTTTTGCACCATCCCCTTGCTCCATTGTTTGTGCCTCAATGCTGAGCTCAGCGGTAACATTACCGATGGTGACCGGTTCAAGGGCTCCCGGATGGACGATGGGAGCATACAATGAACCCGCATCGTCACAATTACTTGGCTAATGTAGTGTGTAGTGGTAATGGAGAAAAAAAAAGTAATCTCATTTTTTCGTGGAGTATAACACTCTAAAATCAGGTTACAGAGGATGCCAATAAGTCTCGGACCTTGGCTATCAGTTTTGACAGTACAGTATTAAATGTTGAGCTGTAGTCTATTAACACATACTGAAGCTTATCATAAGTATCTCAAATATTTTGTTTTAATATGTCCCAGCACAAGTCTCTCATCACATGAAAAACATTTTTGTTCATCACCATAATAGGTATAGGAAGGAATAAGTTTATCTGGTAGATAAAAATATGGATGCAATCTTCCATTTGTAATCATTGCCAGAATATAGGTAAATCATTGCTGCTACACTCCAGCTACATCTTATGCTCAAGTTATGTTTAGCAATAGCTATACAGTATTTGTTGAAATGCAGGGAGCTGTTTACTAAATATAAATTACATATTATAGTAAATATTTGTATTTAAAGCAATACAGAAGGTAATAGATTAATCCAAGAACTGCATTTTAAGCAATGAGACCGCTGTTTCGGTTCCTCTCGCTGACTTGTTGAGTGAACCTAAGCATAAACTTAAGGTTAAACTGCCTTGGCATTGCTTATACAAATGTATATGAAAATTTTTAAAAGGTATTGTGATTTTGTAAATTTCTTTACATACAGGTTTCAAGCATATATGCAGAAACAGGAATGATAAAATAACTAAGCCTCGTCAGTTCTTACTGTACGCTTCATAGTTAGCAAAAGTTCTAAACAAAAGTTAAATTGTCCGTTTACTGAAATTTCCAGTTTAGAAAGTGTGATTTTCTTTTTCTTATTTTATTTCTACACTCATACTTTATTTAAAACTGTAATTTTGAAATAATATAAAGTAAAAGCTATTTTTTGGAAGATTCAGAAACCATTCCAAAGCTTGTTACTCTAATTTTAATTTTCATAACAGCTTTACGTCTACTGTATATATAGAATAATTCATTTCTAATAAAGAACTATTTATATTCTTTTGTTTGTTTTTGTACCTGTTCATAGCTAAATGTTCTGTGCAATAAAGAAAAAAATTTGACTTTTAATATTTATTTTTTAATTGGAGGCACCACATTTACAATATTGTATGCTATGTGAACATATTAACTTTTCATGATAATAACTGCACACTTCTCTAATGCATGTGACATAGTATACTATTGTCTAAATTGACTTTACTCTGATTGCATATTGATATTTTCATTTTCTAATCCTTTTAAAGACTGTTATGATTGCTATAAGGGTCAACAAAACTTTTTAATGTGGTTTGCATGGACTTTCAATTAAATGATTAAGTGAATCATATTTACATTAAAGTGGTTTGTGTATTGTGCCTTCTGTAGTTTTGTTTTGGCCATGAAAGCAGAAAAAATATGTTCAAAATTGATATATCTTGTGTATTTTAAGAAACTTTTTATAATTCTTGGTTTTACAGTTTAGTTACCAGTAAATTTTCCTTTCTTGGTTAAACAATACCATTGCAAATAGTGTCTCTAGGCCTGCTATGATTTAGCATGACCTGTGGTTGTTTAGCAGTGTTATAGCTGAGGGTATGTGTATTACTTATTTTAAAAGATGTACACCGACCAGCAGGACACATTACGTCTATTATATGCTGTGTCCAGCATGAAAGATAGTGATGTGCCCGAGACGAGTAACTGGCTGTGCAAAGGCATATCCAAATTCCAGTAATGAAACTTGACCATCAGCTGTTTTGTGCATATAAATAAACATTTTAAGTGAAAGAAAACTTCACTCTGAAATACTCAAGAGCTGGCTGTAAAACTCGTTTCATTTTTACGTAAAATGTCTTATTTTCATAGTGCATGTCTTGTGGCAAGTGCTTAATGTCTGATGGCTCCAAATTTATTTTGACTCATCTAAACCTACGTTTTTATCTCTTTAAAGGCTCAAAAAAGCATTAAGGTCTGTATTAGTGGGGTTAGCAAGTATAGATGAGACCAACTTTGCCTTTCCACAGCAGCTGCTACAATTAATAAATGAACTCAGCCTTTGGAACTCCTCATCCCTGGGGCTATACTTTAGGAATAGCAGAAAAAGGACTGGAAATCTGAATGCATACAGTAGCACAATGATGCACTGACTGAGGCTCCAGGGAGCACTAGCATTGCAGCCTTTCAAAGCTGTGTAATTCGTAAGATGCTTTAATGGTGCTGTTTATTGATTATAGCAGTCATGACAGCTGGCAATTTTCAATTCCTTTCCTGTTTATTTCTATGCATCTGATCTTCTCATGTTTCTGGCTGGACGGCAGTCACCTATTGCATATTGTGGGAAAAACATTTCAGCAAAATTCGCCCAGACTTTTTTTGTTTAGGTTTCACTGCAGAATTCATTTCAATCCTCATTTTAGCTATTAATTTGGGCCATATTCCACATGAAGAAAACTAATCAATGATGCTGTATAGTCAAAAAAATAAAAGCAAGGACTAGTCAAAAAGTGATTCCGAAGAAAGGTGAACTTGATCATCACAGTATTTTGCATAATCTTTTAAAGAATCCCTGATTCATTATTTTTCAAACAAATACAGTAAATTGCATTTTATATTTGACAGCCTTATTTATCCAATCTAAAGGGGGTAAAGTAAATCACATTACTTACCTTTGTTGCGGCATAATTTTATAGACGTGATGTTTGATGACTTTTAAAGCATTTGTGTAAATGTGTCTATGTAAATTGTAAAATAAACCAAGTGGGTAGTGGGATTTTTTATTTAGACTTATGCCTTGCCTAATGAACATGCGTTAACTGAGGCATGGCAACTTGCAGTGAGTCATGATAAAATGCTCACTGTTTAAGTAGTTTAAAATTTGAGATTATCAGATTAAATCATGAAAAATATCATGGCATGATTTAACTAAGATCATGAGTTGGTACTGCAGGGTGTTTTCAATTTTTATTATATGGATGTGCCAAGATGTGCCAAGTATGAATAGAAAAGTAATAAAAAGAGTTCTTCCTATAAAGCACAGCTGATAGAGAATTGTGTACAGTAGAGTGTAAAAAGAATTGCATCTTGTCTTCTTCAGTAACAATACATGGCCTAAAATTAAGTGATAGGATCAGACTCCCTGGCTCAGTTTCAGCAGCTGAATGGACTCAATAAATAATACAGCAAAGAGTAACGTTTTCAGTGCACTGGCTCCCTTTCACAAAGAAGCTCCGTTTAGCCTGAAATGGAATATCAGCCTATAAAGGAGAGCCCTCAGGATATGCTTTTTTGCTACTTGCAATGCTGTAGCTTTTAAAAAAAAAACCTTAGTGAAGTCCATGAAGGTCAAGGCTTTTAATGTTTGTCACAAAAAGCTACAGGCGTACAGTCTATTTAATGAGTGATCAAGAAAATAGCACCTTTGTATAAAGGCGCTGATGACCATTAATAGACTAATTTTTTGGAGTTCACTGAAATGTTTTAATGTTTTACAGTAACAAAAATAAAAAAATGTGATTTTTGCTTTTAAAGCAATCAGTGGAAGTCCATTTACTTGTTAATAGGCATGGTCTATATCAATCTGTGAGGTGGATGTGTGCATAAAAATTAGGGGAAGCTGGCTCTGTTTCAGCCCCTTAATGATGCAGTAGTGATGCATAGTGGTCAATGTATAAGGCTTTCCTTCTTCCCATAAAAGTTCAGGAGGTATGCATGCTTAGTGTTAGAACATGCTTATTATCAAAGTCAACAGATAACCTGGTTTGTTTCACCCATTCCTTTGGGAATTACAGTACTTGTATAATGAGAACAGTTTTGGGCAGCTGGGAACTTTTTAGTGGGTGACTTGTGTATTTTGCCCCAATAAAAATGTTAGCTTTTCTTGTCTTTTTTTCTTTTTATTGTATTCATGGAATTACTTTCAAAATTCAAAGTTTGTCAAATAACTGGCTGCTAACAATGGAATAGTTGTTTGACATATAACATGCTGTACATGATGGATAATATACTGTACATTTTTCTTCTTTAGATTTCAAGCTGTTTACATCAGTTTGTTTCCTGGCTCATTTCTTGTATAATACAGGACAACTTACTTTTTGTGTAGCCGTCTTCACTGAGTGCATGTACAGAGCACTATGAACAATACTCTATCAAGGTGCAAGTATATACTAATTGCTAAATTCAGAGCTTGTACGTATAAAAAATACAGATTGGTTACAGAATATAAACTCACAAAGTGTATTTAATTTTCTTTGTGGGGTCTAGTTTTTAATTTTCTGTGAGTGCATAAACTTTCTTCATAGTCCAAATATTGACTATCAATTGTTTTCACAGCAGGACTGCAGATTCAATGCATAAAACCTTTGACTCTGACTCCTCTATTTATGGTACCACCGACTCTGACTCATAATATGTTTACTATACTCACTGATATATTTATTATTTGATTGAAAACCTATAACATACAAGCTACATGGTAAAAAAAAAAGAGAGATGGTGAATAAAATGTTTACCAACTAAAATTTATTGTGGTCAATCGTTTACAAAATCTCATTAGTTTAAATTCTAAAACTATTTTTCTAACAGTCAGGACTCAAAATAATGTTTTTGGGGTTCTGGATTCATTTAATTTTAATAAACAAGTAAATAATGATCTATCTATGAATGAAGATGTGTTGACTGATCTTTACTAATACTTTTATATTAAAAAATTTGAAGACTAATTTACTTCTTGCCAAATTTTTGGTGATGAATAATAGTGAATGTAGATTTTACATGGGTTAGCATTTAGGTTCTTAATCCAGTTTGCTTTTACATGCATATATGAAAGTAGATTTTCGACTGTTATGACAATGAAAACAATCAAAATAGATTGACTGTGACACCTACAGTAAAGTTTACACCAAATGTTGATGATTTGTGTCATACAATGGCAGCACATCCATGTTATTACATTTTTGTGATGCTAAGTGTATTGTTCGTAGTGCATCAGGTGTGGCAAGGGACGCCTGGAAAGGCCGGAGGAGGGATTTCGCCTCCTCCAGACCACGATGGGGCAACCGCCCTCCTGGCTTTGGGGGCCACGGGAAAGGAGCTTGGAAGCTCAACCCTGTAGGTGCCTGTGGTCACCACCAGGGGGCTTCCAAATGCCTGAGGATCCCTGGCCTTCCGCACTTCCACCACACCCAGAAGTGCTGGGGGGAGTATAGTGTGCTGTGCTTCACTTTATGTAACTATGAACAAATGTGTGTTGGATTTTGTACCTATCGTGTCGGTCTGTCTGTGCACGTGTCATCTTCCACACAGGGTTCCTTTTTTGGTACCATAAATACAGTAGCTAAAAAGTGCTAAAAGTTGTAGTATTTTAGTTTAACTGATCCACTACTTGGACATCTATCATGGTCAGAAAAATCTAGCCATCTCCCTCACTATTCAAAGTGGAATTGAGAATACTGGCAGTACCTTCATGCACTTACCTTGAAATGCTGGTGTTTGGTTTTGGAGAGGTGATAATGAGACCACATTGTTCACAAATAAGTAGAAAAATGTACTTTTCTGCAAATGCAATGCATTCTAAATGATGGAGGAATTGTGGAAATGTTTAGTGATTTAATAAATACACAAAATGATGTAAATAAACTATGTTTAAAATAACAGTTGGTTATGTAACGATACTCTGAAGTGAGTGTCATGGTGATGCAGTGGCAATTCCATGCATGGTTCATGTCCTGAGTCCTCTCTGTGTGGAGTCTGCATGGCCTCACCATGTCTGCATGGAATTTCCTCCCACAGTCCAAAGAAATGCAGGTTAGGTCAATTGGCAATACTAAATTGTCCAGAGTGTGCATGTTTGTGTTCTCTTTGTGATGAAAGGGTGTCCTGTCGAGGGATTGTTCATGCCTTGCGTATTATGGTTTACTGGATTGGCTGACATAGCCTTTTACAATTTACTTTCTTTAAATATTGTATGTATTAGACACACTGCGCTTGTGAAAAAACTATAGTACATATACAAATAGCTTCAAATGGTGCTTCACGAGAGAGTACACAGGCTATCATAATTAGAACAATTGCAGATATTAGTGAATATGTAAACATATTTTTTAGTCAGGTCTTCTCAACTATTATTCAACTTTCTTGATTAAACCTAGTGAATCGACTCAACTTGGTTGAACATAATCTTCTTAACTTGAGACTTGCATACTGTATGTAGGACTTAGTCCTATGTCTATTAGTTGGAGCGAGTACAGTTTTACAGACTCCATTTTCAGTAATCCAGTGATTGTTTCCTACTCCACAGCCCTGGTGCCAAGTATGTCTGTTCTTAAACTTGGTCATTTTGTTTCATTTAATTAATTTAACCTATCTTTGTAACTCATCTCTGTACCTAGGACAAAAGTAAAGTTTTGCATGTTAGATCCTGAGTCACAGAACTGCATTACACAGTTTTCCAAATATATGTATGTATTTTATTAGTAACATGTGGCTTTGCTACCAGTGGTTGTATAGGCTACCATTGGAGTTTTGGGACTGGAAACCATAAGGCTGTATGTTTAGTATCCAGTCTAGGAATTTGAACATGTCGGCTCAAATTAATTCAATAAATCAATTTGGGGATCATTCATAAAATACTTCGTTAAAACAGTGTATAAAATATGCTTTGTGGTGGTGTTTATAATCCACAAAATGGTCTCCAGTGCTCACGGATTCTAATACAGCATTTGTCCCTTCACCTTTTTACTGTTTCCACACAGAGAGGCACTTTTCCATCACTATTTGTTAGACTTGACTGCCTGCATGAAGTAAAAATAATTTCCCTAAAAACGAAGTAAAGAAGTGAGTAGTTGTATCAAAGTAAAACAAAGAAACATGGATTCTATAAATGATATTTGCCCTGGTGTCTCCTATAAATATCTTTGTTGTCTGTCAAGTTTTCAGCTGTTATTAAAATGGTAAGGTTGTTTGACTTTTAATTAATTTGTTAAATAGATATACTTTTTTTTTATATTGATTGTTGTATATTGTTGATATACAACACAGCATTGAAGCCTCTTGATTCTTCAATATGTCTGGACTGCTGACAGTTTCTTTTTATCCCTACAGATGTTGTCCAATATGCATTTTTTTAAGATCCAAAATACAATAAGACAATTACTTATGGGCAGACCTTTTTTCTTAACACTGTCAATGACTAAACTTCCTTTTTAAGTTAATCCCACATGTCCTATGCACACAACATTAAGTATTTTCCCTAAGCTCATTATCAAAATTGAGGCAGTATGTTTTTTAGAAGGGAGAATTGTTTGTGTTTTGTCAAAAGAAAATCTAAAATCCAGGATACTCTGCTTACTGTAGAAATTGAAGTGGACTTCTATGATGAAATGCTGTTAGCAATAGCCATATGTTGCTGCTACACCAGTGATAGCCTCTTATATTATCTTTCTGAGCCACTAATGAGTTCATTGCTAGGGACAGAGAAAAAGGGGTCCTTGACAGAAGTGTGTAAAGAACCCTGTTTGTCTGAATTCCTTTTCTTGATTTAGTTCCTCTGCTGCTCTTCTGTGTTCCAATTAATAATAATAATAATGCCTATTTCAAATATAGACAGCCTAAAATTCAAAATTCATATTGTGCTAGTACAATCCATTTGAGCTGACTATAGTTTAAGCTAGCAATCTGGATGCAAATCATTGGCTGCTGACACATTTAGATTGACTTCTAAAAGAAGCACAAAATAATATTGTATCTAAAGTCATTTATCTTTATAATGGAATTTTATTCCTTAAGCTTTGACCGAATTTTTTTGTAAAATACTACTTTATTTCTTTTTGGTTTAGGATTTGTTTTACGACTATTGTTTAATAAAATATTTGATTCACACATTAGTATTATACAAATCAGGGAAAAATCTACATATTTTATGTAGAATTATTCATGCTATATGTATTTCTTGTGTACTTTGTTCTCGTCTGCTTCAATTAGGGCTTTTCTCTAGAATACACACAGTGATATAAATGACAGGTCCTGATTGCCTTCTGTATGCTATTTGCAAACTTTTTGTAGTAGTTGCATAGTAGTTTAATTTGGAATAGTGATAGAGCTGGGTAATGTCCTGTATTAGTTCCACTTTCTTTCTGATTTTGTCTTTTGTTCTTCACCTTTTTGATTCTGCAGAAAGGAAGCTATTGGAATTAAACATGCAGACGGCCACTCACATTGTTTGAAGGCTTTCTGTTACAATGAAGCGAGGTGGTTTATTCTCTGTGCCAACATCCTGTGTTTAAGTGGCAGCTTTACAATCTGTTGATGTGTACTAAACAATACGAAGGACTGACTTCTGTCACTCCAGCATTATTAAACAAAAAAGAAGAGAGCATTTAGATGGGCACTAGCAACTGAATTTGTCTTGTTTATTTGCTTCTAATATTTGTCATACATTCAGGATACCTGACAAGGAAGAAGCTCTGCTCTCATAATCAAACAATGCATACTCATAATCAACCTGTATATGCTGACAGATATTGATCATTTTGGTGGCAGTTTTAAATCCCCCTCTCAACTGTGGAGATCATTTTGTGATTCTAAATGAAACTGCTAACTACCTTTTACTGTCCTGTTCGTTGTCCTTTACAGAAAGCATTTGGGATGTAAAACATAAAAGGGTGTGAAACAGGACCCTGTCCAATCCAGTTCCTAGTTTAGCCCCTAGTCTGAAGTCTGACCCTAATTTTTGGCATGTTGTATCCTATTTTTTGCTTTATTAGTGATACGCTTTTCTTTCAGACTCGATTTCTGCCAAGATTCATTTTATATATGCTCTTTCATTGTGGACACTCCCTCAACTCTGCAAAATACAGTCCTGGAAAGAATTCCCTGTTTTTGTGGGACAACCTTAACATAGACTGCCATGTAGCAGCTTTTCTCTGAAGAACTGGGTTCTATAGTGTGTTGAAGTGAGTAAGTACCATTGGTTTGACCTAAGCAGCAAGAAGTGATGATTGGTGTAAATGGGAAAAGAGACTAGGATACAAGTATTGACTATTCAGATGATACAGGGCTAGGGTCTATTAAGGATATTTATTGGAATTTGGATGCCACTCTAAATAGCCACATATTTTGGTTAAGGTTGTCGTAGTAAGGTTGCTTGACTTAACAAAGCCATGATTTTGGTATTTGCATCTTATGAATGAACAACGTTAAGATTTAATAAATCTGAAAAAAATGAATTTGCTATCTACTTCTTTGATGTCTTTGACACGAGGGGCTAAACCTATCACTGATAATTAACTTGTCCATGTCAGCCTTGATTGTGATGGAGATTTTTTGTAAGTTGCAGTTTACTTATGAGGATATGCATGGAGAACTAGAAAATAACTCCGTTCAGGATGAAGTTAATTCTCATCTCTGGATGTTGTCAGGAGAGATTAGGGACATGGAGTCCAAATGGAAGTTTTTCAAGGCCTCAGTAATGTTGCATTAATACTGTGGGTCCCTGCTGTTACAAGAACATGCTCCTTCAACAAGAACATGAGGACATAGCTGCTGACTTGATATGCACAAAACTCATACAGATTTTAAGTTTTTCTTCTTTCAATGAACAACAAAAACATGGAGAAAATTAATAAGTAGTGTGGTAAAGACACACATCTTGAGGCCGTTTTATGTTGGTGAATCTAGGTGAATGGGATTGGTAAGCTTGTTGGGTTGAATGACCTGTTCTCCTCAGAATTGTTCTAATGCTCTAACACTTTTTAATAGTACAAGCTCAGACCATTTGCACAAATTTACAACTGTAATGCCATAACAGCATCCTGATTTGAATTTGTCCAATGACACTTGCAGACAGTATAGCACCTTATATTTTGGAAATTGGGGCCCATTTTGCATTCTAAAATTCTGCAATGATTTACATATACATATGCAGATGAGTACACATCAGATAACAACAACAACAACATTTATTTATATAGCACATTTTCATACAAAAAGTAACTCAAAGTGCTTTACATAATGAAGAATAGAAAAATAAAAGACACAGTAAGAAAAATAAAATAAGTCAACATTAATTAACATAGAATAAGAGTAAGGTCCGATGGCCAGGGTGGACAGAAAAAACAAAAAAAACTCCAGACGGCTGGAGAAAAAAATAAAATCTGTAGGGATTCCAGACCATTAGACTGCCCAGTCCCCTCTGGGCCTGAGATGACTCAAATTATGAAAAAAGTGAATTTTGACACCAATTCATGAGGAACATTGTATTGCAAAAATTTAAAAAAGAAACAGGAATATGGAGGTCTCAATATAGATATAATTAATTATAATATATAGAATATTATTATATAAAAAATATAATTAATTACTATATAAGTTGCAGTTTACTTATAACTATAATAATATATTATTATTGTCACATATGAAAAAGTGTATAATGAAACATATAATAGTTTGTGAGGAATAGGATGTAGAAATTGTAATGACATCTGTTAAAGCATTCCAATGAAGCACATCCCACAAGAACTCCTGTACACCTCTCATTTGAGCAATGTAATCTATTGTAATGGATCAATTTATGTAAAGCTAGGATCACATTACATGACTTCTAGCTGAGAAGTTTCTAATGTCGTTTCCTGAGGATGTCGGATTACACTATTATAAATTGCAAATGATGACAAATTAGATAACTCTATAATGAATTTCAAGCATAGTTTCACATTTCCAAAGTATCCCTAGGTCACCCCTTTTCCTGACAGCCAATAACGTCATTTGATATTTGTTAAATGCCACCACATATGTTGTTTACAATACAGTATATAAAAATATTTGTCCATCCATCCATTTTACAACCCGCTATATCGTAACACAGGATCACGTGGTTATGCTGGAGCCATCCCAGCCAGCACACCACGCAAGGCCGGAATATTTGTACCTATCTGGGTCTTTTTCCTGTGGGATGACTCTCTACACAATGGCACTGCAGCTAATAAAAAATCAAGAGCAAAATTAGATCGGATGTAATGGTTTTTAGAGACAAGGGGACTTTACCCCCTGCTCGCTTTGCTCGCCAACCCCCAGACTTTGTGTTTCTGCCGCTCGTGTATGTGGATTTCACTTTCACCAAACAACAAATCTTATAATTCTCATGGATACGCCTCTTCATTGGGAAGAAACACTACTTTTCCCTGATGGAAACATGAATTAGATGATCTACAAGTCTTCGACTTAAAATTTAAAGCCGAACAATATCTACATACTTTTATCATATCACCTGCTGTATGTCCATATATTCAATCTCTTTTCACTGTTCCGTTATTTGACCGAGTAATAATTTCTGTTTGGTAGTGCTAATGCGATCTTTACTATCAATTTTTTGAGACTTTCGAATTTTAGTACTTTCATTATCTCTGACCTGCTCTGCATGTGCATCGATGCCAACGTTTTTGAACCTCTTTACGATATTCTACTTTGTCTTCTACACTTTGTCTTTTATTTCCGACCCCACTTGGAGCTGAGAGCGCAGGAACTGTGTCTGACAATAACGTTCAAACCAATGAGAAGTGAGTAGACCGTGGGTGTGGTTGTAAATGTTTAAGAGGAGGGCGGGACTTGTCAAAATCTCTTGGCAAAAAGTCTCATCTCGCAGAACCTGAAATTCTCTTGCAGGAGTTGAAATTATCTCCGAGAAAGTCTCGTTTCAGGATTTCCTTTTATAATAGAGAGATGTTAATTGAAAAATAAGTATAATTTTGGTATAGCATCTAAAGTGTCTGACACAGACTGAAAAACTGAATTAGGCCTATGCCTGGTATAACAGTAGACACACAGTAGATAGTAACGTCAGTATAGAAGAAAGAATGTCCTTAAATGTCACAATTTGAAAAGTCTGAAAATTAATAGAGAGGGAATCACCAAGAGTTGCAACAATGTGTCTTACAGTATTAGACAGCAAGTGAGTAACATTATCAAGGGCAGTATTTAGAGAATAAAGAATTCCTGGTACATTAGTGTAAGTTATCTTGTGTAGATGCCCTAGTAATTCATATTTTTATTTCTCAGTGTGTTTTAGTAGGTATGCATTTCTTTCCTCCACAAGTCTTGCCATGTATTCCAGGTTTTTTCACCAGTCCCCTTTAATTGTCAGTAATGGATTGACAACCTTAATTTGCTGGCCTATAGAATATGGCTATCCAAATATCCATTCATATAATTAACCAGATAATAAGCCAGTTTTTTTCCCTTAAAGTGTTGTGGATAGTTAATGCCTCTTCCACTGGCAAAAGGCATGATTCACCAGACATGAAACAGTACCTCCTTAACTTTGCTTCACAGCTACATTTTGCATACTTCCTGGATTATTAATTAATTACATTCTGCATAACTACAAATATCCATTTATTTTTTCCTATTTTCCTTATTTCATATGGTTCATAGAATATTCATAAGATGAAGTTAAACACATTTTCTATAAACTAATGGTTCATAAGGTTTTAGTAAAACTGTATACCTTTTCTAGGAAATAACTGGTTATTTAGTACAACATTCTAGCAAAGGTGTATATAATGTCTGACCTTTTTCTAGTGAATGAAAATGTTTTTGTATTTTTCATAATCGCAGGTCATTCTTGGTCTGCACATGTGAATGTAAATATCTAATAACGTGCTAAACTGGACAATGATAAGTAAAATGTAACGTATAGAAGGCGCTCCCATATTCTCTTAATGGTGTACCGTACTACAGACCAATGCTTTTTAAGAATACATTTAACCTGCAGATGTGCTCATGCTATCTAAATCACAAAAGATAGCATTCCAAAAATAGCAGCAGAGGGCCTCTGACCTCTCCTGGCATTAAAAAAGCAGACCTATGAAAGTTAAGCATTCCTGTCTCCTGTATCATGTGTGGAGGAGTGTGCAAATCTCATACATGGAAATGTGGGAGTGGTCTGTAGCAAAAATGCAATTTCAATAATTCAAAGCAGCTGAAAAATGAAGGAGGAATAACGGCCGATGCAGAACAGAGAGTCTGTAAAAAAGCACCCTGATGAGGTGGATTGCATCACTTTTTTTAACCTGAAGGATCAGGGAATTGGATGTTGTGCACTGAAAGAGAACATTGCTGCCATCTGCTGGCTGAAATAGTGAAAGGGTCTAATATGTGTACCAGTGTCAGATAAATCACAAAAACAATATTTTATTGACATTTCTAGTGATCACTCATTGTATTTGTAAATATCTTTCTCTATTAATTTTCAAATAATGGGTAAAGTCCATCCATTCTGGGTACTGTTTTTTCTTAATATTTTTAAGATGTTCAAACCAAGTAAATGAAAAAAAATGGATAGGTGTGTTGCCAAAGTTCAGAGAAAGAATGGAAGGATTGCTTTATTTCTTGAAAACAGAGTAATGGAAAATGTTATGACTGATCATTTCACGTTTTATACGGATATCACTAATAATTGTGAACCATGAAAAGTATAAAATTTAAAATAAAAATATTTTTTCCTTCATTTTGAATTAGTACATTTAGGAAGGGACTGAAATTTGAAGCTTATAGCATAAAAAGCATGAATCATTGGTGCAACTATAAACAAAAATAAACAAGTTATTTCAGACCATGATGATTGATTTTAGTGTGGTTGTCACTTTCCTTTTCCATAGATTTTTCTGTGCTTTGCAAATGGTTGCCATTGATTAAATGTAAACTGTTTTTGTACTGCAGTGCATTAAAGAAATGGGACTGCTAATTCAAGTGTGCTGTCTTATAACTCTTTCTTTGAGATCACAGGCTTAACGAGTATGCTGAGATTTAGTACTATGTTTCCAGTTTTTAAAATAATGTAAACTTTTACTCAAGGTCAATCTCTGTCTTTTGGTAGTTCTGTCATTTTCTAGTAAAGTGTTCCTTAACAATGGCATATATTTTGCTAGCACCCTTTCTTTTAATATTAGCTGAGCTCAAAACATTTTCATAATGTTGTGATGTGAAATTTTGCATACAAGTTGATAAATACAGTATTTTGTATGTCTTTATTTATAACTTTGGCCAAGCACTGTAATGTTAGTGCTACATTAGTGAGAAACATTCATGTTTACCCCCCTTTTAGGAATGGGTCTCTTTGGATTTTACGACAGGGTTTGGGAGAAGTGCCTCAAACCAGTTTGGCAAGTGTTTCTCTACAAAAGTCTCTCTCTCAATCCCCGCAGGAAAGCCAGGTGGCCTAACTGCCAAGCTTTACCTTAGCATATAGTTTGGAGGGCAGGTGTGAAGGTGTTCTGTTCCCTCATTGGTCTGAAGTATGGAATTATGGCTGTTTGGAAATGGCTTGTATCAAAAAGCTTTAAGTACCACGATGACCTACTGGCTCTAGGGGTTGGACAGAAAACCTATAAATTTGCTTGCTTTACCTCACTCTCTCTCTTACCAAACTGATGAAAGACCATCACACATCATGAACTGAAAAGGACAACACAATGAAGAGCACAGCTCAGCAGCCATATTGAGACAGGCAAGCGGCCTGTTCTGAAGAAAGCTGACACCAAAATGATGCCGTAACTAGAGATATTTTAAGTAACTAACAAGTCTGTGTGTCACCTGAAACTACACATCACCATTTATCAGGTTGTATGGTTGCCAGTATTCAAATGTACTTTGCATATTGTTATAATTTATTAATATTATCAATAATACATTGTTTAAATTGTAACTTAACTTCTGTTTGTCTTTTACTACACCTAATTGCCAGAGGTTATAGATGTAGAAGGGAAGGTGGGAAGAAGTTATATACTACAATACCTTATAAACAGTGGTAAGTCTGAGATTTGAAGCATTCGACAAAGGCTACATATTAATAATACAATAGGCGAAAGTAGAGCAATATAATACTCCACCAAGACAAAACACATAACACCCCCAATCCCCCAAAGTCCAACACATTACAAATGATTAAAATACGGTAATTGGATGGTATGGTGCAGCTTGTACTCATGTAGGCTTGCTTTCATGTCTATTAAGTTGGTGGCTCAATTAAGTGAAATATCATGTTTCATTTCCAAAAGTCAAGAAAGAGTGAGGTTTTGCCTTGAATTATAGTTATAAAAGTATATAATGATACATCTGTCAAGAAGCTGCATTTAGATAATTAATTTGTTTTCATTTATGTTACAAAATCAGATATTTTTGTCTAAATTCTCCATATACTGTAAGTACTGTTGAGGAAAATGATCTATTTCTATTTATTTGTATGTGAAGAAGTATGTGAATATTTGTTTTCAGTAACTGATGTTCAGCAAAAACTACAACTAAATGTTTCCAGTAACTTAAATGAATTTAGAAATTTTGGTAATTTTTTTTTTGTATGTACAAATTTAGGAATTTTAAAGATCGAGGTAGAAGTCAAAACACCCAGATAGAGTCTGAAAACAATGTGATTGTAGGTGGTCTCAGATGATATAAAATGTATTGGTCTTACCCTATGGGAAATTCTGCACCTCAGAGAGTGAAGGAAGTAGATCTGGGGGCAACTGGCTAACCTTACAAATTTTGGAAAATTGCAAGTTGTAGCAAACAGTTTACTACAACACTACTACATCCTATGAAGTACTACTTGGACAATATTACACTGTAGAAAGTTGTAAAGTCCAGTGATAATGGGAAGAAAACAGCAATTTGCAAATAAAATGATGCAGAACATTACTACTGTTAGAAGTATAGGTCTTTTATTTAGTGTAATTGCAAAAAATCAAAGGGTCAGTGAGTATGGTGTCCTACACAAGAAGAAGAAACTGATAGGATGAAGGGGAAGATCAGTTTCAGCAACTGAAACAGTATTGGATGCACTAAAATTAGTTTGAAAGTCTTTTGAATATACACAAATAATCCTAGCATTGATGAAAGATGGAAGAATGGCTATTGCTATTTTGACAAAGTTGATGGTAGGTAGCCCTTAAAAAAACAATTGGTTCTTCCTCTGTTCACCCTCACCTCTTGCATGCAAGTTCATGATGCCAGTTTGCCTTATATGTTAGTGACAACATGATCAGCAACACATTCCCCAGTGCCATTTGCTGATCCAAATCAGTATTCTACCTAAGAGTTCATTGGCAGCCATACACCTAGGCCATTACTGCTTAGCAATACAGAAGTGTTTACAAGTTAGTGCTTGCTTTATAGCACCACTTAGCAACTGAGTCAAATCACGAAGGCCAGTTGGTATTGCATCCAGCTGCAGTCTGCAAAAACCTGAGATGGTGTTTCTCTTACAGGTACAGCCTGCTGACACTAGAATGAAATCTAGATTTGAACTGACTGAGCTCATATGGTATTGCCAAAACTGCTTCTTTCTCATTTGCTGACAGAGTAAGCAGACTTGAGGAAACACTACTACATACATTCCACATCATAACTTCATGCAAACCAACTTAACACGCATGCTAATGTTAACACTTTTTGTAAAATTCTTAGCAATAATTATCATAAACTGTAATTAAATTTCCTTATAGTTTATTAAACTAACCTGCCTAGCTTTATAACAAAATATGTTGCTTATTGCTATTTTTTTATTCGGTTTCTTAAAATGAAAATGAGACATGCACTTGTCCTTGGAAGTGATCAGTCAGGATAGGGTGCTTGGGCCAAAGAGAGGGAAGGAGCAGGGGCAGTAGGGTGAGCTACTGTAGACGCATCAGTGTACGTCTCTGTGTTGCATGTCAAATATAAATTCTTGCTTTTGCATATAAAGTGCTTTTTAAATAAGTGTTTAGGGATTTATGTAGTAACACATCCTTGAGGCTGAAATGTTATGAGGGTATGAGAAAATGAAACCCGAACATATAAGACTTAAAAGCACTTGGTGCTACAATTTAATCTACTATCACAGCTTTAAATTAAGACCATCAACCTTATTAATGGAGGTTCACATTATAAATGGCAGGAAAAAAAGGACACAGTGCAGTTTAAGGTTGAGTGACCCTAAATTAATGCTTTGTACAAAGGTAATATACCACCATTAAAAATACTCTGCCTAACATCATGATTACTGAAAAATTCATTTTCTTATTTGGACTCTATAATGTACTAATTGGCTTATATCTGTATTCTTTGAGGGCTGCAGTGGTAGCGCTGCTGCCTCACAGTAAGGAAACCTGGGTTAGCTTCCTGGGTCCACCCTGTGTGGAGTCTGCATGTTCTCTCTCTCTCTGCATAGGTTTCCTCCCACAGTCCAAAGACATGCAGGTTAGGCGTATTGGCGATCCTAAATTGTCCCTAGTGTGTGCTTGATGTGTGGGTGTGTGTGTGTGCGCGCCCTGTGGTAGGCTGGCGCCCTGCCCAGTGTTTGTCCCTGGCCCACCCTGTGTTGGCTGGGATTGGCTCCAGCACACCCCCCTGACCCTGTGTTAGGATATATAGCGGGTTGGATAAAGACTGACTGTATTCTTTAAATACATCACAGATTAAATTGTATTCCACTTTCTTTAGATTAATGTTTCATAGGAAACTAGAGGCCAATTTTAGTTAGTTTTACACTGGGCCAGCATAATTATTTGGCCCTGCTTGAATGGTAGGAGTGATTCAAGCATATGCTTTCAAAATATATGTTGACTGATTTCATTTAAATAATGCCTCTAAGATCTGTCTATTAGTTTTTATCACTGAGGCTGTTTTTGCAGAACTGCTTGGTTTAGAAGAAGTAATTACATTTGCAACATAAAGTGTTTTAGTCCTAATGTCCCATATTTCATTTGACCTCATTTTCTCCTTAATACATCCAAACTTTTTTTTTTTTTTAATATTATATTGATAATAATGTGCATATAGACACACCTGCATTCATCTTATAGCTCACCATTTCACCAGGATATACTGTATACATATACCACTATTTAAACATTGCATGCACTTCTGGTGTTGGATTGTTTAGGGTTTAGGCAAGGAGTGATGTTTTGTTTTGTACTGACTTTGAGGTCTTTCTGGAAAGAATGGATTTATAATCATTGAAAAGTATGATCAAGGTCATCCTTCCAAATGTTGTAGCACACAGTACAGGGGAGGAAGTGGCTTCACTCACCCATTAAATTGAGTGTCATTTCTCATTCAGTAAGGGATATTAAACCATTGGGAGGGGGGTTACTAAATCAGAAATGGAGAGTGCACATCAGAGGCATAGACAAAGATTTTGACAGATGATAATCTCAACAAAAGATATCTCTTTTAAAAACATTATACATTAAAATTTATTTTGTGTACTTACATGGGCCCAATAAAACTGAAAGCAAAACCAACCTGCAATACAGTATATATTTACCTTGACGTCTAAAACCTAATTTTTTTATTAGGTCTTTAAATCTTTATTATTTAAAGACTACTTTGTAATGGAAAATATTTGGTGTAAATAATGCCTGCAAAGACATTAAGGATAAGATAATTCAAGTATGTCCTAAATAAAAACGTCATGGTTTTGTTTTTTTGCTTTGTACCTTGTGTGGCTCCAAGTGGCCCTACAATGTAATAAATGTATGTAGAAAATCGAAGCATTAATGGATAGATGAGTAGATTTTAAGTAAACCTGCATATGCAATAAATAATTATATGCAATATATTTACTAGATTTGTAGAAAGTGAACAACAAACATTTATTTGTCAGAATGAGTTGATTATTGACAAATAACAATGTGGTTTTGTTAAAAAATAATTACAGTCATATGAAGAAGTTTGGGAACCCCTCTCAGCCTGCATAATAATTTACTCTCCTTTCAACACAAAATATAACAGTGGTATGTCTCTCATTTCCCAGGAACATCTGAGTACTGGGGTGTTTTCCAAACAAATATTTGTAGTGAAGCAGTATTTAGTTGTATGAAATTAAATCGGATGTGAAAAACTGGCTGTGCAAAAATTTGGGTACCCTTGTAATTTTGCTGATTTGAATCCAGGTAACTGCTCAATACTGATTACTTGCAACACCAAATTGGTTGGATTAGCTTGTTAAGCCTTGAACCTCATAGACAGGTGTGTCCAATCATGAGAAAAGGTATTTAAGGTGGTCAGTTGCAAGTTGTGCTTCCCTTTGACTCTCCTCTGAAGAGTGACAGCATGGTATCCTCAAAGCAACTCTCAAAAGATCTGAAAACAAAGATTGTTCAGTATCATGGTTTAGGGAAAGGCTACAAAAAGCTATCTCAGAGGTTTAAACTGTCAGTTTCAACTGTAAGGAATGTAATCAGGAAATGGAAGGCCATAGGCACAGTTGCTTTTAAACCCAGGTCTGGCAGGCCAAGAAAAATACAGGACCGTCATATGCGCAGGATTGTGCGAATGGTTACAGGCAACCCACAGATCACCTCCTGCTAGAACATCTTGCTACAGATGTTGTATCTGTACATCATTCTACAATTCAGCGCAATTTACTCAAAGAACATCTGTATGGCAGGGTGATGAGAAAGAAGCCCCTTTGCACTCAGGCCACAAACAGAGTCACTTGTTGTATTCAAATGCTCATTTAGACCAGCCAGATTAATTTTGGAATGAAGTGCTTTGGACTGATGAAACAAAAATTGAGTTATTCGGTCATAACAAACAAGAACAACACCACATTCCAAGAAAAACACCTGCTAACTACTGTCAAATTTGGTGGAGGTTCCATCATGCTGTGGGGCTGTGTGGCTAGTTCAGGGACTAGGGCCCTTGTTAAAGTAGAGGGTTGGATTAATTCAACCCAATATCAACAAATTCTTCAGGATAACGTTCAAGCACCAGTCACAAAGTTGAAGTTATGTAGGGGTTGGATATTCCAGCAAGACAATGACCCAAATCACAGTTCAAAATCTATAAAGGCATTCATGCAGAGGGAGAAGTACACTGTTCTGGAATGGTCATCACAGTCCCCTGACTTGAATATCATCGAAAGTCTATGGGATGATTTGAAGCAGGCTGTTCATGCATGGCAGCCATCAAATTTAACTGAACTGGAAAGATTTTGTATGGAAGAATTGTCAAAAATACCTCAATCCAGAATCCAGACACTCATCAAAGGCTATAGGAGGTGTCTAGAGGCTGTTATATTTGCAAAAGGAGGTTCAACTAAGTGTTGATGTAATATCTCTGTTGGGGTGCCCAAATGTATGCACTTGTCTAATTTTGTTATGATGCATATTACATATTTTCTGTTAATTCAATAAACTTAATGTCCCTGCTGAAAGGCTACTGTTTCCATAAGGTATGTCATATATTAAAAGGACGTTGCTACTTTGAAAGCTCAGCCAATGATAAACAAAAATACAAAGAATTACGAGGGATTCCCATACTTTTTCATATGACTGTATTTCTTGATGAGAGCTTATTCTTTCTCAGAATAAATTTAATTTGGTTAGAAGATTAGATTTGTATCTTTTTTTCAGTGTGAGAGTAAGGTAATTCAACAAAAGGTGAATTTTGTATAACCTTTTTTAATTAATCTTTTTCGGCATGCCAGTAATTGTGGAAGGGACTATATATTTATGAAGAAGTTTATCTTTTTGCTGGTAGACAGCTTTTTGTATATCAGTAATTTGTTCCTTAGGAGAAGCATTAAATCATGAAAGGAATTAATATTGTGACAAACACCCTATTGCTCTGCTGTTAGGACCACAGGAGATGTTGCCAAAGCAACAACTCCGCAGGATCTTTGTGATTTGTCATTGGCTTAATCTCATTGGCTGCTAATGCTCTTTTCTTTCTTACCATTTTCTCTCAGCCTACTGATCAATTTCCATCTCTGGGTTAATCAGGACTCTATCTACTTCTTTATTTCTAGACTATCTTTGAGTTAGGGAAAGGTACTATATAAATAAAATACATTATTATTATTAAATATAATGTTTGTTAAGCTACAATGAATGATGTCATCATTGGACACATATTAAGTTGTGCTGTGCATATCTAGCTGGCCATTTATACAGTTAAAATTACAGTTCAAATGTATATTTTTAAATTATGATTTTCCCTTGACATTATCTATAATTAGTTGCTCATTATAGTGACTTCTCTCCCCAGTAAGCTTGTGTAAACATAACAGTGTAAGTCAGTACTCCATTTTCTTCTAATGTTCACTATCTAATGTAGATAGTGCCCAAATAAATTTTAGCAAAACATGCCCAGTACTATCTTAAATATGGGATGATGGCATCACATTGACTTTCTGTATCCTTTCACTAAAACATCTTCCCATGCCCCTTGGACTAGGAGGTATTAAAATAAAATATTCAGAAGACAAAAATAGTACCAGGGAAAATTACAGTAAAAATTATCCTGTCCACATATGACATTCTTTTAAATATGTGAATTAATTTACTGAAATACAAGTCAGATTACTATGAAGGGTATTTTGGAATGTTTGCAATAATATAAAACTGGTCTCTGGACTTTTGGCCTTTATTTAGTAAAACCGTTTTGTACATTAGGTTTATCTTGATGCTGTCTCTTACTGTTACTATATTACTGAATATTTTTGTGAGACATTTTTCTGCATTGCATAACTAATGTTATATTTTTGTGACAAGATACTTTTTTTGTTTTCTTTAATCACGTTTTCGTCAAAGTTAGCATGTCACACTTTTGAATGTGCACATAACATCTGTGCTTTGCTGCAGCTGGCTAAAAAGCTATATGACAGTGGTTATTAACATTTTTCTGAATGCAACCCCATTTTATTTACTTGTGCTCCAGTAGCTTGACCATAATACAATCCTTCTTGTGGTTTTGAGTAGTAATTTGGATTTTGGTGAGAATGGAGGCATCACAGTTTTCACTTAGTGATGGATGTACAAAGGACACTCCAATAAAGAATTTGTGTCTATAGAACACTGAAATACACTTCTTGAACAGCCGGCATACATCCTTTTTTAATAATAGTTAGTGACATTTTTAACACTAGAATTACCAGAGCCACTGGAACAACTTGTAAATCCAGCCCACCTTAAATCCCTTTGCACCTCACTGTCAGCGTCTTTTATCTTCTAAATGTGTCGATAAGCCTAAGCGGCAAACAGCCTGCTATACCGTCTACAACAATATGTGTAAACACATTGTTAAAACAGAAACGTTTTTCATGTTTTAGTACATAACAAAATGTAGACACGAACTGTATAATGTGTGAAGGCTGATGGCCAAATATCAAATAAACACTTTCACAAAAGGTGCAAGAACAATATGACAACTTCCATGGTGTAGCGGTAAGATCCACGGACTTATAATCCGTGCTCCCCAGCAAATTTACCTCTTTGAGTAGTGAGCTGCTCTTATTGTTAATATTATACAATAAAAAACATACATATGATTTGTGTCTGTACCAGCCAGTGTAAATTTATACTACTTGTAAAAGTTAGCATATTTTTTTTTTTTTTTTTACTTCTCTCAGTCACGATCACAATACAACACCCACCCCTGCCCCAGATCTGACACGGTTACTTTTTATCTGAAACTGGGAATAACTGTAGATGTGAGTGGTGTTTTGAGACAATGGAACTGGAAATTCTGTGATCTGGAGGGATAAAAGCCGACAAACGCTGGTGAATCTAACTTCTTTGTATCTCACCATCACTTGATTTTTTTTTTATTCAGTTTTATTGAGTGTTCCTGCTCACGTTGAATTAGTGTGCACCTTATGGTCCATGATGGCAAAGTGTACATTGCAACAGGTACACATGTCGTTTAAAAAGGACGGTCCTTGCGTGTGTGTGAACTGTTAACATTTGAATTTGATGATTGAATATAGCAGGCAGAACTTACCTCTCTGTACTATTCTTTCCTCTGCATGTCCTGGAGTACAAAAGAAACACCACCATACAGCAACATGTGGGGACTTGCAAAATCTGGAAAAAAAGGTGGAGGGGGCGGTTGTAAGTATTGTGATCGTGACTGAGAGAATAAAAGTGAAAAAAAATTACAAGTACTATAAATGTACACCTACACTTACAGACAAAAAACAATTATATGTGTTTATTGTATAATATTAAAAATAAGAGCAGCTCATTACTGAAAACGGTAAAGATAGGAGGCAGTCAGGATCGAACCAGGGGCTCTTGAGTACATGTCAGCAATTCTTACTGCTATGCCACGGAAGCTGTTGTATTGTCCTTGAACCTTTTATGAAAGTGTTTTTTTGATCTTTGGACTTCAGGCTTCACACATTATATACTTTATGCCTACATTTTTTGATTTATTACTAAAATATGAAAAATGTTTTTGTTTTAACAATGTGTTTACACAGATTATTTTAGAAACGGAACACACGTGAAATGCACGTGTTCCAATAACAATTTATTATTTCCACTCTAAAACTCCAGCACTTCATTCCCAGATAATCAAGGCATGTGCTGGTTGACATTTTTGCACGTTCTGCGGCGGTGGGGGGGATGGAATAGTAGGCTGCTTGTCTTTAACAGCACATTTACAGGACAAATGACTGTGACGGAGAGGTGTGAAGGGATTTAAGGTGGGCCGGATTTACGAGTTTTTTTCGTAGGCTATGGTAATTCTGTGTTAAAGTATAAAATTACCCACTTCCAAAGTGTTTTCTCCAAGGTGTTAAACTTGATTGCATATATTTTGCAATTAATGGTTCAGTTGTATGTAGTTATTTTCATCTGAAGAAAAAAGAAATTTAAAAACCAGGCAATGGTATGACATAAAGCCAGGTAAATTAGATTACAAGAAAATTCACATATTGTATGAATGATAGTGACGTTACTGAGAAGAGCTTATCGATGAAGTTTTGATAAGTCTAAATATATGAACAGTGCACTTTCATATTCAACTGTTATGACTAGTGTTATTTTAAAAGGTTTAAAATGTATTTTTATTTCTATTTATTCTACTTATTCTTAATGAGTTATTTTTTTAAGTTGTGCTCTTGAGCCTTATTTTATCGCTTGTTTAAAGGCATTAAAACATTTCAAAGGTTATAGTTTGTGATGCAATGGACTCGATGTTTATCTATGGTTGATTTGTGACTTATATCTGATGTTGCCAAGATTGGTCCAGTTCCTTGTGACCATATATCTTGAGATAGGTAGGCAGATGGGTTATGTTGTGTGTGTTTATAATCAGTTGTTGATCAAAATATGTACTGTATACTTAGAGTAAAAGGTAATATGAAAATGTTTGTCAAAAGGTAATGAGATATTATTAAAATAAAAAAAAACATACCATGGATGTAGAATTCTATTCTTCCAGAGCAAAAAGTACTGGTAGTCCCCAGGTTATGGACATCCGACCAACGACTTACGAACAGGGCCACAGCTGTGATGCATGCGCCTCAGTAACTGCTGCTTCGTCATCTTCGGTCTGGGGATGCTGCAAGCGGTGGCTGGACGGAGGCTGGAGGGGGGCCATTTTGCTGCTTGCGCAGTGTAGTGTCACTTGGGCGGCTCCTGGCAGCAAACGGTGACCTGTGGTCCATAGTCACCGGAGCCACAGTTAATGCTTGTGTGCAAGATGGAGGCTTAATGGGGCGGTTCGCTGCGCGTCCACTACGCCGCCGCAGCTACTGCTCCTGACTGCACGCAGGCTGAATGGAATGGAGGGGGGGTGTTTTAATGCCCGCCCACCACACACTGCTGCCCTGTTCATTCTTGGTGTGCGGCTGGTACTGCTGCAAGTGGTGACCTGGCTGTGGCTGAACGGAGGCCATTGAGGGTGAATATGGCGGCAGGGGGGGTAGCATTATAATGTGCCTCTGCTGGCTGCCTGTTGAATGGGGGTGGTAGCGGGCAATTCACTACCCGCCTTTGGCTGCACCGTGTTTGTTGTTGGTGGGCGGACGCTGCAGGCAGCATACTGTAGTGGAGGTGACTGTCTGGTGGGCGGGTGGTAAACCACCCCACACTGCCCCCAGTCATTCTCAATAGCAAGCCTGCTTGTACTGTTACGCACATAGCAGGAAGTTGTCTGTTGTCAGTACACCAGATGTGCTGACGAGGGGTTCCTTCCTGCTGTGATAGCATGTACAGTGCTGTGCAGAAGAGCTCATCTTAACTTTTTGTCTTCACCCTTCAAGAATGTCTCTGAAACACAAATGTGATGCAAGTGCTGGTGATACAGTAAAGAAGAGAAAAACCATCACCATTGAAAATAAAGTAGAAATAATAAAAAGGTCAGAGAGAGGTGAAACTCCACTATTCATCGGCAGAGCACTCGGTTTCAGTCGGTCAACAATAGCATTTATTAAAATAATGTACCTCTACCGACTTACATACAAATTCAACTTAAGTACAAACCTACAGTTCCTATCTCGTACGCAACCCGGGGACTGCCTGTACTTAAATAATAATTTTGCCCATTTTACAGGTACTATACACAACTTTCTTATATTGGAGGTAATAGTATTTAAAGAAAGAATTGTTGTACATTTACTGTACCTTGATAAGACAAAGAAAAATGAACCTCAAGAACAACTAATGTTGTATTCATTCATGTTATACATTTTTTTAGTGCATTAAATGGAAATGTGATATAATGTGATAATAACACTGTGTTTATTTGTTTCAGCTGAAGCAGACATAGGACTTTTCCCATATGGATCTCTCCCACGTAAAAAGAAGGGGCTTCATGGCCTTCGTCCAGTTCACAAGTCAAAGCCACACCTTCCTATCGGATTACCACAAGACTTCAGACAGATCTCTTCCATTATTGACGTAGATATTCTTCCAGAGACACATCGTCGTGTCCGTTTACACAAACATGGCACTGATATGCCTTTAGGCTTTTACATTCGAGATGGAGTAAGTGTGCGGGTCACACCCCAAGGATTGGAGAAGGTGCCAGGTGTCTTCATATCCCGATTGGTTAAAGGTGGGCTAGCTGAGAGTACAGGCCTACTAGCTGTAAATGATGAGATCTTGGAGGTGAATGGAATTGATGTTGTGGGAAAATCCCTGGATCAAGTGACAGACATGATGGTGGCTAATAGCCACAATTTGATTGTGACTGTGAAGCCAGCAAATCAACGGAACAATGTGGTACGTAGTAGCAAGGCATCAGGCAGTTCTGGTTTCTCAAGTGACTCAACTCCCAGCCCAGCGTCCCATTATATCAGTAACTGCAGTACACATGAAGGAGAGAGTGATGATGAGGGAGACTTGATCATTGAGAATGACAGCTTACCACCATACCTTGCATCAGGTTTTATGGATGGTGACCATCAGAGTCTCCTTCAGCACTTTCAGCAAAGTTTTTCTCTTCATAGTTCACTCTCTGACAGCAAAGCCTCACTGAGCTCCACAAACACTCACAATGGGAGCCCCAGCAAATTTAGCACCAGTCAGGAGAGTATGAGAGAAGATGGCAATATTCTTACCCTCTAACAAACTGGATTATCATGCCTGAAAAGAAAGACTGACTGTGCCCTTTTTAGGAGATTGCATTGAGATGACCTGTTCTGTCAAAGCTAGAGAATACATCAAGCAGTTTTTTGTCTCTTCCAAAATAAGAAAACTTAATCAACAACCAGAATATTTAAACCCCAAAATCAATGGCTTGTTAATTTTTGGGGATGCATCCTTGAAGGACTACAAGAGAAATGTTTCTTAGTCCTTCAACAATCATGATTGGTGTCCTAACATCACACTTTTTTTTTTTTTTTGACCATTCACAAATTATTGTCAAAGTGGTGTTTATGATTTGGGGAGACTACAAGAAACCTTGAGTTCTAAATTTTTGTACTTGATACTGTTCTGTGGGGTTTTATTTCTTTTCTCCAGCCAGACAAGACCACTAGTGACTAAGCCTTAATTTTGATTGTACAGCCATTCTGTAAACATGTTTGACACCATTGCTTTTATATAGTTAAAGTTAGGCTAAGTTATAGACAGGTGAAGCATGATGTTTCACATCTCTGACATATAAATCACTACTCATTTTAATCTGTAGTACTTTGACCAACATTTACATAAGTCTGTGCTTGTCCCTGTCTTACACCAAAGGCTGCTGGGATAGGCCCTGATTCCCTGTGTATGTCTGTAATGGAAAATGCTTGCCAGGTAAATGAATATATAAATAAACACACAGTATGTGTGCTTACTCAAGCAAACTGGATAGGCTTTTATCTTAGCTGTATGCAAATTATGCCCCACAGTTTTATTATATTTATGAAAATGTTTTGTCCTGTAAGTTGTCATTGAAATATATTCCTTTTATTAGGTACAGTATATTCTATATATTTATACATATAAAATAACAAACATAATAACTGGTACTGCCATCATGGATAGTCTTAGCTCATTCATATACTTATTGCTTTATTCTAATCTATTGGCGTGGTTTGAATTTGAGAAGTAATAAAATATAAGAAAGCACACAAATAATTGGCACGCTAGTCTGCTTTACAATGTTTTCCCACTGCTTAGCTATAAATTAGTCAAGTTTGATTTAGGTTCAGACACTCACATTTCAAGATGAAATGTTATTTTTATATTCATATTCCGACAATAACATTTGTTAAATCTTGATTTAATATTAATTTCTATGATCATCATTTTAATTATGCATTTTGCTTGCTGAATGCCCAAAATAAGAACAATATATAAAATGCTATTTGATATTAAAACTGAATTTGGAGATTTTTTCAAAGATTTATTGATGCTGATTAATTATTTGCAGTTTCTTTTAATTTTAATGGTTTAATTTTATACATTTTCTAATAGTTTGAGATAGGGGCTGGCTTCCAGGATTACACAAACACAGTATGAAGAGATTTCCTTGTTTAAGATAATGCATATATAAAATATTATAACAGACAACCTTAGTGTAATACCCTAACTCTGCTTTACAAAGTTTTGCGCTACTTGTCTTTTATAAAGGGCATATGGCTTTAATTTCTAGAAATCCCTAGGCATTACCATGTCATGGCCCCTAGCAGGCATATGAGCACAACTGCCCCAAGAAACCACCCTTTCAGTTATATGCACATGCATCAGAGTCTATATTCTCACAGTCTAGGGCTTTCCTTGAATAGGCTGTCCAATTTGGATTTTCCTCTGTTTCTGCAAACCTCGATAAAAGGAAATTTAATATATACAGAAAACATAATTTAGTGTTTTTTCCTGGTTGAAAGGCAAAGAAAGTCTGATATAAAGTGATTTGCATGTCAGAGATAACTGCTAGGGCACTAACTTCTTTTTCCAGAGATATATGAAATGTTTCTGAAATAATATATAGGTTACCGATATAGTTTTTAAAGTGTTAGATAGGATAATACTAATGTTCCACAAATATGTAAAAAAAAGGCTGTGCTACTTTAAAGTAAAGGAAACAATGCTCTATGCAGAGGGGTTCATCCTGCAAAACAGTGAGGTTTACTGTTGTTCCCTGTTCATTAACATTACAAAGGACCTACAATACAGTAAAACTTTTATCATAATTGTGGACATCACAAGGCGTATATCAGACATTTTGTGACTGACAGTTGGATTTGAGCATTTGTGTTGTATTTGTTAGAAGGGCTGGACAAAATGGCCTGCAAAGCACTTTCTGTCATTCCAGATCTTACCAAGAATTTTATTTGCTACCTCTTTTTACTCACAAGGATCAGGTATGGTGTATGTTACAGCCTCTGAAATACTGTTTGTGAGGCCTTCTTACAATGGATGTTGGCTTCAAATGGTACACTGCACTGCAAAAATGTATTTTGCACAAGTTTTAAATGAAAGCTTTTGCACCATTTTTTCTTTGGTTCAAAGTGTATGGGCACATTACAGATCTCAAAATGTAAGTGACATTTGAATACACTTATGGATAAAATCCTTAACAAGGACAAATACAGCTGCTGATGTGTACTCCTGTTTAAAGAAGAATTTTAATGAAGGAATATATTTTTTTGTTCATCAAAATATTTTTTTGTTTATAACTGGAACCTCGACTATCTGATCCTTTTTTTTTTTTCGTTTCTCCTTTGCAAATTTACAACCACTTTTTTCATTTTCCAATTACTGATTGGTGAAATCTTTGTCAAAACTGGTTTTATATACTGCTGTCTCATGAGTTGTTCTTGCAAAAGAAAAATTTTAGACTACCAGTACAGACTTTCTGTTGCCAGTTGCCTAATATGAGTTTCCCTAAATTAATGTGGAGTTGAAATCTAATATAAAAACATAATCTTGCATTAGATTTACACAAGAGTGCTGCTGATTTGTAGATATTTGATTCTGGGTTAAAAATTTACCCCATTCACCCCTGAGTGGAATTTGCACATTCAATCCATTTTCCCATTGTTTTCTCTGCAACAGCTTGATTTTCCTCCTCTTTCACTCCAATGATATGTGTATGTGGTTAATATTACCCTGTGATGGAAAGTCATCCTGTCTAACGTTGCCTTGGAAAATTAATGTATTGATTTGCATGATGCACATATGTATTCTGAGTGACTTGCAAGGCAATAAAAATGCCCAATTTATATACACACAACTGATGGCAAGACATTCAAGAACTTAAGTTGACACTTTTCATACAGTTTGAACATTAAATGGAAAGTTATAGTGATAAGCCTTGGGACTGTTTGTATGTATGTGTCTACCTTTTGAATGTTTCTTCCCATCAAAACACAAACTGTGCAGCACATGGGTGGACAACAGCTATTCATTTGCTGGACAGTTTCTGTTTTTTCTTGGTTTTGTCCTAAAATTGATCTGAGAGCTTCCATTGGTGTATAAATGGGTAAAAAGTTAATTGGGCTTAGGGTTATTAGTTTGGACTTGACTCTGGTTAGCAGCCAAATACTAAATCAATTTTTAAATGATTTGTTTAATTTTTGAGTCAAAGTTTTGTATTATAATATTAATACAACTTGTGCAGTACAGATTTAACCTTGAAGCCATTACAGCACAAAGCCTGGCAGATTACTGACTTTTATCACTACTGTCTATCCGAAAATATTAGTTTTGAGCAAAACCTATCCATTCCCTCCATCCTTCAAATTCCCCACTTTGATTTACTGTATTTCCACAAAGGTTTGGCCAACATGAGACTTGTACTGGCTAGTCAATCTTGTTTTTTATTATTAAAAACCAGACCTCTAGGTGATATCGTTATGGGGCTCATTGGGAGAATAAACTTTGCTAAAGCACAATTGCATACTTATGGGAGGTGATATACTGATTTTCTTGTTTTTATTTGTAACTATGAGTTTTACGTTTGCACATGCTGGAGTATGTCACTAGGTCTCATTTACATTCTTTTTTTTCTGCATTCTTCAAATTGTTTTGTTTTTTTCACCAAGATTGTTTAATTACCAGTAAATAATCAGATTCTCAATTCCTATAATATTTACAAGTTTTTCCAACTTTATAACGCATTTATAACTAAGATAAAGTCACCATGCCCTTGACTATAAACGCCAGGGCTATTAAGACCTGTCCTTTTGGGTACTTGAATGGTCTGTTTGGAGGGACCATGCTAATTCAATGATATTACATCCACCAGATTTAACAAAAGCTATTGGGAGTGCAAGACAGGACAAAGGCAGACACTTTATAGAGGTTCAGAATGTTAACTTTACTTCTGAAGAGACTCTGTAAAGTAAAAAATGCCATACGGTGCAGTGTATCTGCAATATTATAAACTGTGACTTATCATAATGCACACAATATTTAAGATATTCTAACAGAAATGTTAAGGCGAGCCAAGAATATAACTTTTTATTTTCTTTTTACTGTGATGTCTCCATTTAGAAACCCAGAGTTTGCTCAACTGTTATGTAACATAAGAGATATCTAGGGAAGTGGTACAGACTAAACATTCTACATCAGCTATCTTAATCCTGCTGTTTGCTGTATCTTTATTTTGCTGAAACTGCAATGAAATGCATAATATACTGTATAATGTATTTCAGATATGAAGCCTATCATGTTTCCGTTTCTTTTTTCCTTTTTGAAAAATTGGGTATGAAGGTTTAGTATATGAAAGGGGTAGAACTCTGAGAATTTCCTCCTACCCCGTTATATAATTTACAACCATCTAATATGGTCTGAAGTTTAAATAATGCTTGTTTTAGCACAGTTGTCTGCTTAATGCAGGGGTTCTCCATTCCAGTCCTGGATAGTTCCACTGGTTTCAAGTCATCGTCCCAATCAATTTCTTACTGAGAGACTTTTTTTTTTTTCCCTAATTCTGAGATTAAGTAAATTCTGATTTACTAGTTTCTGGGATTCCCAGATATTAGAGGGACTCAATCTCAGTCCTGGGTGAGCATGGTAGTTACAGGTTTACATTGCAAACAGTCAGTTTGAAGGTGATTGAGGACACGGCTTGTAGTGAAAATCTTTATTTTTGGGACTGAGATGCCGATACTGAGCTATTCTGGCTTAAAAAATAATGTGGTCTTTACCCAGCCTCTTGACATCAGCCATAGGGCTTGCCTTGATCTTGCCTTGATGCTCCATACTTGTACGATCTATTAAAACATGCAGAAATTCTTAAATGGCTTACATAAAAGACGTTTGTGTTGTGGCAGTGATGCTTGTGTCCTTGGTCCGTTTGCCATTAATTCAGATTGTGGAAGTACCAACAAAAAGTATGCTGAACAGCAGGATTCTTCCTCTTATGTGCTGCATAGGACATAGAAATCAAAAAATGGTTCTTGATAATAAATTTGCTTAATCTAATTGCAGAGAGACCTGTGGGTTATATTGAAGACAACATAAAAAATGTTTTAAAATATGATTTATTGATCTTAAGTCTAACTTAGCTGACTTTTAACTTCCACATTTCCAAGCTTAACTGATCATGTAAATTTGACTTGTCTTCAAAACATTTACTTTTGATGGTGTAAAGGGTATATTTTAGAGTCACAAGCTTCTGTCATTGCATTCACATTTCACATCAAGAGAGCTCAATGGGCAATTTTAATAAATAAAAAGTTGGGCACAGAATCCAGTCTACATGACAGAGGGTTGGTACTCTTCAGGCTGACAAAGAGACACACTAATCCTCAGAACTTGATGTCAAACACCAAGAGCAGTACGCTCTAATCTTTAACTGAGGCTTGTCTTAAGCCCGACTTGTATTTAACTATAGACTTTTTTTAGGTAAACGTACATTATATATGTGTACAAAACAATGAAGGGAAATTTTTATTACCATGGGAGATTTTCTATAAGACGTTTTATATATTAAAATATGGACAGTATTTTTTCATATTCTTGTACTTTTTTGTATATGAGAATTCCTTGACGTCTCTGTATCCATCATGATTTGGAGGGATAGGAGGGGAAATCAAGACAAATTTATAATATATTACTGAATCAAAGGGTTCTGGGTGTAAAATACTGTGAATGTTATACATGTAACCTGATTATAAAATATTATCTAAGAAAATAAAGATGATGCTTAAAGCAGTTGTTTGTTTTGGTTTGTGATCTGAAAGATGGGATCATTTATTTTTAAAAAATTGCATCTAATGGTCCATATACAGCTGTTGACAATATGGCCCCATAAAATCGAAACTCTGCAGTGCTGGCAGTCTTTAAATGCACAGTGCACCAAATATACCTCTGTAATGGAACTATAACCCTATGCCAGTCAAATGGCAACCTAGTATGATGCTCCCAACCATGCAAAGAAAGTAAAGGTATGATGGCCATAGTTTGACGGAATTAAACCATCCACTCATTGTATTCTTTCCCACCATACTGTATTTGATTTTTAAAAATGTCAATTGCGTGTTTTTCAGTTGTGCTTTTTGAAATTATATGTGCTTCTGTGTAACCAGTATTCAGTCTGCAGCCGTTTAAATTATATTTTAGCAAAGGTACGGCAGGCATTTATAGCCTGCACACAATGTGTATGATTTTTGAAGTGTTTGAAATCTCTACTTTAGTAGCGTTTTTGGTGAGTAAATCAAACTAAGAGTTTGGACTTTATATGAAGTTAAAAGCTACAGTTGAGCTAAACACCAGTATCCTTCATTATCAAAGAGGCACCTATAATATGCATAGCCTTTTTTGATTTTTTAGGAAATACTAAGTCTTTATTGTGCCTTCACACAAAGCCTTCTGATAAAGCTATCTGCACCCACTCCTTTGTTTTTAAAGTAGTTGTTATCCTCTTGGACATTTCTTGTTCCTTCTATTTAATTGCAGCTTTCAGGTAAGATGCTGAGGCAGAATTTTCAAACAAGCTGCTAAAAAAATGTCTGGTACCATAAATACATATACTGTATATGTAATGCCCAGGTTACCAGCTGCTTTAGCATCTGCTTGAACCCGGGTCATAAACATGACCAGGATAGACTAGTGCATTTAGGATGCAAACAGCAAGATTGGTGCAGCAGAAAGTGCATTTTATTCAAACGGGCAGTACCCAAATACATTGTGCAGTCTCCAATCAAATAAATAAGCCATTAAAACAAGTGCTCTTTCTGGGAATTAAAAAAATCAATGAATAAATTGATTTAAAACCAGATAAAAACAATCCTCCATTACATTATTGTGCAAACCTCTCCACACACTCTGGAGCTGCAAATGGGGGAAACCCAGCAAGATCCTCAGTAACCCTCCTCAGCCAGGGACCTTATTGCTGCAATGCACCTCACAGGCAAAGAGCCCTTCTGGTGGTCACAGTCCATTGCTGCATCGCCTCAGCTCTCTCTTTTCTCTTTCTATATCTGCATTCTCCATTGGTTCTAGCAGCAACACCTCGTCTTGTCCTGCTCTTTAAAGAATCTGCAGCAGACTCAACCTCCTTGCTTCTACAGAAACCTGATCCCAGCCTGTGGTTCTGAAACAATCGGCAGGACCCAAACTGCTCTCAAGGTAAGTCCTTGCACTGAACTAGATGGACCTAATAGACCGATTCTCACTCTTTTTTGTTGCTTGTTCTACGGTACATTATTTTTTTCCTCCAATTTCAATTCAACCCCGTCTCTGTTCTACTAAGGCTCTTTATATTTTGTGGGCGCAGGTTCTTTGCTTAATATCCTGCCGAGTGTTAATGAAAAACCGCGAAGTCAATCACACCAACAAGTTAACAAGCAATAAGCTTTTATTTAAAACTCGGCACTGCCACAGATCCCTAATGCGCTTTACCACAATATTTAGAAGAGATTCAATGGGTCTGTTTTCATCTCATCTAAACCATCCCAGGAAACTTGTTTATATAGTTGGGTGGCGTGGTCCGCATACTTCACTGCTTCACATGAAATTTTCAAAGGGATGTTGATCTGAACCTAAAATGTGCATAAGACTGCATCTGTGTTTACTTTGTTTGCTTCAGCAGTACTTAATTTGTAGAGACTCGCAATGAAATCTTAGGAATTTTATACCATCTGTGTTTGGGTACACCTACACTCTAACTGTACACAAAGCAAGGAAGTCCTCGGCATTTCAAAAAGGGTGCTTTGATTTTTGACTTGGCTCTGCTGTCTACCCTAAACAGCATGTCTTAATATTACTAAAGCTTATTTTCAGGAAGTTATCTCTTCGCAGAGGCCATTTTTATGGGCTGCCAGTGACTCGGCAAGATGAAATTCCAGAGATAGCATTGTCTTAGCATTGCCGGGAAAGGATGGTCGGCACACTCTGAATCTCTGATCACTCTGAGGGCGGGCGGAGATTATTAAAAAAAATAAACCACTCTCACTCTAGTGAAATACAAAGGGGGCTTTATTTGAGGGCTTGGCACCAAGCGCCGTTTCAGGTTCAGTGCACAGTGTCATTATGAACTAATTTGACCTCATTAGAATTATAAAATACACTGAAATTTATCTTTGGCTTCTATGGAAACCATAGCAATGGAAACAACCTGACTGATGAACTGAATATTATGAAAAATGGGCTAGTGCCTCATGCGTGAGGTGTCTATCCAGTGCTGGCATTGCTATTATATCTGCCATAGGCAGTCCTTTGGAAAGAAAGTGCCTCAAATTGCTGGCATTTGTTCCTTTTTACAAAGTTTTACAGAAGTTTTCATTACCAGTTTGGTAAATTATTAGGGGTAGGGCGGAAAAAGGAAATCTATTTGTTAGAACTGCCCTTTAATATGATGTACCCTCTTTTTTTTTACATGACTAGCTTTTGTACATGAAGACAAATCTCATGTCATATCCATCCATCATCATGTTTCAGTATTATACATAGCTTTCTTTTGATACTTTTTGTCTAAAGTGTAAATGTTTTGACCAAAAATGTGAAAAGTGAGGTAGATAAATATGGCGTAGTCTCGAAATGAATTCAACAATTACTATTGTATCCCTGTACCATTGTAAAATGCTGGAATGACAATGCTGCTCAATATTATGGCTAGAATCCGCATACACAGTAAATGTGGGAAATGGATGTCACTACTTTGGATGGAAGCACTGGAAGTGATCTGAGTGGGCTAAACAGATTAATCAGCAGATCAACAACAACAGTTTATTTCTTGAACTGCACAAAATCACACAAGGAATGTGTCCATAGGCTTTAACAGGCCCTGCTTTTTGACAGCCCTTCAGCCTTGACTCTCAAAGAAGATGAGACCCCTAAAAAAGAACCCTTGTAAGGGGAAGAAAATCTTGGGAAAGGCAATTCAGAGTGAGACCCCCTTCCAGACAGGTTGGGTGTGCAATGCACAAAACAGAATACAAGTAATCCTCTTTGCAGAGCTAGATGGCCAATCTATCAGTGCCACTTCAGAAATACAATACAAACAGTACAAACTACAAGGCAAAATGCAAGAATAGATTATAACACTCAATAAAATCCCCACACATCCAGTTTCTCAAGTGTTTCATCAAAAGCTTCACAATAATTAACGCGTGCAACACATTCATTGCCTTTGGTAATGCATGTTTGTGAGGTTGATAATACAAAGACAAGTAATAGACTGAGCGTCTGAGAAATGCGATAGGAATAAGGGTCAATTTCCTCCTCAAATGGCCTAATTGTTTGGCTCCAGCAGTCACTGTCTATGGAGTGTTATGTTATCTGAATGAAGATGCATTCATGTATGGTTTTAAGTGACTGTCTTCATCCCATGTTTAAGCATTTCTTTCCTCCTCCTGGGAGTTTTTGTTTTTTTGGATAAAAATGAGTCTGTCCTCAGACAGTGCCCCATTCAATGGCTGACAGACAAGGTAATAACATTTGCCATTGTAGTATGCAGCCTGGGGTCCTTGCCCGGCCGAGAACGTCTCCACGCTGGGAGGACTGGGGGAGCAAGTGTGGCCAGAGAATTACTTCCCCCAGGATGCTAGATGGCAACCCCCCTGATTTGCAGTGGTGCCTCGGACTCCGCAGGGTTTCATGGGAATTTGAGTGTGGTGCAGCTCTGTTGGGATCCGCAGGCGAAACCAGTGGGTGCTGCAGCAGGAGCTGCTAAGCCCTTATGGACAGTTCTTCCTCCACACCCGGAGGTGCTGCCGGAAATGAGTAATCAAGCACCTGCAGCACTTTTGGTGCCTTATAAAAGGAGCCAGCAGTGACTACTCGGGGAGCCAGAGTCGGGAGGAGGAGTGATGAAGCTTGAGTGGAGGAGGAAAGAGAAAACAAAGCAGAAGAGTATTGTTTGCGTGCTGTGGTTTGGACTTTGTTGTACCTGTGGGAAACAGGGAAGCTATTTACCATGAGGAAAAAGAAAATAAAAACCGTGTATGCCTTGGACTTGTGTCCCGCGCATGTCTGTGTTGGGTTAAGCTGCCGGTGCCAGCCTGGTGGGCCACACCATATACAGTGCCATCCATAAAGTTTGAGACAAAGACACATTTTTACTTGATTTACCCATCTGCTCCATGGTTTAAAATTGCAAATCAAACAATTCAGACATGATTAAAGTGGACCTTGTAGACTTTCATTTATGGGGATTTGCATACATTTCAGATACACCATGTAGAAATGACAACACTTTTTCTACATGATCCCCATAATTCAGGGCACCATAATGTTTGAAAAAAATTGGTGTTTTTGATTGCTCATTCCTTCATTAGTGAAGGCATAAGATACCTCGGCTTATTTCTACCCTTTGTAGTCTGTAGTTGCCATTGTTTAACATGAGGACAAGAGCTGTGCCAATGATAGATAGATAGATACTTGATTAAGACCCAAAGGGAAATTCACATACTCCAGCAGCAGCATACTGATAAAAACAATATTAATTAAATAAAAATGCTGTGCAAGTTAAAAAAAAAATGCAAGGTGGAGAGTTCGATGCAGGTATAACAGACAATAATTTTGTATAATGCAAACTTTTCTTCCCCTGGGTTTAATTGAAGAGTCGCATAGTGTGGAGAAGGACTCTGACAGCATTGTGTCGCTGGAGCTGCTCCTCTGTCTGGAGATGATCCTGTTCAGTGGAGGCAGTGGATTCTCCATGATTGATAGGAGCCTGTTCAGTGCACGTCGCTCTGCCACAGATGTCAAACTGTCCAGCTCTGTACCTATGATAGAGCCTGCCTTCCTCACCAGTTTGTCCGGGCATGAGGCATCCCTCTTCTTTATGCTTCCTCCCCAGCACACCACCGTGTAGAAGAGAGCGCTCGCCCCAACCATCTGAGGCTGAATTATAAGAATAAAACCACTCAAGATACTGAGCAGAGGAGTAAATCAACGAAACCTGTGTCTTTGTCCAAAATATTATGGGAGGCATTGTACCTTCTTAGCCACCAGATCTGCCCCCCACTACGTTAATGGCCCTATAAACCTACAAAATGTGGATCTGGCTGACTTTTTATGAACAATTGTACAGCACACCACCACCGCCAGTAGATATTATTCTGCAGCATACAAGTAATGCTGGTGTTCTAGCGCTAGACTAGTACTTTGTTGAGTTCATTTGTTCATACGTTACATATATTTGTTTTTTAAGGATGTTTTTAATTAAAAATAGATTTTAGTCATGCTTAAAGTTTCAAAGTGTGTGTATGTGTTATTCTTGAGCAGATAAAGGCGTAAAACTGGCTGGCTGGCATAGTAGGGCATTGGACTTTGAATGTGTGAATTAAGAAGTTTCTTAGTTAGTGTTCTTTTTACTTTCTCGTATACAAAGTATAGGGAAAGTATTGTAATCGTCTAAAGATTTGATGTCGATTTTGATGAATCTCGACGTTTTAGACCTCCCCGGCTTTCTCTTATACGAAATATAGGGAAAGTATTGTAATCGTCCAAAAATTCCATTTCGAGATTTTGACGAATTTCAATGTTTTTAGACCTCCCTGAGTCTGAAAATACCATTTTTGGAATTATGTCCATGTGTGTGTGTGTGTGAATGTAAATGTGAAAACTTGAGAGACCTTTCACTTAGGTCAACCAAATTTTGCATACAAATATTGGGTACAAAACGTAGATTTCTATCAACTTTTGGGCTATTTCCACTAACCGGAAGTGGTACTTCACCTTTTTATTGATTTATTCAACTGTAGCTTTATAATAATTGTTCAATATATTATTAATTTACTTTAATTGTTTTTGATAGTTCTTCGATGTACATAATATAAAAATATAATCATTGACTTGTGGTTTACTCCTCAAATATCCATCCCCATATCGGAGTATTCGAGAAATTCTAGGGGAGGCCACTCCTGATTTTTTTTTAAAAGGAACCATTTTTGCATTGTGCTGTCTTTAATTACTGGATTATTGAGTCATTGGTAACAAAGACATGCTGTGTTCTTTTTTTTATAGAGATATGGAGGCAGGCTCAGCCTCTGAGCAGCTTTATCTGTTCCCACTGCTGATATAAAGAGTTGAAGCAATTACATTGTTGAAGTTGAGCTGCAGGCAAAAAAAAAAAAAAATGTATTTCTTATGAAGGCAGGTTTCCTGCTGAGTATTTGAATTTAATCTTCAGGCGGATTTTAATAACAAAACCTCCTTAGTCCCAGAATAGAACTTTCATTCCGGATTGGAAATGCGGTGGGCAGGCCTTTACTGTTATCGTCTCAACACGTCAAGGTGCTAAAAATATGTCAGAGATGAGACTTGCAGTTCCCAAATAGCCAAGTTAGCTCTGTGTTCAGCCCAGAAAAGAATTTTTAATAACAGCTGGAGGCCAGCAGAGAAAAAAGAAGTGCTGTTATGTATTCTTCATCCTCTCTCCAGGATTACTCATTCATAGGAAATCCTAAAACTCAAAGTATCAGCAGGGGGGTTGAAAGATAGCTGTTTGGTATGTGAAGGCTGGACCATGCTGTTTAAAGCTGCCAGGTT